>NC_089807.1:44083675-44428675 GCF_029633855.1 Hoplias malabaricus
GTGTGAGTGAATGAATGTCTGTATGCCTGTGTGAATGTGTGTGTGAGTGAATGAGTGTGTGAATGAATGTCTGTATGCCTGAGTGAATTTGTGTGTGAGTGAATGAGTGAGTTTCTTGGTGCTGGGGCTTTTATGTAAATGTGTTTAGAGTTGTTCTATTTTATTTATTTAGAAATTTCCCACATTTGTTATGTTCTAAATCCAGTATCTGAATATTCTAAGGAACTATGGGTTTGTTCAATGTTCAGTGCCCTTTTAATATTTTGTTAGTGACATAAAGTGGCCTAAAAATTAAAATAATAAAACTTATCGCAGTTATTTCTGGGACAATATCTCAGTCACAAAAAATGTCTGTAGTGACAGGCCTAAGTCTTAGAGCTCCATCCAATAACAAATAAATAACACCAATACCCTCCAAAACCAGCACCTCGCACACGTTTATGTCTGGATGCCATCGAATCCAGCGAGCAGTGTTTAATATGAGTTTTACTGAAAGTACGAGTCACTGGGCTATTTTCCATTATGTATTTGTTCTGAATAATGTATGTATTTAATAAATTCAACACTTTCAACAAGTTTAATGTTTCCCAGCGACACAAGAATATATTTCTACAAATTCAAACAATAAAGAAAGGATTGTTGCATTGTTTTTGAAGGCGGTCCATTATCATCATCAGATGATACATCAGAACTGAATTCTCTGAATTTTAATTCTTTTAACATAAACAACAAGCTCTTAATGGTTTACCTACTGTATTTAATTTGTAAAGTTGTAAATTCGCATGCCCAGTGCTTGAGGCTTGTTCTAGCGGTGGGTGTGGTGTGTTGGCACTGTCTTGTGGTCAGAGCTGGTTGAAGGGCAGGCGAGCAGGGACACCCCAGTCCTGACAATTCTTCTCCAGGCTCAAGTTCATGTGAGAAATCTCTCTGAGGTGTTCTGGACTGACTGAAGATTATTCACACTTTTACTGGAACGTCCAAAAAGCAGGGCCTTGCAGTCGTCCAGTCTAGAAGTGATAAAGGCTTAAACTTTTTTAAAGCGTCCTTCGTTGAGAGTGTGGTTCTGAGCTGAGGAACATTTCATGAAGTTGAAATATGAAGAAATGCTGCTTTGGTAAAATAACTAGAATATTTATCAAAAGAAATACAGAATCAATTGTGAAGCCAAGGTTTTTTACAAAAGTGCCACTGACACTGAGTAATTATTTACATTTACATCACATTATTTACATCAGATCAGTTTACTTCTAGCTCTTGGACCAAGAAGAAGAAGCTCTCTTTTGTCCGATTTAAGTCAGAGAAAGTTATTTGACATCCAGTTTGTTGTTGGCCTAGCTGTGAAAGTTAATGCCATTTATTTACAGTAGATGTTTTGAACCAGAATATTGTGGTACCCCTTTAATAAGTGCTGATGATCCTGTATGTACGTTTACAAACTGATAATGACTGGTCAGGTAGGATCTACATCAGGTTATTGCTACTCTTGTGACCCCAATACACTTTTCTATGCTGTCTAATAAAATGATGTTATCTATGATATCACATGATGCGCTAAGTTTGAGTAAAAACATTTGAGATACATAGAATATTTAGAGTTCATTTATGTTTTTTGGAACAAGGACTGAATCCGGATTGGATGTTTTCATATATGTGGTATGGAAATTTTAGGTATATTAATCATTCCTAGTAATTTCACAGGTGTTGGTTGACACTATAATCTGGAAAACTGGTTTGATATTAATTAAGTTATTGCTACAAACATTCCAGGGTGTTCAAGAATGTTCATCTGGCAGCAGCTCGCCCTAGAAATGAACAACACTGTGAATAAAAATGAGGAAGGAGCAGAGGTGTTTTTTCAGTGAAACAGCTCACTGACCTCAGTGAGAACTAGGGCATGATTCAACAAGGAAAACATTCATTCATTTGTTGATTCATTGATTGTATGTAACTCATGATCAGTTCAGGGTCGTGGTGAGTCTAGAGCTCACCTGGATTCACCGGTTGCAAAGAGTGAACACAACCCTGTGGGAGTGCCAGTCCTCTTTATTTCCACATGCCTCTAGCATTCCTGGATTTAGGTCAGCCATGTTGCCGTTTTGAACTTGTAAATCAGGACTGATTTTAATTAAACCACGAGTAAGAGCTTTCCAAGAATTTACAGAATGTGGTTTGATTTGAGATTAGATCTAAAATAAATCCGTTAAATGAGACAAGAGGAAACAAATGTTGATGTAAGATTAATTTGAAATTCCAGAGAAATTGGAAGTAATATACACGTGAGACTTGGCATATCTCCAAAACTGTCCCCATCACATAAACATCTTTCTTTTCTAAGAGAGAAAATAAAACCCAGCTCTACTCCCATAATCAGACATTAGATAAATCCACAACATTTGGTTTCATATGTTTTCAATAATCTTGCTCCATTTGTGTCTTTTCTAATTTTAGAATGTAGGTTTTGTGGTGAAAGTTTTGAGAACCTTTGACTTTCTGAATATATTTTAACATATGGACTTTTACATGAGCTTCTTTTGAACAGTATCAAGAGATGAGCTTATATAACTAAAATAAAACTTAAGAAATATAAATAATAATATAACTATTTAAATATTTGACTGGGGGCGGCACAGTGGAGCAGCAAGTAGGTGTCGCAGTCACACAGCTCTAGGGACCTGGAGGTTTTGGGTTCGATTCCCGCTCCGGGTGACTGTCTGTGAGGAGTGTGGTGTGTTCTCCCTGTGCCTACGTGGGTTTCCTCCGGGTGACTGTCTGTGAGGAGTGTGGTGTGTTCTCCCTGTGTCTGCGTGGGTTTCCTCCGGGTGACTGTCTGTGAGGAGTTTGGTGTGTTCTCTCTGTGTCTGCGTGGGTTTCCTCCGGGTGACTGTCTGTGAGGAGTGTGTTGTGTTCTCTCTGTGTCTGCGTGGGTTTCCTCCGGGTGACTGTCTGTGAGGAGTGTGGTGTGTTCTCTCTGTGTCTGTGTGGGTTTACTCCGGGTGACTGTCTGTGAGGAGTGTGGTGTGTTTTCCCTGTGTCCGTGTGGGTTTCCTCTGGGTGCTCCGGTTTCCTCACACAGTCCAAAAACACACGTTGGTAGGTGGAGTGGCGACTCAGAAGTGTCCGTAGGTGTTTGTGTGTGTGTGTGTCTGTCTTGCCCTGTGAAGAACTGGCGCCCCCTCCAGGGTGTATTCCTGCCTTGCGCCCAAAGATTCCAGGGAGGCTCTGGACCCACTGCGACCCTGAACTGAATAAGCGGTTACAGATTATAAATGAATGAAATATTTGACTGTCTGAGATAAACTGAAGGCCAGAGTTCCCCCGTGTCCCCATTTCCTCGATATACTGTTGTTTCAATTCACAATAAATTCTATAAAATAATTTGTCTCTTCAGTATGAACACATTAATACAGTTCTGTAATAGACTATATAGACTATAATAGACTATTTTCTATTATTTAATCATTTTCAACACTTTCAACAAGTTTAATGTTTCCCAGCAACACAACAATATATTTCTACAAATTCAAACAATAAAGAAAGGATTGTTGCATTGTTTTTGAAGGAGGTCCATTATCATCATCAGATTTCTTTTAACTGAATTCTCTGAATTTTAATTCTTTTAACATAAACAACAAGCTCTTAATGGTTTACTTACTGTATTTAATTTGTAAATGTGACAGTGAGTGGCTGTGTGAAACTGTCCACAGGTGTGTGTGTGTGTGTATGTGTGTGTGTGTATTTACTTGCCATATAGAGAAATAATTATGTATTGCTGTGTGGTGACCATGAATAGCACATTTAGTTTTTTTTCACTTCTAAAAGAAGTATGAACAGAGAATGATGAAGGGACGGTGAGTGAACTGTAGCCCTCAGCTCTGAGTGTGTTATTAAAATACAAGGAGAGGCAGACAAACAATAAGCAGTTCCAAGTAAAGCCCTCAGTCATCAGTCGTTGGGTGTGAAGGTGATAAAATCAAAAGATATGTAGATGGGAGGTGAGCAGGAATGCCCAGTGCTTGAGGCTTGTTCTAGGGGTGGGTGTGGTGTGTTGGCACTGTCTTGTGGTCAGAGCTGGTTGTAGGGCAGGCGAGCAGGGACACCCCAGTCCTGACCATTCTTCTCCAAATCAAATCAAATTTATTTATATAGCGCTTTTCACAACTGATGTTGTCACAAAGCAGCTTCACAGAATTCCAGTAAGACAAAGATTTGACATGAAATGTAAAAACAAATGTAAACCCTCAAGTGAGCAAGCCAGGGGCGACAGTGGCAAGGAAAAACTCCCCCAGCTGAGGAAGAAACCTTGGGAGGAACCAAGGCTCACAAGGGGTGACCCATCCTCCTCTGGTCAATCTACTGGTGATGATAGTTAGTAGTCCATGAGAACTTCAGTGTAGGGACAGCTTCAAGGCACTTGGTGGATGCTGGAGCGTGGGCAGCTGGAACAGTGTCATTAAAAAAGGAGAAGTAGTAAAGACATGAGAGCTGCCAGAGATATCATTGCACCTCTGGCCCACAAGCAACAAACCTGACTGACTGTGTGAGAGGAGCAGGAGTGGGACCACAGCGCCAACATCTCATTACCACATATTACTGTGTTCTAGATCTGCTTCTTTTATCTAATGGGGAATCAAATCAACTGAGACTATGTCAAAATCTCAAACATGGACCGGAAGATTATTCCAAATCTTTAATGTGAAAAGGCTCCTCTCCTTGTACTAGATTTAATCATTCTAATCACAAACAGGCAGCCAACTCCTTGTGATCTATACACTATAGGACCAGTGGGTCATAATAAGAAATAAGTTGAGCCAGGGACTGAGGGGCGAGGCTATTTATTGATTTATATGTCAACATTGGACCTCTGTAATATATTCTGGATTTGCCTGGCAGCCAGTGTAGTGTCTAATACGATCAGACATCCAAGTTCATGTGAGAAATCTCTCTGAGGTGTTCTGGACTGACTGAAGATTATTCACACTTTTACTGGAACGTCCAAAAAGCAGGGCCTTGCAGTCGTCCAGTCTAGAAGTGATAAAGGCTTAAACTTTTTTAAAGCGTCCTGCATTGAGAGTGTGCTTCTGAGCTGAGGAACATTTCAAATATGAAGAAATGCTGCTTTGGTAAAATAACTAGAATATTTATCAAAAGAAATACAGAATCAATTGTGAAGCCAAGGTTTTTTACAAAAGTGCCACTGACACTGAGTAATTATTTACATTTACATCACATTATTTACATCAGATCAGTTTACTTCTAGCTCTTGGACCAAGAAGAAGAAGCTCTCTTTTGTCTGATTTAAGTCAGAGAAAGTTATTTGACGTCCAGTTAGTTGTTGGCCTAGCTGTGAAAGTCAATGCCATTTATTTACAGTAGATGTTTTGAACCAGAATATTGTGGTATATGTTGATTCAAAATTTCACAGTGTCAACAAATCCCAAAAAAGTTGGGACAAGTAGCAATAAGTGGCTGGAAAAAAGAAATTGAGCATATAACGAACAGCTGGAAGACCAATTAACACTAATTAGGTCAATTGACAACATGATTGGGTACAAAAAGAGCTTCTCAGAGTGTCGGTGTCTCTCTGAAGCCAAGATGGTAAGAGGATCACCAATTCCACCATTGCTGAGCAGAAAGATAGTGCAGCGATACCAGAATGGTGTTACCCAGTGTAAAATAGCAAAGACTTTTAAGTTATCATCATCAACCATGAATAACATCATCAAAATATTCAGGGAATCTGGAAAAATTGCTGTGTGTAAGGGCCAAGACTGTAAAACTCTACTGGATGCTCGTGATCTCCGGGCCCTTAAACGTCACTGCACCTCAAACAGGAATGCCACTGTCAAGGAATTAACAGAATGGGCTCAGGAATACTTCCAGAAAGCATCGTCAGTGAACACAATCCACCGTGCCATCCGCCATCCGGCGTTGCCAGCTGAAACTCTACAGTGCAAAGAGGAAGCCATTTCTAAGCAAGCTCCACAAGATCAGACGTTTGCACTGGGCCAGGTGTCTTTTAAAATGAAGTGTGGCAAAATGGAAGACTGTTCTGTGGTCAGATGAGTGACGATTTGAAGTTCTTTATGGAACACTGGGACGCCATGTCATCCGGACCAGAGAGGACAAGGATAACCCAAGTTGTTATCAACGCTCCGTTCAGAAGCCTGCATCACTGATGGTATGGGGTTGCATGAGTGCTTGTGTCATGGGCAGCTTGCATGTCTGGAAAGGCACCATTAATGCAGAGAACTATGTTCAGGTTCTAGAACAACATATGCTCCCATCTACACGTCATCTCTTTCAGGGAAGACCCTGCATTTTTCAACAAGATAATGCCAGACCACATTCTGCAGCAATAACAACATCATGGCTACGTAGGAGAAGGATCCGGGGACTGAAATGGCAGCCTGCAGTCCAGATCTTTCACCTATAGAGAACATTTGGCGCATCATAAAGAGGAAGGTGCGACAAAGAGGGCCCAAGACGATTGAACAGTTAGAGGCCTGTATTAGACATGAATGGGAGAGCATTCCTATTTCTAAACTTGAGAAACTGGTCTCCTCTGTCCCCAGACATCTGTTGAGTGTTGTAAGATGAAGGGGGGATGCCACACAGTGGTAAAAAATGGCATTGTCACAACTTTTTTGGGATTTGTTGACGCCATGAAATTTTGAAACAACATATTTTTAATTTTTAAAATGATACATTCTCTCAGTTTAAACTTTTAATCTGTGATTTGTGTTCTATTCTGAATAAAATATTAGATGTTGGCACCTCCACATCATTGCATTCAGTTTTTATTCACAATTAGTTTAGTTGTTGTTGTCTCAACTTTTTTGCAATCTGGTTTGTATATCGTTGGAGCCTGTTAATTTTCCTTTTAAATGTTGCCATGTTTGCAAGAAACAGGCATTTGTGGGATGAGCAGCAGAGCTGAGTGTGTGGGTTGTGCCCATGAAAAATGAACAGTTCACAAAATCAAACAGTTTATTCTGCAATTGACTCGTTTGGTGTGTGGTGACTGGATGATTGACGTTTGAATAAACAAGACACATTGGCAATTTAACAATTAATTCGTTTAACAAACAGGAGCCTCAGTAGAGTGTGGAACAACCATAAACAGCCAAACCAGCCTGGCACCTCCTCCTTATGCTGGTCACAAGCCTGGTCACACACTGCTGTGGGATGGCATCCCATTCTTCAACCAGCATTTGTCGCCAACGTGATTGTGTTGGTCACTCTGGCACCAACAGCACGCCCGAGCTGATCCCACAAATGTTCATTGGGGTTGAGGTCATTACGCTGGCAGGCCATTCCATCCTCTCCACTCCCACATTCTGGAGGTAGTCTCTGATAAACCCTGCTCTGTGGGGGCAAACATTGTCATCTTGGAGGATAGAGTTCAGTCCCTGACTGTGGAGATATGGGATTGCCACTGGTTGCAGAATTTCATCACGATATCTCTCTGCACTGAGGTTGCCTCCAAAGATGACAAGCCTCATTTTTCCAGTTAAGGAGATGACGACACACCCCATCATACTGCCTCCAAGATGCTACACAATTGATGCAGCAATCAACATAGCGTTTTACATGGCTTCTCCACATTTTGATCCTACGATCCAACTTATTGCTCCACATGTTCAGGTTCCAGTGCACGTGTTACTGAAACCAGCACAAACGGATTGTCTGGGCAAAGAGCTGTTGGCCATATTGCCCTGCAAACATTGATTGCAAATTTGTAGAAGAGAGCCTACGGTACCTAATTGCTGACAGGATGAGGAAAATATCTTCTTGGGGTGTTGTCTTCTTGGGGTGCCCTCTTTTTGGCCTGTCTCCAACATCCCCCATTATATGGAACTTGGCCTTTAATTTGGAGATAGTACTAGGGCTCACGCCAAATAATGCCACAACTTGGTTTTTCAGAACACAAGCCCTATTGCACAGGCCCTATCCAGATCAGTCAAATGTGGCATACCGATTCTTGGAGCAGACGCGTACTGACCACTGTAGCAGTTCCCATGCTCACAGGTGCAGCCAATCAGGTGCCAATCAGGCAGCACCAGGGGGCACCAGAATGATTTGCAGTGGAATCTCCATGGCAACATAAATAACACATCATTACTAGTGGAGCCCTAGTGCTAGTTAGATTCTATGTGAAAAACTCAGGCCAATCGAACTAGCCTCAGGGGTTTGGACATCCTGTAGCAGACAAGATCTGAGAAGATGCTAGTGATCGAACATGTGACTTTCTAACAAAACAACAAAAAGTATTAACATAAGCCATCGAATGATGAAATGGTGAGTTGGCAGTAGTGACATTTGGATTGTTTTCAATAGAAGGTATTAAACAAAGTCTCACAAAGTCTATATTTTTGAGACTTTAGATAATAGTCCATTTTCCACATACCAGCAAGATTACTGAATAAACAAACATTTTTCTTCATAAATTCCAAATGTTTTTGCTTACACACACACCCATACACACTCATATTCGGAGAAAATATGGTCAAAATACTGTTGACATATTCACCAACCCACCTCTGTGCTTGCCAGAACCTTACCGTCACTTTGGAGAACCTTAGCAACCCTGCGTTGTAAGTCTTGAAACTAAACAACAGGTAAGAGCCCATTGTGACATATTTGTGACAAACAATTTATAAGGTCTGGAAAGTTCCTTACACAGCTTTATCCTTCACCTTAAACATAGATTTCCCTAAGAGACATTTGCTGAACATCTTGGATGTAGTCACATGACAGTTTGTGAATGTGTGTATGTGTGACTGAATTTACTGTATGATTGTGTGCTTCATGAGGACATAGAGACCATAGAATCTTTAAAAGTATATTTTTGTTTGTAAAAGGTGTTACAGCATTTTAACAATTCAAATGATTTATTCACCTGCCCTGTGTTGACATGTTCTGATCCCATTTCAGGAACAAAATTTCGTGATGTTTGATTCATCCGGGGCGGCACGGTGGGGCAGCAGGTAGTGTCGCAGTCACACAGCTCCAAGGGCCTGGAGGTTGTGGGTTCGAGTCCTGCTCCGGGTGACTGTCTGTGAGGAGTGTGGTGTGTTCTCTCTGTGTCTGCGTGGGTTTCGTCTGGGTGACTGTCTGTGAGGAGTGTGGTGTGTTCTCTCTGTGTCTGCGTGGGTTTCCTCCAGGTGCTCCGGTTTCCTCCCACAGTCCAAAAACACACATTGGTAGGTGGATTGGCAACTCAAAGGTGTCCATAGGTGTGAGTGAATGTGTGTGTTGCCCTGTGAAGGACTGGCGCCCCCTCCAGGGTGTATTCCCGCCTTGCGCCCAATGATTCCAGGTAGGCTCTGGACCCACCGTGACCCTGAACTGGATAAGGTTTACAGATAATGAATGAATGAATGATTCATTGGGTATTTAACCCCAAAATAATTACAGAATGTGACAAGAAGTGTGAAAAAAATATGTTCCATGTTGCTCCATTTGACTTCATGGTGAACTGATTCTGGGCTCTTATGGGATAAGTTCATAGAGAAGCGTAAACAGATCAAACAAAAAAATTCCCCAAATTTGGACGGAAAGAAGTCTGTCAGTGGTAGGTTGCAGGAGACCTTGTGTGCTTCTTCTAGAAGCCAGTATGATGGTGAGGCATGAACAGTAATTTTGAGAAAGAGGAGCTACTGCAGGGCTTTTGGTAAAAATTCTCATCCTGCAATGATATTAATGGTGTCAAGATGCAGAAAGTCTGTCATTGAGGAGACGTGAAAAATGTGTCTGAGAGGAAGATTTTATGAAGAAACAAAAAGAAAACGCTCATGGAGACTCAGCCCAGAATTTATCCTGGTAGGGCCCTAGTAAAATCTCATTTCATTTCCAGCTGCAAGAGTGTCCCCAATTCAAAAAAATCTCTGACGTCTCCGGACCCAATACTCCAGAGGTTCTCTAGATATTCTCTGGAGTTCATGTGTGAAAGAGGCTATAGAGTGGCCTTCATGAAGCCCTTATATTACAAGAGGATCATCTGCAGAAATTCATTAAAACACCTGGTCTCCCTCTGGTGGCCAGAGACCCATATAGAAGGCAGATTTTTACAAATTTATTAGATCTTAATTCTTTGAGACTAATATTGAATACATTTCATATTAGAAAAGATCCTAATTTTAAAAAAATGACTATTCTGGGAAAATAGACGAAAGAGGGTTTTCTGGAACTCAGTCCTTTGCAATGATTTTTGGAGTGGCTGTATTCAAATTACTGGTGCTCTGGGCTGCTAGAGTCATCACAACCTATTTCTCCTCATCCTCCACATCTGGAGTCATAAAAGCTAAACCTGTAGAAACAGCTCTGAAACAGGTATCAGGTTTAGCAAACCTTCATACTAATTGTTTTCATTCATTCATTGTCTGTAACCCTTATCCAGTTCATGGTCATGGTGGGTCAGGAGCTTACCTGGAATCACTGGGTGCAAGGAGGAAACACACCCTGGAGGGGGCGCCAGTCCTTCACAGGGTAACACACACTCATACATTCACTCACACACTCACATCTATAGACAGTTTTGTGTCATTTGTAATATACCTACCCAGGGTCAGATATTCACACATGTGGACAGTTTCACATTCTCCCCTAGTCACTCACACACTCACACCTGTGGAAGATTTCTCACACAGTCACATTTGCTGACAGTTTCACACACTCAATCTGTCATGCACTCATTCACACTCTCTATTCTGTTATGACAGTTAACATAAAGACAGTCTTGTGCATATTCTACAGTGATAGGAAACACATTTTTCATCAGATATTATAAACAAAGTGACAAAAATCAAGATTAGTTATAAATATTTTAATGATATAAAGAGAACGGATCAATTAGTGATTGAGAATCAGTAATAATTTTAGATGAAATGCACAATTGTTTAAATAAAATAACATTTTGTTATCGATAGAATGAAATATGGCAGAACAAAATTAATTAATATATTTACATTTATTTTTTTAATGTTGAAATTTAATTGCTGATAATAAAATATATTATATTCACGGTGGCGCAGCAGGTAGTGTCACAGTCACACAGCTCCAGGGACCTAGAGGCTGTGGATTCAAGTCCTGCAATATATATATTTTTAAAACCAACAAAGTATTCATTTACCAACAAAGGTTGGGTAGAATAAATGAAATAAAAAGAACAATTTCTTTTTTTGTTTTTACAAAACAACATACCCATACATTTACATTATATTAAATAAATTGCAATGTCAGATCAGAGGAAATAAGAAATTAAATCTTTATCAATGAAGTAATGTTCATTATCTAAAATGAAAGCAATTGAGTTTTTTTTAGAAGAGACTGTGGTGAATAGGATATTCGAAGTTATAAGACATTCGTCTGCGATAACGGCGCCTGATGGCTCCACAACAACAAGACAGAAAAAAAAAAACCCCTTACATTTTAGTTAGAATTCAATTCCAAATTTGGAGCTGAAAGCTGAAACATTTCTATATAAGATACAATTGCATATATCAAACACACAGGGGTTGGAC
Source organism: Hoplias malabaricus (assembly GCF_029633855.1). Classification (NCBI taxonomy): domain Eukaryota; kingdom Metazoa; phylum Chordata; class Actinopteri; order Characiformes; family Erythrinidae; genus Hoplias; species Hoplias malabaricus. The sequence continues at coordinate 44,095,198 of NC_089807.1, forward strand.
AATGAAATTGGATTATTAATTAGGGGGAGAGAGAGAGAGAGAGAGAGAGAGAGAGAGAGAGAGAGAGAGAGAAGCCATAAACCTGCACCTGTCATTTTAGTGTGGGAGGTTTCATGGCTAAATTGCACCAGCCTGGTGGCCAATCTTCATTAACTGCACATTGCACCAGTAAGAGCAGAGTGTGAAGGGTTAATTAGCAGAGGGTAAGAGCAGTTTTACTCAAAATATTGCAATGCACACAACATTATGGGTGACACACCAGAATTCAAAAGAGGACAAATAGTTGGTGCACGTCTTGCTGGCACATCTGTGACCAAGACAGCAAGTCTTTGTGATGTATCAAGAGCCACGGTATTCAGGGGAATGTCAGCGTAACACCAAGAAGAACAAAACACATCCAACAGGATTAAATGTGGACGCAAGAGGACGCTATCTGAAAGGGATGTTTGGGTGCTGACCCGGATTGTATCCAAAAAACATAAAACCAGTTCCACCAGAACTGTCAGTCGGGAGCTCCACAGGGTCAATACACACGGCCGGGCTGCTATAGCCACACCTTTGGTCACTCACGCCAACGCCAAACGTCGGTTTCAATGGTGCAAGGAGCGCAAATCTTGGGCTGTGGACAATGTGAAACATGTACTGTTCTCTGAGTCTACCTTTACTGTTTTCCCCACATCCGGGAGAGTTACGGTGTGGAGAAGCCCCAAAGAAGCATACCACCAGTACTTGTGCTGGATGGGAGCGTCACTGCCAAGGACTACCGAACCATTCTGGAGGACCATGTGCATCCAATGGTTCAAACACTGTGTCCTGAAGGCGGTGCCGTGTATCAGGACGACAATGCACCAATACACACAGCGAGACTGGTGAAAGACTGGTTTGATGAACATGAAAGTGAAGTTGAACATCTCCCATGGCCTGCACAGTCACCAGATCTAAATATTATTGAGACACTTTGGGGTGTTTTGGAGGAGCGAGTCAGGAAACGTTTTCCTCCACCAGCATCACGTAGAGACCTGGCCACTATCCTGCAAGAACCGTGGATAATGAGATTTTTGTAAGAATGTCTGTTTTTTGGTCAAAAATTTGTAGGTGTATTTATCAAGTGTAAAAATCTATATGTATCAACACATAAATCATTGTACTTTATACATTTTAACACATGTAAATAATACCTAGAAATACAAAATAAGAGATATTCATTAGGTTTGAGTTAGGTTTGTGAACAATAGAATTCAATACAATTCTCATAATATCTGATATAAATTCTGCAATAAAAACTGCTGAAATAAAGAGCTGTATATGTTTAACTGTATTTAGAGTAGAATTAAGTATAAAAGTGAAATAAAATACATTGTACTTGTTCAATTACTGTTTATTTTTCAGAAATACATTTATGAATGCAAATGATATTATAAATTTGTAAAAACACTGAAGACACTGAAAAATGTTTGATTTTTTTTTAATTTTTGCTGTACAATTCAGTCTTATAATACATTAGTGATGTTCAATACCATCGGTTTCTTTTTCTGATCTGATAATGAATAAAATTCAGGCTGGTATCGGCGATACCGATGTGCAAATATATATATATATATATATATATATATATTTAAACCACAAAAAAATTAATTATTTTAAATAATTTAAATTAGGGGGAGAGAGAGAGAGAGAGAGAGAGAGAGAGAGAGAGAGAGAGAGAGAGAGAGAGAGAGAGAGAGAGAGAGAAAGCCATAAACCTGCACATCTGTTCTGCAACAACAACACATTTAATCCCCAGATTTCTTCAGTGAATTTCTGCAGTGCACATATGTGCATAGTTCATTTGCCTTGTAGTTGTGGTATTGGAGGTGCTTGTAGTAGTTGTTGGTGTTGGAGCTGGAGTTGTTTCTGGGCTTTGAATGGTATGTCCTTGGTAGCACTTCCTAAGTGCATAAAAAGTTACGTAACAATAGCCACTATGGGGCGCTATATAAAAAAAATATGATATATCTCAGAGAAAATTAGGCGTATCGACACGCAGTTTACTGCTCTGTATACTCTGCAGAGGGCCTCACATCTTTGTAGTTGCAAGTGTTGTCAAAAAATGCATCGTATTTTCTCAATTGCCAGTTGTTTAAAATTGAATCTTTTCGAACTAGTCCGTGGAATTTCACTCTATTCTCAAACAATTGACCTTGTTAGAATCTGCAGAGTCTGTAGGTCAATAATTATCAAAAAAAGTTCAACATTTGGGCAAACTTTTGTTGTAATAAATCAATTAATTGAAGTGTGTGGAGCTTTAAACATTCTTTCAGCTGTAACTCAAATAAATTAAGCCCAATCAAGACCAAAATTTACAATCCTATATAGGGCCTTACTATGAAAAAGCGTATACAATATGACTCAAATCCACCAAAAGGGGGCGCTACAATTGGACAATAACTGATTAAATGAGCTTTTTTGTGTTATAGCGCCATCTAGGATTGCAGTGGCACCACAATTTAATCATGTCATCTGATCCTCATACTGATCAAGCATGTGCAGTTTTGAAATTTTTGGGGAAAGCGTTTTTGAGTTATAAGTGCATTTGTGATTTCTAGAAATCAGGCTGGATCTCTATTATTTGGAGGGGCCTGTAAGCCACATAGTGATGAAAGTTCAACATTTTATTGATAATTATTATATGCCAGGTCTTTAGGATTCCACTGATACCACATATGTCCATGTTAGGAAAATAGCCATAGAGTAGTACTCCCTTAAACAGTTCTAACATGAAAGACTGTAACTGCTTAGCAACACTATGTTACAGTAGTAAATTCTTTCACCACCAGATAGAACTACAAAACTAAATATTGTTTTGTTGATCTATATGGAGGTTAAGATCCTATTCACCTGCAAAGGTTAATGGTCATACCATATGAATATGAATATTTATCATAATTAAAAATTTTGAAGTCTCCTATACCTCTTCAAGTGGCCATTTACCCTCACCAATCAGGAAATACCCTGTGTTATTGTGTGTTTTATTCTGATGTACTGAGTTTCTGATGTTTACACTTGTTTCTCACAGAGTACAGTGTCCCTTTTAATGCCTGACATGTTAAAAGGCAAGAGCTGCACTCTGATTGGCTGTAGTGCGAGGCAACCTCCTCCCCCACACCGCCTCCTCCATTTAAATGCCCACCTGCATTTAAATATTTTATATTTATATATAACTACTATATAGTGGCCTGTCCAGAGCACAGGTTGCTCTGATAGTGGCCTTCAGCTCTTCTGCATTGTTGGGTCTGGCGTATTGCATCTGACTTTTCACAATACCCTGTAGATTTTCAATGGGGTTAAGGTCAGGCATGTTTGTTGGCCAATTAAGAACAGTCAGACCATGGTCCTTAAAACAGGTACTGGTAGCTTTGGCACTGTGTGCAAATGAAACCTGCATCTCCATAAAGTTGGTCAGAGCAGGAAGCATTAAATGCCGTAAAACATCCTGGTAGACGGCTGCATTGATCTTGGCCCTCAGAAAACACAGTGGACCAACTCCAGCAGATGACATGGCAACCCAAACCATCACTAACTGTGGAAACTTTACACTGGCCCAAGCCACACGCTTCTGATGCTGTCTCTTGTTCAAGAGTGGGTTCAGACAAGGAATGCGATGCTGAAACCCATGTCTTGCATACATCTGTGCGTGGTGGTTCTTGAAGCGCTGACTCCAGCTGCAGTCCAGACTTTGAGAATCTCCCTGACATTTTTGAATGGGTTTTATTTAACAATCCTCTCCAGGATGCGGTTATCGCTTGTACACTTTTTACTACCACATCTTTTCCTTTCCTTCTCCTCTCTATTAATGTGCTTGGACACAGACCTCTGTGAACAGCCAGCATTTTTAGAAATGACCATTTGTGTCTTGCTCTGCTCGTGTAAGGTGTCAATGGTCGTCTTTTGGACAACTGTCAAGTCAGCAGTCTTCCAAATGATTGTGTAGCCTACAGAACTAGACTGAGAGACCATTTAAAGGCCTTTACAGATGTTTTGGGCTAATTCACTGATTAGAGTGTCGCACCAGGTGTCTTCAATATTCAACCTTTTCACAAAATTCTAATTTTCTGACATACTGAATTTGGGGTTTTCATTAGTTGTCAGTTATAATCATCAAATTAAAAGATATAATCATCAAATTAAAAGACTGTGAGTAATGAATGAGTATAATATACAAGTTTAACTCTTTGAATGGAATTACTGAAATAAATCAACTTGTTCATGATATTCTAATTTTATGACCAGCACCTGTAATATTCAAGTTTATAGTAAGCACTGCTCACACATTACATACCTCACACAAAGACCCTCTTACATCACACACATCACTCAGAAACAAACACACCTCAGAGACTGTAGAACACACGTCACAAACACAAGCACCTATTACAAAAAATCTGACACTGCATATACCTACTTGGCTTAATGTTTAACAATTTTGCCATAGCCACAAATGTCAATACATCCTCTCCCGATCAATTCATACTACAGGAGTTGTCAGATTTGACTTGACTGCCATATTAAGCCATATTCTGCTTGAACCCGCAGATAGCCACTGGGCTCTAGTTTTATTTGTTCCCTTTGTCTGGTTTTCTTTCTCCTGTCTCTCTCATGCTTTGAGATGTCCTGCTGCTCTCCAGGTGTTGCCCTGATCCAGCCCGTGTCCTGTACAAGATCCTGGCCTTGTCTCATCTACACTATCATGCTTGGCCATGCTGTTTTGTCTCAAATTAACTCTGCACCTACTTTTAACTCTCACAGAATCACTGATCACTTCCTCCTTCCTCAGACTCATATATCTCTAATATTCTACCTTCACATTACTTTAACCCCTTCATCTGTCATCAGTTCACTTTTACTTCTGTTCTGTTCTCTGTTGTGCCTCTGGTGTCAACCTGAGGAGGATGGGTTCCCTGTATGAGTCTTGGTTCCTTCCAAGGTTTCTTCCTTGTGTGCTGATGGAGTTTTCCCTTGCTACTGTTGCCCCTGGCATGCTCATAGGAGGCTTGGACCTGGATCTCTGTAAAGCTGCTTTGTGACTACTTTTTGTTGTGAAAAGCGCTATATAAATAAAATTTGACTTGATTTGATGACATTCATGAAAGAAAACAGGATGTCTGCTTCATAGATATGACCTTCTGATTTAAGGTGAATTTTCAGGCATAATTCCAAATTTCATCGCTGATTATATAGTGAAAGATATATTCTAATGTGTCCATACTAATAAAGTGCTCCTTCTTGTAGGAAATAGAACTGTGGAACAGATCGAGCTGAGAGCTTTACCTTGAAACTATTCCAAAATGTTAAACATTGCACTAGTGACCATAGTCAGTGGACATGGTAATAGTTTGGTGACTTTGATCTCTGGGTGGTTATTTAGCTAATTTGCATTTTCAAAGTATGTGTGTGGTGTTTATTAGATGGAGATGTAGACTCACTGCTTGGTTGGTGGAGTTCTCCACTTGGATATATGTTTCATTGTTGACACCAGTTGTGATGTTACTGATGCTGAATATGATGGTCAGAACAAAGAAAGTGTTTGAAATCTCTGAGGAAACAAATGCAATGATAATTTGGTGAATAAAACACATTTCCAAGATGACACAGGGCTGTTTAAAGCTCAATCTACAGGTCTAAGTAAACCAAAACCTAAGTTCATAGGTGTAGTTGAGCACTTGAAGATTCAATGAGGTTTGCCCATCGAGAGTCCAGCAGAATTCTGGTTGCAGTGAGGACAAAACTCTCACCTGGAACAAGAGAGGAGGAGTTGAACAGCATCTGGCTGTCCACCACTGCAGATGTACAACTGTAAGGAAATTAATCATTAGGATCAATGTTCTCCAAGCATCCCTCAAGAGTGAACGTAAAATATGTTTGATATCTGCAAATTACATTTTTGGTCCTGCAGATGTCATCAGCTGTGATGATGGCGTTGAAGAAACTGTTATAGATGATATTACAATAAAATAAGGGAATGCTGAATTAATGACAAATTGTTTTAATTTGCAATAGAAATGTGAAAATATTTGTGATCTGTAATGTACCAGTCAGTATCCTGAGATCTTCCAGAAAAGTGATTGGTGTTACTGTTTCTCCATATTGGAAGCTATATTCCATGTCAAATTCAATCTGGTTTGCTGAAGTTCTGTTCAAGTAATTTTTTACTGCAACCAAAATATTGTGTGTCAGTGTAAACTTATGTGAAGGTGAAGCCTTTGGGTTCAAACTGTTGTGCACCAGGTTTATTCAGCAGTGTGTTTAACTGAAGATGAAAACAGATCATGGATTTGAAAGATCAATGATATGACCCTTCTTAATGTCATTGTATGCTGAGCCAAGCGTCTGAATTTGAAACTGAACCAGTTTAAGCAGTGAATGTAAACAATTTCCATATAGAGAAATCCTTCTGATTCAAGATGAAGTTTCAGGCATTTTCTACATTTCATAGCAGACTTTATGTTGAAACATCTACCTGAACATAACCTGAAGGTTGGAACACATTTGGTGTGATGCTTACCATTTTAAAATGAAGCTCCACCTTGAAACCCTTGTTAAATTTCATCTGTTGCATTCACTGATACAGTCTGATATTATTCAGATGAAGGTTTAGACTCACTGCTTGGTTGGCAGAGTTCTCCACTTGCATGCAGGTTTTGTTGCTGAAGTCAGTGCTGTTGATACTAATATTCAGTATTATGACCAACAAGAAAGGAGTGTTTGAAATCTCTGAGGAAACAAATCAGTGATATGTTGGTAAGTAAACTATACATTTTAAATGTGAGGCAGTGCTCTGGACAGTTGGAGATGCAACTCTATGTATGTACTTTCATAGGTGTAGTTGAGCATGTGTGTAGAATCACTGAGGTTTCCTTGTCGAGAGTCCAGCAGAATTCTAGTTGCAATGAGGACCAAACTCTCACTTGCAGCTGGGGAAGAGGAGTTGAACATGAGCTGACTGTATACTAGTGCAGAACTGTAATTTGGAGATACATGTTGTTAAGTACCTTTGTTAATTCTCATTGCTTTTGGAACATTTATATAATGCTACTTTTTATATTATAGATATTTTAGTAAATTAATATTTACATGTGGGTGGCACGGTGGCGCAGCAGGTAGTGTCGCAGTCACACAGCTCCAGGGACCTGGAGGTTATGGGTTCGATTCCCGCTCTGGGTGACTGTCTGTGAGGAGTTGGTGTGTTCTCCCCGTGTCCGTGTGGGTTTCCTCCGGGTGCTCCGGTTTCCTCCCACACTCAAAAGTGTGTGTGTGTGTCTGTGTTGCCCTGTGAAGGACTGGGGCCCCCTCCAGGGTGTATTCCTGCCTTGCGCCCAATGATTCCAGGTAGGCTCTGGACCCACCGCGACCCTGAATTGGATAAGCGGTTACAGATAATGAATGAATGAATGAATGAATAATACTTACATGTTTCTTAATTGTGTTATAAATCCTGGTGTTTGTTGACTGGTTGTTGTGGTATTGAGAGATGTTTAAATGTTAACTTTTTCAGTACGTTGAACAATAAACATCTCTTGAGCAACTGTTGTAGTGTTTACTTCTGTATATGAAGCACTTGTTAATGTTGTAGAATTTGGAAGTCCAGTTGTTGCTGCAATTGTAGCCTCATACATTTTTACTTGTATTCCTGGAGTGGATCCAGTGGTCATTGGTGTTGTAGCAGTTGCTGTAGTTGACTGTGTAGTTGCTTGTGTTGTAATTGTTATGTTGGATGCTTCAATAGTAGTGGCAAGAAAATCTGTACTTATGGAATTAGTTGACTCAGTAGCTTTTGTGGCAGGAGTGCTCTTAATATATGTTGGTGGCATAGTTATATTTGTGGAAGTTCCTGTAATACTGGTCAGATACTCTGTAATTATTTTAGCATTTGCCTCAGTAAGTGTTGTTTTTGCCATTGTTGTACTTGCCATTGTAGATGCCACATGCATTGTAGCTATTGAATTAATGGTCTGAGCAGCTGTTGGTCCTGTAATTTTGGATACAGGTGCCTCAGTGTGTTTGGTACTTGCTGCCATTGAAACCTTATTTTTGGTGTGTGCAGCCTCTGTACCTGTAGCAGTATTTGTCTCTGTAATTGTCAAGGTGGATGTCAAGGTTGGTGTTTCAATGCTGGGGATTTTAACCACTGTATGTGTGGCAGAACTTGTTTCAGAAGTTGTTTGTAGGGTAGTTATAGTCATGAATGCTGTTGTTTGTTCTGAACTTGGTGTGCTGGGGGCTTCAGGGCTTTTGGGTGCTTCAGTTGTGATCACAGTCTCTGTAGTTGCTGAGTTAATCTGAGCATTTGTTAGTTTCATGTCTTTTAATAGTATTGTATTGTTCTCAGCACCTGTAGCACTATGTCTTTCTATAGCAGTTTGCAGTCTACTTGTTAGGTTGGATGCTTCTATGTTAATGGTTGGAGAAGCTGTACTTGTGGAAGTAGTTGACTTGATAAAGGTTGGAGCTGGAAGTGTAGTATTGGGTGCTTCAGTTGTGTTGTTGGTAGGCTCTGTATTTGTGGACATCATTGTCTGAGAACTTGAAGGTGTTGTACTTGTAGTTTTTGAGGCTTCAGTTGTAGTGGTTAAAGTTTCTGAACTCCTGGAACTAATTGTCTTAGTGATGTAGTTGCAAGCTTCTGTGAATAGGTTTGGAGTCCCTGTTCCATTGTAAGGAATGGGAGTACGTTTTGATGCTTGACTACTAATTCTGGTTATTTCAGTAGTAGTGTTTGGAGCCACTATACTTGGTGTCATAGTTAGTTCAGGGTTTGTTGTGCTTAAACTTATGGATACTTCTGTAGCAGAGGATGTAAATGCTGTATTTGTAGAATAAGGTGCTTCTGTTGTTTTTGGCACTGCACTTGTAGTTGAGTTTTGTTTTGATATAGTGTTTGGAACCATTGTATTTTGTGGAGAAGTTGTCTCACCTGTTGAAGGCACAGAGGTTGTAGCCGTAGTGTTTGTAGATGATATATCTTCTAAGCCATTTCTGTTCTCCAATTGTGCTGTAGGTGTAGTCATAATAGAATGTGTTAGGACATGTGCAGTAGTTGATTTTATATCTGTAGTAGTTGGTATGAAAAACAAAGTGGTTTGATAGACTGTAGTTGTTGAAGCTGTCATAGTAAGCAGACTTGTCTTTGGAACTAAATATGTTTTTGCAGTTGACAACATCTTCATTGTTGGAAGTTCTGGGCTTGTGTTAATGGTTGTGTAAATAGTTGTTGTTTCTGTATATGCAGCTGTGGATGTTTCAGAGTTAGTGTTTGCAGTCACTGTATTTTTGGCAGTATAATTACTTTCAGTTTTTGTGATCACAGTGTCTGCATTTGCTGAAGTATTAATCTGAGCAGTTGTTAGTCTCATATTTTTGAATGTTGTGCTTTCAGTAGATGCTTGTTGTGAAGTTGTTGTCATTGAAGACCTATTTGTGTTTGAAGCCTCTGTACCTGTAGAAATATTTTTACTGTATTTGTCAACACCATAGCAGTTATGGTGGATGCTTCAATGCTAGTGGGTGGAGATCCTACACTTGTGGCAGTAATTGACTCCATAGCTTTTGGTTCTGTACTTGTAGTTGCTAAGAATTCAGTATTATTGGTAGCAGATTCTGAACTCTTGGAAGTAGTTGTCTTACCAATTGTTGTTGCTGAACTTGCAATGGTGAAAGTGTCAGTAGTATAGCTTGGAGGAACTGCACTTGTAATAATAATTGTCTCAAGGTTTCTTGGTTCTGTACTTGTACTTATGTATACATCTGTAGCAGTGTTTGGAAATCCTGTATTTGTGGAATAAGGTGTCTCTGTAGTTTTTGGTACTGCAATTCTTGTTGACGTTCCTTCTGTTGTAGCATTTGTAAACATTGTATTTTGTGGAGAAGTTGTCTCATCTGTTGAAGCCACAGAGGTTGTAGCGGTAGTGTTTGTAGATGATATATCTTCTAAGCCATTTCTTTTTTCCAACTGTGCTGTAGGTATAGTCATAATAGAATGTGTTAGGACCTGTGCAGTGGTTGATTTTAAATCTGTAGTAGTTGGTATGAATAACAAAGTCGTTTGATAGGCTGTAGCTGTTGAAGCTGTCATAGTAATTAGACTTGTTATAGGTAATACATTTGTGGTTGCAGTTGACATCATCTTCATGGTTGGAAGTGAAGGACTTGTGGAAATGGTTGTCTCAGTACTTGTTGAGTCTGTATATGCATCTGTGCATGTTTCAGTTTTAGTGTTTGAAGTCTGTGTTGTTTTGAATATAGTTTTATGAGCAGAAATTTTTGGGGATGTTATTGTGGTAAATTATTCAGCACCCGTGGTCAGAACCTCTGTAAGTGTAGCATAATTTGCCTCAGTGGGTTTTGGTACTATATCTGTCATTGTGGATCCCTCATTCATTGTAATGGGAGGATTTTTACCTTTGAAAGTACTTGACTATACAATAGATTATGTTGTAAGTGTAGTTGTTTATGCTTCATGTGTAGTGGATTCTTGTTTAGTGGTTGTAAAAACTGTACTTGTGTAAACTTGACACTGTAGAGGTTAGGACTGGACGTGTAGTATTGAGTGATTCAGTTTTGTTTGTAGTGCTTTGTACTTATGGACATTATTGTCTGAGAATTTTATGGTGCAGTATTTATGGCAGCGGCCTCTTTGTGGTATTGTTCTGTACTTTTTATGGAAACAACATTCTGTGTGTTTGTAGCCTCTGTTCCTTTAGTAGTAGCTGCTTCCACAGGCATTTATCCTTTACTTGCTACTGTGGATGCCTCATTTACTGTTGTTGGAGTCTTTTTACATGTAGCAGTAATTGCTTGGGTCATTATTTGTGCTGTATTGGTGGTGTTGGATGCTCTAGTGTTATTGTATTCAGATTCTGTATTTGTGGCAGTAATTGTCTCAGTCATTCCTACCTCTGTATTTGTAGCTGAGGTAGTTAGTATATTATGACTTGGAGCCAGTGTTTTTGTGGCCGTAGTGGTCTCAGTTTTTATTGGTGGAGTAGTTATAGTTTTGAATGTTTCAGTGTTAGTCATTAGATACACTGTACTTGTGTTATTATTTGCCTCAGTAGGCATTGTATCTGTACTTGTCATTGTGGACACCACATTAATTGAGGTTTTAGCCTGTGTAGGTGTTGTAATAATAGTATGTGTTATTGTTCGTACTCTACCTTTTATTCTGGATTGTTCAGTGCTAGTAATTGTAGTCACTATATGTGTGGAACTACTTGTTTCAGCTGTTGTTGTCGGGATGGTCAAATATTCTGTACTTTTTTTTAGGTATTGACACCATAGGTTCTGCTTGTGTCCTTTTTGTTGTAATTCTCTTGTGGGTACCCAAGTAGAAGTCTTTAGTGATTCTCTTCTTTCTGAAGTTATCTCAAGAAGCTTTGAATGTGTATTTGAATTTGATGTTAATTCAGTTGAAATTATTGTATTTTTGTATTATTGTATTGCTGAATATAATGTTCTCAGCTGAAAAACTTCTAGTTGAAGTTGTTTTATCTGTGGCGCTTGAATGCGCTTCAATCCAGGAAGGAAGTTTTAGGGGTCAGTATAACTTTTCTTGGAGTAGATATTTCATGAATTGTCAGATGTGCAGTTGTAGTTGAGGTAGTTGTTGCATTTGTAAAAGCAGTTGTGTCTGCATTTTTTGGTGGTTTACTGGTATTTGACTTTGGTTCAACAGTAGTGGTTTTAGCCACTGAACTTTTGTTAGTAGATGTCTGAGCAGTTAAATATGGAGTAGTTGTGAATTTTGCAGTGATTTTAGCCATAGTTTGTGTTGAAACTGATTTTGGTGTTAATGGTGTAATAACAGTTTGAGAGATTGTAGTTGGTAAAGCAATTGTAGTAAGCAAATATGTTATTTGTTTATTATTCATTGTTTTGTTTGACACTGTAGCAATTGCTGGACCAACTGTACTCTTGGATATAGTTGCCTCTGTATTTGTTGGTTCTGTATATGTTTTTGTTGAAGCATATGGGGAAAATGTACTTGTGGATATTTTTTCTGTGCAGTTGTTGGTGCAGCACTCATAGTCGCGTATGCTACTGCAGTAGATATATTGTATGTACTTGTCAGTGTAGTGGCTTTAGCAGTTTTTAGTGCAATTGTAATGGTGAATGATTCATAAGTTTTAATTAGTTTAATGGTTGGAGATACTTTTCTTGGTGTTCTATTTGTCTCAGGAGTTGTGCACTGTTTACTTGTATTTTTGGATAATCCTTTAGTAGTTGTTGGAAAAACTGTATCTATGGAATATGTTGTCTCAGTAGATTTTGGTGCGACACTTCTAGTTGAACTTTGAGTAATAGGTTGTAGAATTATTCTACTTTTTGGAGTATCTATCTCAGCAGTTGAGGGTGCAGTATTTGTAGTAGTAGGGTTTGTGGATGATATATTTAGTAAGCCTGTTTTGTCTCCTTTCATAGTTTTAGATGCAGTGGTAATAGAATCTTGTATGACTTTATAAGTTATTGATGTTAAACCTGTTGTTGGTAAAGGTTATTTAGTGGATTGAATGACTGAAGATGTTGAAGACGACACAGTAAACAGAATTGTTTTTAGTCTTATATTTGTTGTTATGGTTGACACAATAGTAGTTGTTGGATGTACTGTATTTGTTGAAGTATTTGTTCTGGAAGTTGTTCTTTCTGCAATGTTTGAATGTGTATTTGTAATTGATGTTAATTCAGCTGAAGTGGTTTTAGATGCCTTGAATGTAATTTCTTTCTGTAACATTTGGATGAGTGCGGCATGGTGGCGCAGCAGGTAATGTCGCAGTCACACAGCTCCAGGGACCTGGAGGTTGTGGGTTTGATTCCCGCTCCGAGTGACTGTCTGTGAGGAGTTGTTGTGTCTGCGTGGGTTTCCTCTGGGTGCTCCGGTTTACTCCCACAGTCCACAAACACACGTTGTAGGTGGATTGGCGACTCAAAAGTGTCTGTAGGTGTGAGTGAATGGGTGTGTGTGCCTGTGTTGCCCTGTGAAGGACTGGCGCCCCCTCCAGGGTGTATTCCCGCCTTGCGCCCAATGATTCCAGGTAGGCTCTGGACCCACTGCGACCCTGAATTGGATAAGCGGTTACGGATTATGAATGAATGAATGAACATTTGGATGAGCACATTTTTTACAAGCCGGATTCCAAAAAAGTTGGGACACTAAACAAATTGTGAATAAAAACTGAATGCAATGATGAGGAGGTGCCAACATCTAATATTATATTCAGAATAGAACACATCACAGATCAAAAGTTTAAACTGAGAGAATGTATCATTTTAAGGGAAAAATATGTTGTTTCAAAATGTTATTTCCCCTCAACAGACGTCTGGGGACAGAGGAGACTAGTTTCTCAAGTTTAGAAATAAGAACGCTCTCCCATTCATGTCTAATACAGGCCTCTAACTGTTCAATCGTTCTTTGTCGCACCTTCCTCTTTATGATGCACCAAATGTTCTCTATAGGTGAAAGATCTGGACTGCAGGCTGGTCATTTCAGTACCCGGATCCTTCTCCTACGTAGCCATGATGATGTGATTGCTGCAGAATGTGGTATGGCATTATCTTGTTGAAAAATGCAGGGTCTTCCCTGAAAGACCCTGTCTAGCAGGGAGCATATGTTGTTCTAGAACCTAAACATAGGTTCCAGACATGCAAGCTGCCCGTGCCACAAACACTCATGCAACCCCATGCCATCAGTGCAGGCTTCTGAACGGAGCGTTGATAACAACTTGGGTTATCCTTGTCCTCTCTGGTCCAGATGACATGGCGTCCCAGTGTTCCATAAAGAACTTCAAATCGTGACACATCCGACCACAGAACAGTGTTCCATTTTGCCACACTCCATTTTAAAAGACCCCTGGCCCAGTGCAAACGTCTGAGCTTGTGGAGCTTGCTTAGAAATGGCTTCCTCTTTGCACTGTAGAGTTTCAGCTGGCAACGGCGGATGGCATGGTGGATTGTGTTCACTGACAATGCTTTCTGGAAGTATTCCTGAGCCCATTCTGTTATTTCCTTGACAGTGGCATTCCTGTTTGAGGCGCAGTGACGTTTAAGGGCCCAGAGATCACGAGCATCCAGTAGAGTTTTACGGCCTTGTCCCTTACGCACAGCAATTGTTCCAGTTTCTCTGAATCTTTTGATGATGTTATGCACGGTTGATGCTGATAACTTAAAAGTCTTTGCTATTTTACGCTGGGTAACACCATTCTGGTATTGCTGCACTATCTTTCTGCGCATTGATGGTGGAATTGGTGATCCTCTTACCATCCTGGCTTCAGAGAGACACTGACACTCTGAGAAGCTCTTTTTATACCCAATCATGTTGTCAATTGACCTAATTAGTGTTAATTGGTCTTCCAGCTGTTCGTTATATGCTCAATTTCCTTTTTCCAGCCACTTATTTCTACTTGTCCCAACTTTTTTGGGATTTGTTGACACTGTGAAATCAACACATTGAATCAACATATTTTTCCTTTAAAATGTTACATTTACTCAGATTAAACTTTTGATCTGTCATCTATGTTCTATTACGAATAAAACATTGACATTTGCCATCTCCACATCATTGCATTCATTTCAGTTTTTTATTCACAATTTTTTTTAGTGTCCCATCATTTTTGGAATCCAGTTTGTAGTTAAAGTATTAATGGTTTGAGGTGCCTTACTTTTGGAAGTTGAACTCTCAGTAGTTTTTGGGGTTCCACTTTTAGTTGAGGTTGGTTCACTAGTAGTATTTAGTACCAATGTAACTTTTCTTGGAGTTGATCTTTCAGTAATGTTCAGATGAGAAGTCATAGTTGAGGTTGGTGCAGATGCAGATGTAGAAGACGTTCTCCCAGCAGTTTTTGGTTGTCTACTTGTTGCTTAGTTTGTTTCAGCAGTAACATTTGGAGCTACTGATTTTTTGGGAATAGTTGTCTCAGCAGTTGGGTGTGCATTAGTTGCAAAATCTGCATTGATTTAAGCAATTGTTGGTGTTAACGCTGTATTTCTTGGTAATAGTTTCATAGTGGTTTGAGAGACTGCAGCTGGTAAAGCATTTGTAGTGAGCAGATATGTTGTTGGTCTTCTACTTTTCATTGACAGTAGAGTAGTGGCTGGAGCCACTGTACTTCTGGATATAGTTGACACAATAGTTATTTTTTCTGTACTTAATTTTGTTGATTAAGCTGGAGCAACTGTTCTTGTAGAATTAGTTTTCTCTGCAGTTTTTGGTGCTTCATTTGGAGATGTAAATATTGCTGTAATATTTTGATTGTATGCACCTTTTGGAGTAATAGATTCAGCAGTTTTTATTGAGGTCGTAATGGTTGATGATCCATTAGTTGTATCTTTTATATGTTTTAAAGTATTTATCTCAATAGTTGTTGGTTCTGTACTTGTTGAGGATGTTTCAGTAGTTCTTTCAGCAATAGATCTTTTTATATCTGTAGTATGATATGCTGAATGAGTATTAATTCCTAATATGAAATTTGACTTTCTGAGAGTTTTATTTTAAATACCCAAACTTTAGCACATCTCAGAGACATCTCCTCCACACAAGCCAGATGGAATTTCAGATAACAGAGAGCAGGCTCGTAAACCTCTCCAAGGACCCTTTCTTTATGACCCCAGGACCCCCTGGGACAAGAAAAAAAATCTTTGTAAAATGCAGAGCGACACACAGACCCACCTTTATTCCATGTCCTCTTACACCTTTTTAAAGACTGTTAACTCTAAAAGATTCAAACATCCCAAAGTTCCTACATGGAAAACAAGTGTATATGGGCACAACTGTTTGAAATGAATTCCATTTGAACAATCAAAATGGGTGGGATTAATTTACATGTGTTAAAGTCATTTTTGTTTATATGAATGCATGTAGAACCAAGGTAAACACATACTGTGTGTTATTTGGTTAATAATGATGTAGAACATGGTTGTGTTAATGATATTACTTTGTGTTAACATCTGATCTTTTATATTGCAAAAGTATGATTCAAAATCTTGGAGATTCATTCAAAGGAGATGGTCTTCAAGCCCTTTGTCTTATCCAGGGTCATAAATTCTATGTGATGCCACTACCAAGGTACAGGAAACAGCCAATCAGGAGAAAGAAATGCTCCTATTCTCCCTCATTGAGGACAAATCAGGTATTCGGAGCGGGTTTTCTAAACTCTGGTAAAAGCCAGTCACACACCACACTTAGAGCTCATTTTTACCACTCCTCTGAGACACACTCTTTGAGAATTTTGGAAAGTAAGACGTTTTTCTGAAGAACGTCTCTCTCATGCTTCCAGCAGACAATGCTTCTCAGATAGGGTAGTCAGAGAGCCCTCCTGCTCTGCAGACATCTCTGCAGGCGCAGGCTCTCTCATGGCTCTCTTCAACAGTCTTGGGCCCCTCGTGGTCCAGAAAGAACAGATTTTTCTATTTTAATTTTTATCTCTAAAAGAAAATTATAGTTAGACAAGCTATAGTTTAACTACAGCAAAAATTCAATGCCACATCCAGAACATTGGAGGAGACCAGACCTTTGACCCTCAAAAGGACAACAACACCTCCGGACCAGCGACAGAGAAAGCTACACACACCCTCAGAAGAGACCTGCATGGGCGTGTCTCCATCTCACAAGGCGGCAGATCAGCTATGACGGAGAACCCCCACAGAGACATTCAAAACGCCACCAGCTCTGATGGAGGGGCCGCCGTGTCTGAATGGGGAGAGAAAAGGAATGCCCATGGCAGCAATCTACAAGGCCCGCGTCTGCAATTCTCTAGGAAGTCGTGCCGGAAAGCACCGTCAGCGACATGCTCCTTGTCCATCTCCGGATACGTAAGGTCACATGGTCTCATGTCTCTCATGGCTCAGGGTTGGTATCGAAAGTTTGCTGGGATAAACAACAGCCTTTCTTAGAGCTTAGGGTAATAATTATCACAGAGAAGTTCCCTCATATATTAATCTTCCTGTTCCCTCATGTATCGTGGTAATCCATTTCATTATATGAATGTATAATCATTGATTCATTCATTCATTATCTGTAACCGCTTATCCAAATCAGGGTCGCGGTGGGTTCAGAGCCTACCTGGAATCATTGGGCGCAAGGTGGGGAATACACCCTGGAGGGGGCGCCAGTCCTTCACAGGGCAACACACACTCACACATTCACTCACACACTATTTAATGGCTCTCAAACATGGAGATAAGCAGAATGAATTAAATAATTAATTATTAATAAAATAATAATTAATTGTCATTGACTCTGCTATGTAGTGCTTATGCCACCGCAACGTGTGCATAACTATTTCTGCTACATATTTGTACTTGTGGTAACTTCACTTGTTGTGGCAGGATCTAAAGTGCTTGTGGAATTACTTTTAATATTAGTTGGTTGGTTACATTTGTACTTGTGATCTCTTCAGTTGTTGTTGTTTGAGCTAGTGTCCTTGCTGAAGTAGTTGTAGTTGAAGCCAATATACTGTTGACAGTACCAATCTCAGTAGTTGTAGGTGCTTTAATTATAGATTGGGATTGTTCAGTAGTTCTGTTTTTCACAACTGCACTCATGGACCTAGATGTTGCAGTATATGTTTGTGTGTTTGTAATGGCGAATGTTGCAGTATTAGTAGTTGCAGTAGAAAAGATCACTCAGCAGTTGTTGAATTTGAAATTGGTGCAGCTACAGTTGTGGAAGTAGTTGTCTCAGTATTTTTTGGTGGTGCATGTTTAGTTAAAGATGTTTCAGTGGTAGCAGTTGGAGTCACTGTAATTCTGGTTGTTGGCATATAAGTGTATATCTGTTTTTCAATTGTTGTTAGTACTGCTGTACTTGCTGTTATGTGTTTACCAGTAGTGGTGATTGAAGCCTGTGAATATGTACCTGTATCAGTAGTTGTTGGAGTGGCACGTTTACTAGTGATTTTTTAAATAAAATTGGTCATTGCCTCTGTAGTTTTAGTTGAACTGGGTTCAACAGTAGCGGTTGAAGGTAGTGTGCTTTTGCAGTGTGCTTTTGAAGGTAGTTGTCTCAGCGGTTGAGGGTGTAGTGTTTGTAGAATTAGTACTCTTTGGGGAAGATACATTAAGTATAAAAAATTTGTCTGCACCCAGTGTTGTGGATGTAGTGGTAGTGATAACTGCTATGAGTACAACAGTTGTTGGTGTTAAACCTGTAGTTGCTAGTATTAGTGGTTTTGTGGTTTGAGACACCGTAGTTGGTGAAGAATTGCTAAGTAGACTTATATATATGCTGTTGCGTGTGTACTGTACATTTGCACAGTTGGCTCAACTGTGCTTGTGGGATTAGTCACCATAATAGTTGTTGGTTCTCTACCTGTAGTTGTTGGTTCAGTATCTGTAGTTGTGGAAGTAGTTGTTGGAGTTTTTGTGAATAATTTAGCAGATTTTAATTCTGTATTTGTAGTTGTTGCTGCTTCTTTAATTTGGTTGAAGCCTGTGTAGTTGTAGATGTAGTTGTCTCTACAGTCACTTGTCTTGTAGATGTTAGTGCTGTAAATCTGGTTGTGGAATCTTTTATCATTGTGGATGGAGATACTGTATTTGTAGAAGTAGTTGTACTTGTCAAAATCTCAACAGTTGTTGGGGTTTCAGTAGATGTTAGCATTGTAGCTGTGAGTATGACAGAATGTGTGGCTGATTCTTGTGCAGTTTTTCATGTAGTTGTACCTATGGATATTCTTTCAGCATTTGTTGTTGTTGTGGTAGGAGTCTCTCTGTTTGGGTTCGTTTCTCAATATTTCAAGGTGCTCTACTTCTGGAGGCATATGCTTCAGCAGCTGGGTTTGGAGTACTTGTGGTTGTAGGTGTCTCAGTATTTGCCAGTATTTTATTAGTTGTTTCTAATAATATAATACTAATTTAATAGTATGTAATAATACTTCCTATTGTATATGTGTTGGAAGTTGTGGTGAAAGCTTGTGTGGTTGAGGTACTAGTGTCAGTGATTGATGGTGTTGCACTTGTACTATTGAATACCTTAGTTATAGTGACCAGTGCCTCTGTGTGAGTAGATGTATTTGTGTCACTATTTGAATGTCCTATTGAATGTACATTTACACTAGTGAATACCTCAGTTATATTTGTCTGAACCTCTGTACTTGTAAATGAAATCATGTTTGCATTTGATGCTGCTGCATTTGTACTTGTTAATGTTTCAGTTTTAGTGGTACTCGCATTAGTATTTGTGGATGTAATTGTGTCAGCATGGGATGGTGCTACATTTGTTCTAGTGATTACATCAGTTATAGTGGTCATCACCTCTGTACTTGTGGAAGTAGTCATCAAAGTATTTTTCATGCTGTTCTTTTGGAAGTGGATTCCTCCATATTTGTGACTGGAACTTCAATAATTGTGGTTAAATCCTCTGCACTTGTCACAGGTATTCCTGGTTGAAGTAACTGTATTTAAAGAAGTTGTTTTGTCTGTATTAAATGTTGTTAGACTCATGCTTGTGGTTGCAACTGAAGTAGTAGTTGTTGTTGGTGTAATCCTTGTACTTGTTGTTGTTGATATCTCAGTACTGGTTAGTGTTTCACTAGTTGTTTCAAACAAACTCTCTGTTGTAGGTGTGTCAGTAGTTGTGGTTGAAGCATGTGTCTTTGATATACTTGTCTCGACAGATAATGGTACTACAGATGTACTAGTGAATACCTCAGTAATAGTGATCAGCACATCTGTACTTTTGGGTATAGTTGTCTCAGTAGATGATGGTGCTGCACTTGTACTAGCAAATACCTCAGTAATAGTTTTCAGTGTCTCTGTACCTGTGGATGTAACTGTCTCAGTAGACAATGCTGCTGAAATTGTGCTAGTGTATACCTCATTTATAGTGGTCGGCACATCTGTACTTCTGGATGTATTCGTCTCAGTAACTGATGGTGCTGTGGTTTTGTCATTGAATACCTCAGTGATAGTGATCAGTGTTATGGTACTGTTGTTAACTGTTGTTTGCTGTGTTGTGAAGACAGGTGATGGAAAAGAATCTCCGCAGACACGGTTAAATATGCAAATACATCTTTATTTACAGGTTCTTAAGGATCCCGTGAGAAGAGTGTTCAGTTCAGCGCTCAAATTCTCTCTCTCCCCTCTTGGCTAGGACCCCGATCTATATGGTTCTTTCTCCTTTCCAAATATGGTGAATGTAGAGGTTGGTCTACATTTGCATGTTTAAGGGACTAAGGGAGGGGTAAAATTTATAGTCTCCTACCCTCACTGACAGCTTATCCTAAACATTTCTCTCTGTGGAGCACAGACACAGAGCATGAGTCTAAAAATATAGAAGAGTGAACATCTTTCTTAATAGTGCGCTTAAGGCCTTATGATTAAATATACCTCATAATTTCTTCCCTTCGAGACTGTTAAAATCTCGTAAAATTAAACAACCCATACATGTTAATGTCATAACAAATAAGTGATACCTTCCTACACACACTTTTAACATTACTTGCGTTATGATGTAACAAAATTTCATGAAGTGTGATTGCAAAAAAACCTGCCAGGCAGCCATCTTTCTTGAAAATCCTTCAAACATTTTAGACAGGAAAAATTCCCCGACGATCCCTCTGCCTAGGCGATCACAAACTGTACTCCAGTCCAATTAAATTTACTCTATATGTGTAGGGAGTTGACATAAGTAAATGTGTATAGAAATCTCAGAAAATAAAATCAAACCAATGTCCAAATTCAGGCTGGTTGACCCATCGGACCTTCCAATGGACCTGTCCCTACCTGACACACCCCTTGGCCCTAACATCGAGAAAAAATAAAAACATCTGAGATTTCAATACACTTATACAGATTACATTTCATGGGTCTATAAGTCTTCATAATAAACAGTTGATACAATTTAATATCATTTGTATAATGGTTTATCAATATCAAAGATTACTAATAATAAACATTCAAACATGAACATGTGACATAATATTATCTCTTCAGCAATTTTGTCTTCTGATGTGATGTTGATGACATATTGAGCTTCAGCAAGTTTTCACCATTCTGTTTCAAAGTCCTTCTGTTTTATTGTCCTCTTTTGAGTTTTTGGATCCCTGTAGCATTTCAGGAATCTCGAACAACCATCGTCCCTTACAGTGATCTTCCCCCCTTTTTTCTTTCTGGAAGAAAGAAACAACAGCCAGTATCTTTTGCAAAAATGACAGATGAAAATAAACATCAAATACAACTTAATAATAGTAAGACTAATAGATTAATACGTGTTATAAGATACAGTTTATACTTCATCCTACAATCTTTATAATTGATTACTAAATAATAAACCTAACAAAATAATAGAATAATGTCATAATTGAATAGTAAAAATATATAATAGTGGATATTCAAAATGGATATCTTTCCACCAGGTTGTTTTCCAAAAGTAGTCGGTTCCTCTTAATAATGGTATCTGTACTTGATCGCCAGGCATTACAACCCCAACCCATTTCAAAATAATAGCTTTTGCACAAGTTAACAACAGTGTACAAAAACAAAACATTATACACACTGCTAAAAGAGCTGCTCCAAAAACTTGCGCCAACATTGCTCCTAGTGGTCCTAATTTCTCCAATAACCAAGCATTCACAGACCACCCAGCTCCTTTTGATGGACCAAACACCTCCCTTATATGCTTCAATGCTTCTAAAACACTAGTCATATTATCAGAATTATCCAGAATCAAGGTATAACAGGCATCCCCTGTTAGATTCAAAGCCACACATAAACCTCCTTGCTTAGCTAAAATGTAATTCAGAGTCATGTCATGTTTTAACAAAGTTAATCTGTGACTTTTTTGTGTATTTGACAAATACTGAAACCCTCTTATTGTTTCATTGGCAAACCCTTGTAAAGTGTACATAATATTATCTATATGATCTGCTAAAAATGTCACACCATACCATGGGAATAATCCTATACCCCATTTTTCTCCTACACTGATTCTCCAATGGTAGGCTTCCAAACTATGAAACTGAGCCATTTCCCTTTTCTTTCTTTTCCCCAAAATACCTTCAGAATTCCCTTCATCAGTTGCGTCACCTTTTTGGAGAGTATAAACCTCATAAGGAAGCTTTAATGTTGCCATATAACAACAGCCTGTCCACCCATATGGTAGAAATGTGTATACTTTATCTCCACAAACCCACCAAATATCCTTAAAATTTCCTATAGTCACATTTTCTGGGAAAATGTCATACTGCACCATTAATGTTCTACTCTGCTTGCTATCTGGTGTATGAAAATTCACTTTAAACAAAGCATCCTTGGGTTTAGGTTCTTTAAAATTCATCATGTAAAAATTCAGTGTCAACAAATCCCAAAAAAGTTGGGACAAGTAGCAATAAGTGGCTGGAAAAATGAAATTGAGCATATAATGAACAGCTGGAAGACCAATTAACACTAATTAGGTCAATTGACAACATGATTGGGTATAAAAAGAGCTTCTCAGAGTGTCAGTGTCTCTCTGAAGCCAAGATGGTAAGAGGTTCACCAATTCCACCATTGTTGGGCAGAAAGATAGTGCAGCAATACCAGAATGGTGTTACCCAGCGTAAAATAGCAAAGACTTTTAAGTTATCATCATCAACCGTGCATAACATCATCAAAAGATTCAGAGAATCTGGAACAATTGCTGTGCGTAAGGGTCAAGGCTGTAAAACTCTACTGGATGCTCGTGATCTCCGGGCCCTTAAACATCACTGCACCTCAAACAGGAACGCCACTGTCAAGGAAATAACAGAATGGGCTCAGGAATACTTCCAGAAAGCATTGTCAGTGAACACAATCCACCATGCCATCCGCCGTTGCCAGCTGAAACTCTACAGTGCAAAGAGGAAGCCATTTCTAAGCAAGCTCCACAAGCTCAGATGTTTGCACTGGGCCAGGGGTCTTTTAAAATGGAGTGTGGCAAAATGGAAGACTGTTCTGTGGTCATATATATATGTGTGTGTGTGTGTGTGTGTGTGTGTATAAACTAGGCTCTTTTTGGAAAATTATAAAGATAGATTAAAAAGACCACATATAAAATGTAATTTGTAATGCTGCATGTATCTGTAGATTTGTAAAGGGCCAATGTCACCTCATGAACAATTTATTACTCAAAGTGATTACAGCCATATCTGTAACACTGACACAAATACATTTTCATTAGAAGGGTCAGTCACTGCAGATTAAAACAATGATTAAATACAAAATTTGGAAAATACCGATGTCCTTACCTTATTGACTTCTTCAGCCAAAACGCAGTGAATGTGTATCAGTGTGTATTAGAATGTGTAAAATATACATAATAATACATAAATATATTTAATAAATAAGACAGTGTGTACTTTGCATGTGAGAAAACACTAAGCCTCACCCTCTTACTTTCTCTTTAGGTTCTCTCTCTCTCCCTCTCTCTCTCTCTCTCTCTCTCTCTCTCTCTCTCTCTCTCTGTCAGCTTAACAATAATGGTTGTATATCTATCAATGAGTCATTATAACACCAGCAATTTTTCTTATACATCATTTCAGACTCAGTACAACACACACACACACACACAGTCCAACCACAGCAAATTTACACACCACAGCCTCACATTCATTTTTAAATCATCTTCTCATTCTGTGATTTACATGTACTAAGTAATGGTATTTGGTATTTTAACAGAATATTTCACAAAATGAGCAAAATAATTTCTCTAGATAAAAATGGAACTGGGATTTGTTCTGTACCTCAAAAGATACAACAAATTGCAGGGCTATTTACAGAATAATCAGAAATAGTTTTCAGTCATGCAAAAGGCACACATCATTTATTCCCTAACAGTAATTATTCAATGAAATCAGTCTTTCATATTTACCCACCAAAAGATATTTTGAGCAATTTTATGCTTCCAACACTGTGGCAACAGTTTTCAGTTCCAACATGACTTTGCCCCAGTGCACAAAGTGAGGTCCATAAAACGAATGTTGGGTACGTTTCATGTGGGATGTCTGACTTGAACTAGAAAGAGATTGTAAGCCAGGCCCACTCAGGTCCTGACTTCCATGTCTGATCCCATAAATGTCCAGAATTGCACACACTCCAGCAATATATTGACTATAATATGGTGTAATGTGTAGGTGTCCAGATACTTGTGCCCATGTAGCATAATTACAGCCTGTTGGAGTTGCCTCTCCTTGACCTGTGTATAATGTAAAGAGAGCTATATTTGACAGAGGTTTCTGTGTGACCTGCTGTATTAAAATCATGATCAGTGATAATTTAATTAAAAACAGCTTTAGAGTTATGTCAATGTCAATATTATGTCAAGCATTCATAGCTTTTGATCTAAGGTGTTGACACATACAGATGGAAAAACTGGTTTGATATTCATTACAGTCATAGGACACGACTCTCTAGAATGTTCCTGTAGCAGGCCATACCCCCACCCCAAGGAAGTAAACTTAAAATAAACAAATCTAAAATGAGATTCTGAGCTGCTCATACACTTCAGTGTCTTTTCATGTCCATTGTCTCTATCTCATTCTTTCACTCTCTGCTCAGATATCCTACTTTCATTTCCAGCCTTTACACCTATCAGCATGTCTTTGCCAGGGGTGTATGTTTGAAAGCGTGCCAATTAGGTTTTCAGGGCCTAAACTAAGAGAGGGAAGTTGTGTGGTCCCAGCCTTTCCTCAGTCCATGAAGCCCCATGCTTGTTTCCACGCTCTGCCTCCTGTGTCTCAGTTGTTGTTTCCCTCTTCTTGTTACCTAGCGGCATTAGGCAAGCAAGGTAAGAAGGCAGAGACCAGACTTTCGTGAGCCCTCTCTTCCGGGATGCAGGGATTTAGGCCACAGTTCCTTCATACAGGAACAATCTCAGCAGAAGGGATCCTAAATACCACCTCGAGGCAGTCAGCTCACAATCTATTTAGCCAAGTCGCTCACAGATGCTGATGAGCTGGAGGACTGATCGCAATACTGTGATGCCCCCTCACCCATGTTTCCATGAGGTATATCGCATGAAAAGCATCATCTGTCATAATATTATTTATAAATTATTTTAGACATAAGCGAAGTTATGCTAAGCATTCCTAGTAATTTCACAGGTGTTGGTTGACACTATAATCTGGAAAACCGGTTTGATATTAATTAAGTTATTGCTACAAACATTCCAGGGTGTTCAAGAATGTTCATCTGTCAGCAGCCCGCCCTAGAAATGAACAACACTGTGAATAAAAATGAAGAAGGAAGGAGCAGCAGAGGTGTCTTTTCAGTGAAAGAGCTCACTGACCTCAGTGAGAACTAGGGCATGATTCAACAAGGAAAACATTCATTCATTCATTGTCTGTAACTCATGATCAGTTCAGGGTCGTGGTGAGTCTAGAGCTCACCTGGATTCACCGGTTGAAAGGAGTGAACACAACCCTGTGGGAGTGCCAGTCCTCTTTATTTCCACATGCCTCTAGCATTCCTGGATTTAGGTCAGCCATGTTGCCACTTTGAACTTGTAAATCAGGACTGATTTTAATTAAACCATGAGTAAGAGCTTTCGAAGAATTTACAGAATGTGGTTTGATTTGAGATCAGATCTAAAATAAATCACATGTGTAATATCATACATGTGAGAATTGGCATATCTCCAAAACTGTCACCATCCGATAAACATCTTTCTTTTCTAAGAGAGAAAATAAAACCCACATCTACTCCTGTAATCAGACATTAGATAAATCCACAACATTTAGTTTCAGATGTTTTCAACAATCTTGCTCCGTTTGTGTCTTTTCTAATTTTAGAATGTAGGTTTTGTGGTGAAAGTTTTGAGAACCTTAGACTTTCTGAACATATTTAAACATATGGACTTTTACATGAGCTTCTTTTGAACAGTATCAAGAGATGAGCTCATATAACTAAAATAAAACTTAAGAAATATGAATAATAATATAACTATTTAAATATTTGACTGGGGGCGGCACGGTGGTGCAGCAGGTAGTGTCGCAGTCACACAGCTCCAAGGACCTAGAGGTTTTGAGTTCGATTCCCACTCCGGGTGACTGTCTGTGAGGAGTGTGGTATGTTCTCCCTGTGTCTGCATGGGTTTCCTCTGGGTGACTGTCTGTGAGGAGTGTGGTGTGTTCTCTCTGTGTCTGCGTGGGTTTCCTCCGGGTGCTCCGGTTTCCTCACACAGTCCAAAAACACACGTTGGTAGGTGGATTGGCGACTCAAAAGTGTCCGTAGCTGTGTGTATGTGTCTGTGTTGCCCCGTGAAGGACTGGCGCCCCCTCCAGGGTGTATTCCTGCCTTGCGCCGAATGATTCCAGGTAGGCTCTGGACCCACCGCAACCCTGAACTGAATAAGCGGTTGCAGATAATGAATGACTGTCTGAAATAAAGTGAAGGCCAGAGTTCCCCTGTGTCCCCTTTTCCTCAGTATACTGTTTTTTCAATTCACAATAAATTCTATTAAATAATTTGTCTCTTCAGTATGAACACATTAATACAGTTCTGTAATGCTTAGGCATGTTTAAACTGGTTCTGTGTTGTTCATGGCTGGGTTTCTCCCTCAGCTCCCATTTCTTGTGCCAGCAACCATTCATCCTTCGCTCTGTACCTGCACGTGTGAATGTGACTGCCACACATTTCTAACAGGAGTGCATTAGAAGGGCAGTGAACTGACTTGCAGTGGTAAACTTGGTTCTGATTTACAGTCTACACACCAAAACTGCAGTGTAATGTGTATTCTCCATGGAAATGTTGCACCGAACCTTGACCCCGTACAGTGACAGTTCGGTACGAATACATGTACCATTATACTAATCAAGGTAAATGACTAAAAAACATACAAAATACACAAAACAGTCTTTCCTTTATATACATTTAATCAAATCAGTAGCTTTGGTATTTATGTAACTGTATGGGAATGATCTTAACTAGGTTTATATTAATTAACTGTGGTAATACGGACAAATGGAGCATTAGTTATAACATAATGTTATGATAATAGTAATTAATGTTTATTGTTGATGTTCATTGTCTGTAAGCAATATTCATTCATTCATTCATTCATTCATTCATTATCTGTAACCCTTATCCAGTTCGTGGTCGCGGTGGGTCCAGAGCCTACCTGGAATGTAAGCAATATTTCATATATTAATAAACTACTTATATTTACCTTAGTAGTCATTCCTGTTGTAATGTGAGAAACCCCCTGATGGAACCAGGAGAGTGATTTCAGAGGGACACAGATGCAGATGGGGGAGACGGGGAAGGATTAGAAACAAATAATGTTAAAAATGCTGGCTGACTGCAGCAGGATGTAAACTGGGACAGGGGCTGTGAGAATGTAACACACTGAACTACATCACAGAGGCTGAGGCGTGTGCTTCGACTTAAAACCTAAAAGGCACGGTCCATGCGTTATTGGCAAATCACAGAGTGATTGACAGTGGAGTCTCCATGGCAATGTAAACAACACAAAATTAATTAGAGAGAGTACTAGAACTAATAAGAACTTTGGTGGACATTCCTGAGCCTAGACTACTTTCCATTATGTATTTGTTCTGAATAATGTATGTATTTAATAATTTTCAACACTTTCAACAAGTTTAATGTTTCCCAGCAACACAAGAATATATTTCTACAAATTCAAACAATAAAGAAAGGATTGTTGCATTGTTTTTGAAGGCGGTCCGTTATCATCATCAGATTTCTTTTAACTGAATTCTCTGAATTTTAATTCTTTTAACATAAACAACAAGCTCTTAATAGTTTACCTACTGTATTTAATTTGTAAATGTGACAGTGAGTGGCTGTGTGAAACTGTCCACAGGTGTGTGTGTGTGTTTGGTGATTGTGACTGGGTGAGTGTGTGAAACTGTCCACAAATGTGTGTGTGTGTGTGTGTGTGTATGTATATGTGTGTTTGTGTGTGTGTGTGTGTGTGTGTGTGTGTTGTGTAACATTGTCCAGGTGGAGGCTGAACAAGTAGGTGTTGTCTAAGACGACTCCCTAATGTACACACTGTGGACTCTCTGAAACACATTGTAAAATAGTAAAGGTGAATAAAGAAATAAATACTAACACCAGCTGCATTCACACTGTAAAGATTTCAAGAGGAATGCACCAACCGACATGCTCCACAACACCTGAGATTAAAATCCAATACCATTTACTTTTTTATTATTATGAATTTTGTTTTTGTTGTAAACTGACAGATATTTACGAAATAAGCATTTAGGTAAATAACTGAATAGTTCCAATCCCAGTCAGATTTGTGGGAAAAATCAATCTTAAGGCTGTGTGCGAAACCCCACAAAATAACATCCTGCTTTCTGTGTTCTGTGGCCACATTAACTGGATTAATAACAAAAGCAAAAGAGAAACATAAAAAAGTTATTTACCTTATATGTTTTACTTTTAAACATAAATAAAAACACACATTTTGTAAGAAATATTATTTAAATTTAGAAACATTTAAACTTGAAAAAAAATGTATATATTGCTAGAAACTGGAAACTATTAAAGATAATCCAACAACAAAATATGAACAGTTGGTGACATGAAATCTTTGGAAAAGGCAGGAACACACTATGAAAAGAATGCCCATCTATCACAGGACATTACACACTCACCCAGTCACTCATTCATCCAGTAACTCACACATGTGGAAGATTTCACCCAATCTGCTAGTCTACATACTTACATGAATGTTTAGACAATGGGAGGAAACCAGTGGAGCACTGAAGATATATTACTCTCAGTAAAATGTAATGTTATTTATTGCTGCCAACCGATCCGTGTGTGTGTGTGTGTATATTAACTTGCCATATAGTGAAATAATTATTTATTGCTGTGTGGTGACCATGAATAGCACATTTAGTTTTTTTCACTTCTAAAAGAAGTATGAACAGAGAATGATGAAGGGACGGTGAGTGAACTGTAGCCTAATGCTCTGAGTGTGTTATTAAAATACAAGGAGAGGCAGACAAACAATAAGCCGTTCCAATTAAAGCCCAGAGTCATCAGTCGTTGGGTGTGAAGGTGGTAAAATCAAAAGATATGTAGATGCGAGGTGAGCAGGAATGCCCAGTGCTTGAGGCTTGTTCTAGGGGTGGGTGTGGTGTGTTGGCACTGTCTTGTGGTCAGAGCTGGTTGTAGGAGCTTTTTGCATCCCTTAAATGAGACAAAAGAAAACAAATGTTGATGTAAGATTAATTTGAAATTCCAGAGAAATTGGAAGTAATATACACGTGAGAATATACACGTAATACACGTGAGACTTAGCATATCTCCAAAATTGTCCCCATCAGATAAACATCTTTCCTTTCTAAGAGAGAAAATAAAACCCAGCTCTACTCCTATAATCAGACATAAGACAAATCTACGACATTTAGTTTAAAATGTTTTCAACAATCTTGCTCCATTTGTGTCTTTTCTAATTTTAGAATGTATTTTTTGTGGTGAAAGTTATGAGAACTTTAGACTTTCTGAACATATTTAAACATATGGACTTTTACATGAGCTTCTTTTGAACAGTATCAAGAGATGAGCTCATATAACTAAAATAAATCTGAAGAAATATGAATAATAATATAACTATTTAAATATTTGACTCTCTGAGATAAACTGAAGGCCAGAGTTCCCCTGTGTCCCCTTTTCCTCAGTATACTGTTGTTTCAATTCACAATAAATTCTATAAAATAATTTGTCTCTTCAGTATGAACACATTAATATAGTTCTGTAATGCTTAGGCATGTTTGAACGGTTCTGTGTTGTTCATGGCTGGGATTCTCCCTCAGCTCCCATTTCCCGTGCCAGCAACCATTCATCCTTCGCTCTGTACCTGCACGTGTGAATGTGACTGCCACACATTTCTAACAGGAGTGCATTAGAAGGGCAGTGAACTGACTTGCAGTGGTAAACTTGGTACTGCACTACAGTCTACACACCAAGACTGCAGTGTAATGTGTATTCTCCATGGAAATGTTGCACCGAACCTTGACCCCGTACAGTGACAGTTTGGTACGAATACATGTACCATTATACTAATCAAGGTAAATGACTAAAAACATACAAAACACACAAAACAGTCTTTCCTTTATATACATTTAATCAAATCAGTAGCTTTGGTATTTATGTAATTGTATGGGAATGATCTTAACTAGGTTTATATTAATTAACTGTGGTAATACGGAAAAATGGAGCATTAGTTATAACATAATGTTATGATAATAGTAATTAATGTTTATTGTTGATGTTCATTGTCTGTAAGCAATATCCATTCATTCATTCATTCATTCATTCATTCATTCATTATCTGTAACCCTTATCCAATTCAGGGTCGTGGTGGATCCAGAGCAACCTGATATCATGGCTGAAACGTGCCTATGCTACTAAAAGACCACACCAGCTAAAACGTACATTTACTACGTTAAACTTGATATGCGCCCCCTAGTCTCTAAGGCCGCTTGGAAAACGGCATGCTGAACCAAAGCATACGAGTAGAAGAGTATTTAACTTTTTTTAGTGGAAAAATGTGTTTAGAAAATTTTTGCTGATCAACTGATATGCCACGTGTATATAAACACAAATAAATACAGTATAAAAAAGCACACACACACACACACACACGCGTGAAACTAAACTACAATCCGTAGTAATATATATATATATATATATATATATATATATATATATATATATATATATATATGTGTGTGTGTGTGTGTGTGTGTGTGTGCTTTTTTATCCTTAGATATCCAGAGTCCTTAGATGCTCTGAGTGGGGCTAAGTGGTTCAGCACTTTAGACTTGGCGAGTGGGTATAATCAGGTACCTCTAGTAGAGGAGGATTGGAAAAAGACAGCTTTTTGTACACCTTTTGGATTGCTCGAGTTTAATCGGATGCCATTCGGTCTATGTAATGCACCTAGTACCTTCCAACGCCTGATGGAGCGAATATTTGGAGACCAGAGCTTTCACACGCTCTTGTTGTATTTAGATGACATTGTCATCTTTTCACAAGATTTCCTACAACATCTTCAGTGACTAGATATGGTGCTGGGCCGTCTTAAACAACACAATTTGAAGCTCAAATTGAAAAAATGTAATTTTTTTTTCAACTAGGGTTAGTTATTTGGGACAGGTGATGTCCGCGTCAGGAGTAGAGTCAGGAGTGGTTGGAAATGTCCCACATCTGTTAAAGAGTTGAGATCCTTTTTAGGGTTTGCCTCCTACTATAGGCGTTTTGTGGAGGGCTTTGCCAAGTTGGCTGCACCCCTTCATAGACTGGTGGGAGCTCTTCATGGCTCCAAGAGACAGCCCAAGCCAAGATTGCTTGGCACAGTAACTTCACACTGGGATGAGGCACGTGAGGTAAGCTTTCAGACCTTAAAAGTTCGTCTGGTGAGTGCACCTGTATTAGGATATGCTGATTTTACAAGCCCTTTTGGTGGAGATTGATGCTAGCCATGCAGGGTTGGGAGCAGTGCTGTCCCAAGATCAGGGAGGACAGCGACGTCCTATTGCATTTGCCAGTCGAGGATTGTGTCCTAGTGAGCGAAATATGTCGAATTACAGTGCAATGAAGCTTGAACTGTTAGCCCTTAAATGGGCCTTGACAGAGAAGTTCAGGGAGTATTTGCTAGGTGCTAAGTTTACTGTGTACACTGACAATAATCCCTTAAGCCATCTGCAATCCGCAAAGTTAGGTGCGGTGGAACAGCGTTGGGCATCTCAGTTGGCACGGTTTAATTATGAGATCAAGTATCAGCCTGGTACCATTAATGGTAATGCTGACGCCCTTTCTCGGTTGCCTACCGTTGATGATCAGCCTTCAGTAGGTGTAGGGGGGATTACGGTTCCCTCTGGCCTTATCCTCGGCAGTGGATGCTATCCCATCACGTAGCCTGGCAGACCTGCAGGTCTTGCAAACTGCTGACCCTACTGTGGCAGCGTTTGTGGGTTATTGGAGGAGAGGGCAGATACCAATGGCAAAAGAGTCAAAGGGTGAGAAAGAAGGGGTTAGGGAACTGGTTAGGCAGTGGCCAAGAATTGTGGAAAAGGAGGGAGTTTTCTACACATACTGTGTTTCAGCTGATATTACCTAAGGCATTGCAGACTGAAGTGTTGATGGCTCTTCATGACCATCACGGCCACCAGGGGGTGGAGCGCACTACAGATCTCGTGAGACAACGGTGTTACTGGCCAAAATGTGGCAGGACATAAAAAAATGGTGTACAGAGTGTGCACAACCCAAAGTACGGACCTTCATGGGTAATTTGTTAGCCACTAGGCCACTGGAAATTCTTGCCATAGATTTCACAGTGTTAGAGAAGGCAAGTAATGGACAGGAAAATGTGCTAGTTCTCACTGATGTGTTCTCGAAATTTACCCAGGCCTACGCAGTGCCCAACCAGAAAGCCAGTACTGTGGCACAAGTCCTTACAGAGAAGTGTTTTTTGTGTATAGTGTACCAAAAATAATTCATTCTGATCAGGGGCGTAACTTTGAGGGGGGAACTTTTGAAATGTCTTTGTAGGATGTATGGTATTGAGAAGAGCCAGACTACACCCTATCATCCTGAAGGCAATGGACAGTGTGAGCGTTTTAACCGAACATTGCATGATCTTCTTTGCACATTGCCACCTGAAAAGAAATGCAAATGCTCTCGGCAGCCTACCGTAGGCGAGAGTATAATACGGTACCACCGATACTGCCTACAGGTACTTTGGTTCGCTGCAGACATCACTTTCCAGGTAGATTTAAGATTCAGGATGTGTGGAGTTCGACTACCTTTGAAGTTTTGGAATGCTTGGACACAGTGGGAACATTGTATAAGATCAGACAAGTAGGAAGAGAGGGGTGCTGTAAAACAATTCATAGGTCAGAGATGAAGCCAGTCTCAGATGGAGAAGGGGTCAGATACCTGTGACTACGTCACCTCAGGAGAGGGTCCATGAAGAGCTTGAGGAGGAGAGTGGTCCTGTTGGAGTAGTGGTTTGTGTGAAACCTAGGGCTGGCATGAGTCAAGGTACAGCCGGTGTCGAGACTCCTCTGGGGCAAAGTTTGGGTCAGGTCTTAAGTGATCAGGAGTCTACAGACAGTGAGAGTCTGTCTCTGATTGCCGCTGCGGGTTGTAGCCCAGAAAAGCAAGTTGAGCAACCTACTCCAGTGGTTAGACGCTCTTCTTGCCGTACGGCCGGACAACATTCAAATCCACTCCACCTCCCCCGTGCGCCAGTCCTGAACTCAGTTTTGAGCATGCCTACATCGAATTGTGCTCCTATTTCTTTTCGACCTTGGCAATAGCCATTAGGTTATTGGATTTATTTTCACCGGGACGGTGAACCTTGAAAGAGGGGATGAATGTGGTATGGCTAAATACCTAATAGTTCTGTATAAGATAACATGGATTCTTGCAGCTTTTAAAGACCAGTAGAGGTCTTATAGGGGAACATCCACTGTAGAGTGGGTGGAACCCAGTTAGGGAACATGTGATCCCCAGGGGAAGATAAAAGGGAGCACACCTAGGTTAGTTCACTTCCACTTTGTTTAAACGGTGGGACGGCGGGAATTGTCTGGTGCGTTGCGGGCGCTACTAGGGGAACTTGGTCTGTGTACGTGTGCTGGTGCCTGGAGCCAATCACTTGAGAACTAGAGAAGCGCAGGTAGCTGAATCAACGGTCGGAGGGCGTTTGTGTTGCTTGACTGCCGCCTACTGATACATTTTGTGTCTACAGAACGTTGGTATATCAATCATATTGACAACAGCAGTGTCTTTTTACTCGGAGTGGGGCTGCAGCCAGAAGTGCTGCAGGCCACTGTTTTTTCTCTCCCCTGTGTATTGTGTTTTTTTTTTTACATATGTGGACATTGTATTAGCTGAACCACTTGTTACCATTTTACAAATTAAAAGGTTTTATTAATACTGTTTTGGGGTTTAGGTCTTAATGCCGCTAGCTATAACGTTTTGTGATAACATATCATAGGCCGTTTTTATGTAGTTGCACCCAGGAAAGTGCTTCTTGTTGTTTTTAGTTTTCTTTCTTTGTTTTGTGGTCAAGGGGTGGGTCACCCTAGGTGCTCTGGTTGTGCTCTCTTTGGAGGTGGTTTACTGTGGTGCTGTCATTTTGTTTTGATGACCGTGGTTTGATATTGGTTTTGCGTGGTAGTGTTATTGACTGCATGACTAGTGTGCAAATCAAAGGGCTCTGTGGGTTGGGCACTTCCTTGGCCACATATTCTGTTGGTCTGTGATATGTTACTTGTTGTCTATATATATCAGCTTAAACCCCATACAGCTTTTTAAGAGTATCTCAGTATTGTTTTTTTTCCTTAGTGTATTTTTTTAATTAACTGAAATAAAATTTGTATTGAGACTTGGCATTCTGCTTGATACACGTGTGTTATTGTCTGGCCCTCACACTCATTCGGTTGAGTGGCCTAGCAAGGGGTCCCCTGTCCCATAATATAGGGGTGGCGTAGTCGATGTATTGAATACCGTGGTTGTGCACAGTGTTAGCCTTGGGTGCCCGGGGTGTGATCCCCCACCATCACATAGCCTGGAGCCGACCCTGGCATATATATTCATTCATTCATTATCAGTAACCGCTTATCCAATTCAGGGTCGCAGTGGGTCCAGAGCCTACCTGGAATCATTGGGCGCAACTCCTCACAGACAGTCACCCGGAGCGGGAATCAAACCGACAACCTCCAGGTCCCTGGAGCTGTGTGACTGCGACACTACCTGCTGCAGCACCGTGCCACCCTACACATTTTTCCACTAAAAAATGTTAAATAATCTTCTACTCGTATACTTTGGTTCAGCATGCCATTTTCCAAGCGGCCTTAGAGGCTAGGGGGCGCATATCAAGTTTAACGTAGTAAATGTATGTTTTAGCTGGTGTGGTCTTTTAGTAGCATAGGCACGTTTCAGCCATGATATCAGGTTGGTCCAGAGCCTACCTGGAATGTAAGCAATATTTCATATATTAATAAACTACTTATATTTACCTTAGTAGTCTTTCCTGTTGTAATGTGAGAAACCCCCTGATGGAACCAGGAGAGTGATTTCAGAGGGACACAGATGCAGATGGGGGAGACGGGGAAGGATTAGAAACAAATAATGTTAAAAATGCTGGCTGACTGCAGCAGGATGTAAACTGGGACAGGGGCTGTGAGAATGCAGTGCACTGAACTACATCACAGAGGCTGAGCCGTGTGCTTCGACTTAAAACCTAAAAGGCACGGTCCATGCGTTATTACACACAGTTTGAGTTCACCTTAAGGCTATGCCATGAAATCATTGTTATATTTATACAGTAAACTAGTTTAATAGACTTTACTTCCAAACAGCTCTGTCTGCTGCTGCTCTAAGCTGTGAAGTCATGTCAAATTGTAGAGTGATTGACAGTGGAGTCTCCATGGCAATGTAAATAACAAAACTGATTGCAGAGCACTAGAACTAAAAAGAACTTTGGTGGAGATCCCTGAGCCTAGCTCAGTTAGCCTACATTTGTGCACTCATTTACATTGACATTTAGGGCATTTAGTAGCAACTCTCATCCAGTGCAACTCACATGTGCTTGGCCTTTTACACAGAAAGTATCCTTAGCTAGTTTGTGTTGGCTAGAATCCCAAAGACACCTCAAGCTTAGATGCTGCCAAATACAAAAGTCACTGTGTAGATCTAGATACACAAGTTCAGTGGACCAGACCTGAGGGGCCAGCGTCCAAAATTTGGATGTGTCCCTTTGACACTGTACTGTAGACCCCGTGTTCTTAGCTGCCCCAGCGCCCCAATGATTGGGCTGAAAAGAAAGTGGGCTGCAGTAGGCAATGTTTGCTTCTGCTAGAAGTGAGTATGATAGTGAGGCACTATCTATAATTTTGGGAGAGATTGGGTAGTTTTGATACGGTGATGTAAATGCGTCCAGAATCAGGGTCTTTATTGAGGAGAGGAATGTAAACATATTGCTAATTCTGATGTCTGGCAGGTCACCTTAACCAAATTTAGCTACATTCAAAGCTCTAAACAAAGAAAATTGTGGGAAAAGTGTTTTTAAAAATCTCTTAAAATACCAATGCCTGTGTTGTTTTTTCTGTGCAGCTTCAGAGTTAATTTATCACAAACCACACAGACAGTGGTTAAATCTTAAGAATGGAAATGAGTGTACAGTAGCATTTGGAATGTGAATGAGGAGATTTAAATCCAACTGGAGAGAACCTTATACTGGTGTGAATATCTCAGGAAAGGAAAAGCAGACTGGACTCCCTGGCTCCATTCACACCTGGCATTTAAGTGTGTCTCCTGTGTCCACTTGTGATCTGTTTTTTCACATTTCTACTGCAGGTCTTTTAATACACACACTTTGTGTGGCTTGAAGTTTCCTCATTTATTTGGATTGGAGAAAACTGGCTGAGGCTGTGATGCGGTTGACGTGGGTAATGGGCTCTGAACTCAGTTCTGCGGATGGGTACCGGCAGGTGAATAAGGCTGCAGCTGTGCCAGTTGCTAAAGCAACATCCAGAGCGTGGGAAGAGTTTGGAGAGGCCATGTAGAATGATTTCTGGGCAGCCTCAAAGAGGTTCTGGAAAATACTCCAACAGCTCAGGAGGGGGAGGGGGGACACTGTCCAAGCTCTGCTCAGTAAGGATGGTGAAACTCGACTGAGCGTAATTTTGGATGTTGGAAGAAGCACTTTGAGGAACTCCTTAACCCGAGAGACATGCCTCCTGTGCAGGAGGTAGGGCCAGAAGTGTCTGGGGTGTCAGATTCCATTTCCTTGGCTGAAGTCACTGAGGTGGTGAAAAAGGTTTGCAGTGGCAAAGCCCCAAGAGTGGATGAGATTCACCCACAGTTACTGAAGGCACTCAATACTGTGGGGCTGTCTTGGGTGACATGCCTCTACAATAT
The DNA here is from genome assembly GCF_029633855.1 of Hoplias malabaricus. Taxonomy (NCBI): domain Eukaryota; kingdom Metazoa; phylum Chordata; class Actinopteri; order Characiformes; family Erythrinidae; genus Hoplias; species Hoplias malabaricus. The sequence goes on from NC_089807.1 coordinate 44,132,086, forward strand.
TGCATGGACCTCGGGAACGGTGCCTTTGGATTGACAAACTGGTGGGCTATTTTTAAAAAAGGGGACCGGAGAAAGTGTGCCAATTATCATGGCATCACATTTCTCAGCCTCCCTGGGAAAGTCTATGCCAAGGTACAGGAAAGGATAATCCGTTCAATAGGATAATCCTAGGATTTTGGAGGAACAACGCAAATTTTGTGGAACTATGGACCAACTCTTTACTTTTTCACAGATGATTGAGGGGGCATGGGAATTTGCTACTCCACTCTACACATGCTTTGTGGATTTTGAGAAAGTGTATGATCAGGGTCCCCCTAGAGATTCTATGGGAGGTGCTTTGTGAGTATGGGGTGCACATCAGAAATGACCTGCCGGCTCTGGGGATCGAACCAGCAACCTTCCGGTTACACGCCCAGTTCCCTAACCACCAGGCCATGGCTGCCCCCTAAATATTTAAAAATTATCTGCCAAAATGTATAATATTTTATCTCCTGAAAATATATTTATATTGAAAGATACACCTGTAATGTGTGTGTAATAGTATGTATCTCAATAATATCCATCATATGCTCAGAATCTGTAAATGGCCTTCATATGATATTATTAGAATGTGTTTGTCTGATTTGAATCAAAATTATTTAAAATCTTCTCATATGACACACTCACTACAGCTTTCCTGTCCTTGATTTCACTCATTCTCATCAGGCGCCCACAGCAGCTAAATATTCAATGAGAAAAATGCTATAGGTTGGATCTATTCATTTTTCTCTTATAAGATAAACATACTTATTTTTTAAATGTACAGTAATGTACAGTAAATGTACAGTAAAAATATAAATGGTGCTGGTCTTGGTCTCATAAACCCTTGTTCTCAACTCTCAGCATACATGGAGGAGAACTAATATATAATTTCATCATTCCTCTTTTGTAACATACCTATGCAAAATCGTTTGCCAATGCAAGAATATAACATGGACATGGCTACAGTCCAAACAGGACAACACACACTCATCCAGTCACACAAAATGCATGATAATTGCTTTAATTACATATAGATAACAGATGTTAGTCATTGAGTAATATAAATAAAGTGCACAAACTTTTAAGTAAAACATAACATTTCCTTAAATGTGGAATGAAATGTGGCTGAAAATAATGATTTGACTGATACATTTGCATGAAATTACACATGGTAAAATGTAAATGCTGAAAATAAATTTATGTAATAAATAAGAAATTATTTGAGTTAAATATTTTTTCTAACCTACACTCTAAAGTAAAATTCTTGTTTTAATTCACCAAACAAGCACAACAGAAAGTGTAGAATAAATTAAACAAAATTAACAAAGTTTTTTTTATTATTACAAATAAATACACCCTACATAATATGGACATTAAAATAAATTATCAGATAATTTCAGATCAGAGGCGATAAGAAATTTAAACTTTGACACTGAATTAATATTATACTTTTACTAAAATGTAAAAGTAGATGAGTAATTCATAGAAGTTCTATTAGAGGAGGCTGTGGTGAATGCGATACTCCACATTGTAAGATCGCCGACGACGATAACGGCGTCTGACGGCTCCACAACAACCGGTCAAACAAATCTGTAAAAAAAAAAGAAAACATTAAAACTGAAAAAGTTTGTATGGAAATCATCTTAAATCTAGTGGATTGTTCTAATGGTCTTCCTTATGTGATTGTTGTAAGAATGTCATGATCATTTTCATTTTGTATAAAACTTGTTTTAGTTTGTTTACATGAATATGTCAAGTGCAATAATTAATCTTTCAATACAGATCATTGTACTTTATACATTTATTTAAAATATGTAAGCACATAGTATACTATAAAAAAAGATTTCTACAAAATATAATACTCACTAAACTGAGAGGTTTTCACAATGTTTCAGTTAATTTCACTCATAAGAGCTCAATTTAGTTAAAGAACAATAAAACTCAATACAATTTTAAAAACAGATTTTCCAGCAGATATGTGTGGTGTATTGTAAAAAAAATATTAATTAGCTAATTTATTTATTTATTTATTTATTTATTTGTGTCATCCATTCTTATGATCCCTGAAAGCATTTATTTTTAAATCAATCACTTACGCAGAGTAAAATCCAGCAGGGGACAAGGATTATGACAATTCCACAGGGAATAATTATGGCTAGAGCCCAACCCGGAAAGCCTCCACTACTGGATAATTCACTACTGGATAATTCACTACTGGATAATCCACTGGTGGCCAAGATCGCCTGCAGGAATGCACTCGGAGATAAGATCTGCCTTGCATCGTAAACGTAATCTTCTATGGCCACAATCACTGTGTCATTACCTCTGAACAAAAACAACCACACTCAAATTAGCCTCTTCTCATGGAATACACACCATTCCAAAATAAATCATGTGACAATTGTATTAGATTTAATAAATCTTACGTGAAGTTCGCGTGGTCGATGTTCGAAAGCGTAACATTTGGATTTGCATTCAGCATTGTGTTCAACTGAAAATATTAATTAAGATGCATCTTGAGTTGAGGTTTAAGTTGAGGGATGAAATAGTTGAAGATTTCTGTGATTAATGAAGACTCACCAGGCTGTTGATCTTATCCTGCACAGCGCTGTATGTATCATTCCTCAGCTGAAGGTTCTTAGAAATTATCACATCATCAATTCTGAACCCAAAGCTGAGAAAGAAGGAGGTGCTGTTGGTTACTGAAAGAGAAATAATCAGACATATTTTAAAAATCATAAACTGATTATTTAAACACATAGTAAAAAATAAACACATGTTGTTGTATATTTTCAGATGTAACAACACGATTTTGAAATGAACAAAGTATAATATGTTGCCATATCAGAAAATTGGGACCAATCTAGTACTCAACAACAAGTTATAACATTAGCCATAAGCTAACATGGTAGTCACAGTACACTGACACAATGCATTAATGTTGAAAACACCTCTGACTTTGTGCTTGGTTTTGTGGTGTTACAGCTCATTAAAGCTAGGAATTAAAAGTGCATTTTTATTCATGTATTGTACATTTAGCTTGTAGCAAAGTATGGATTTTCTCTCCTTATAGAACTAGTCAATTAGGTCACTGTTACCATTTATGCCACTGATAAGAAGATAATATAATAGCATAATTATTCAATTTAATAGTATTGGTATTTTAAGAATGACTGGTTTTAAATAAGAGCAGTATTTCAAGCCGTTGTTTCGATGTGCTATAGGAGGGCGCACTGTGCATGCTGAGCTGTGCTACCTCTCCCTCCAGGCAAAGTCTTGCCAGCACTTTTGCCAATTAATTAGTCATGCCACGTCTTGTTAAAGAACTATACACAAAATCAAAATATGGAATTATATTGTGTATATTGCTGACAGTCAGGCAACGCACATAACAAAGTCAGTCTGCAAAAGATGTGTTAAATTACATGTTAAAGTACATGTTTTCAAAACAAGCTCAGACCCTGTGTGTCTGTATCCTCTTACAATCCAGTACTCCCAATGCAGTTCTGAAAGGAACACTACACATATTAATTGTAACTGTCTACAGGCCTCCGAAGTACAGTGCTGATTTAATTGGTTAATTTACAGAGATGTTGTCTTTTATTTTTACTAATTTTGAGCATTTAGTAGTTGCTGGTAATTTTAGTCCCAAGTACAGTTTTGCCAAGGAACTACATGCCATATTGGACTCTTTTGGTGTTTTGACAACTGTTACAGGGAGTAAACACTTCTCATGGTCACAGTCTGGATTTCATTATCTCTAAGAGTCTCAGCATATAAGCCTTTGTGAAAGATGTTTCTTTCTCAGATCCCTACTTTGTGTTCTTTGATGTGTGGGCCTCACTAGACATGTAATTTTTTAAGAGAAGAATTATAAAAGGCTTCACAGCTACACTTTTCATGAACAAAATGTGATTTACATCATGCAAACAATCTGACTTTGTTGATGCTCTGCTGGATAGTTTTAACTAAAAAATCCTCAGTGTTATCAATGAGATAGCACTGGTTAAAGTTGAAACTATGTCTCTCTCTTTTCATCACATTGCTTCTTCACCTCACCTATCAAGACATCCACCTGCAGTCTAGAAACATTAAAAACCAAATTTGTATAGAATTTGATTCACTCTATAGCACTAGACATACTTCATAGTTTAATCGCCTCACTCATATGGGGGAGGGGTTTCTAGCTCATTAAAAATGCAGCTGTGAAGCCTCTCCTAAAATACCTTTACAAATACCCCAGATAAGTAACTACAGACCATAATTGGCAAAATAATTAAGAGAATAATGATAATAATAATAATAATAATAATAATAATAATAATACACCGAGACCCTGAAATGGACAAGCAGAAAAGATGATGATGATGATAATACATTACATTTATATAGTGCCTTTCTAATACCCAAGGTCGCTTTACACAAAGAGGCAAAGAAAAGGAAAAGGGAAGAGAAGGGAAGACACTTATACCTGTATAGTTCAGAAGTACTGAGAGAAGAGGTATGTCTTTAGCTGGGATTTAAAGCACAGATGAAGACTTTGCGGTAAAGAGTTCCAAAGCTTGGGGCCATAACACTGACTGATCTACCACCAGCAGTAACTAATCTGAATTTACTGACAAAAGACTGCTCTCAGAGGACCTCAATGATCTTGTAGGACAGTAGGGGTGTAAAAGTTCAGAAAGGTCGGCTGGCGCCACAACGTGCAGAGCTTTGAATGTGAGCTGATGAAGAATTGGGGGAGAAGAGCTGATTTTTTGAATAAGAGAGAACTCTAGCAGCAGTGTTCTGAACTTACTGAAATGAGTGTATGATCTTAAAAGGAAGCCAAATGAAGATAGAATTACACTAGTCTAAACAGCAGGAGATGAATGTATGGACCAGGAGTTCAGCATCAAAATAGTTTTCAAGCAAATTACAAGCTACTTCCTAAACAGCTGCCTCTGCAAATTCCAGTCAGGGTTCTGGGCTAATCATAGCACTGAGAGAGCTGTTATTAAAGTTATTAATGATATTCAATTAAGGACAGGGTAAGGAAAAATATCTCTTCCATTACTTCTTGATCTCAGTGCTGCATTTGACCTATTTGCCAATAATATTTTCATAGACAGACTCACAAACTGGGTTGGAATCTCAGGAACAGTCCTAATCTGGTTCATACCTGCAAAGCAGGAACTATTTGTTGAAATAGAAAATAATATTTCTGAGAACATGCCAGCGACCTGTGGTTTGATTCTTGGTCCATTGTTTTCTCTTGGCCAGATTCTACAAGACTATGGACTATCCTATCAAACCTATGCTAGAGAAACTTATCCATGCTTTTATATCTGACAAGAGTGATTACTGTAATTGTCTCCTGAATGGACGTCCAAAAAAAAACCAGCTTCTGATGATTCAAAATGCAGCTGCCAATATCTCGCTATGCTCTATATTTAAACTTGCCTTGCAGAGTGTTTCCTCTAGGATTTTTTCAGGAGAGGTGGTAGGCTTACACCCCACCGATTCCGCCAGATGAACATGACTAATATATTCAAGTGTCACTCCTTGTGTGTGTGTGTGTGTGTGTGTGTGTGTGTGTGTGTGTATAGAAGCACAGTGTGTTTCTAACCTGTTTTTGTATTGGATAGACTTGGTTTTGGGCTTAAGCTATCTGGCTAAAGTGAGAAAACCTGCTTCATAATACACATAATACAGTAGGGAAATTCTGATATTTGTTTTAAGGCTCTATTTCAATCATTAACATGTCCACATTGGCTTTTATATCCATTTCTTTAAGACATAAGTTTAAAATTCTTACCTAAATGTTGCTAGTTAAGCAAAAGTATAATATGTTTGTTGGCAAAAGAGAAGATGTCATATTGTTATTTGAAATGGAGAATAAAAATCCTCCCAGTGTCAATTGTTCTGCTGTTATTAATGAATAAATGATGCCCTATCATCTATTCTTCAATAATTTTCCTGATGTTTTATGTCTTTGCCATGGTATAGTTTCAGTATCAGTATTGAGATACATTACACTATAGAGCAGTATCAGATTGTAGCATGTATCAAGTAGCATTATTCATATGAAACTCCTTGAAATGCTGGCAATTCCAAGTAGTTTTCAAAGTGATGAGCTATTTATAATTCATAAATCTTCTTATAATCTTGCACAGAGAACCTCATATTCCACCTCCTTAGCACCCACACTTGCCCATAAATTATCCATTTAAAATCACCTCATTAATAATAAAATATGGGTTGTCCCATTCAATGTTGAGTGGGATAGTGGAGGAACAAATGCCCCCCTCCAAAAAAAAAGAAAAATTGTGAGAATATATATATATATATATATATATATATATATATATATATATATATATAAACATTGTACTGGTTTTGTATTAAATTGTAATTTTCAGTTTTACAACAGAACATCGGCCACACCTGCTCTTTTTACGCAGTTTACGCACATTTCAGATTTTATCTATACACATGTTTACAAATGAGGCCCCTGGTGATTTAGAGCCTTGGTAGGTTGTAGAATGTAGCCTCACTGATATGAATCACCTTAATGAGCTTGTAGGCTTGTGTTAAGTGGTAAAATGAACACAGAACAGAAACAGAACTGGTTTCGAAGCATGTTGTTTCCCCTGTTTCCACAATGCCAGAGATTTTTTCTAAATATACATTAATTTCTGTAACAGTCATACGGCCACACCCACGACTCAGAACAAACTTATGATTCCAGATAAATATCTTAAATAGTTTAGGACTATTAACCATCTCTCAAAATAAGAGCTGAACACAAAATAGTAGAATTTTCAGTACTCCCTGAAGAAGGGATAGGAAATCTTCAGATAAAACAAGACTCACTGGTTAAGCTGACGTTCTGAATGCTCACTGGGTTACTCAGCTTTTGAGTGCTGACGTCTCGCTTCATTCTCATTAAGCTTGGTTCCAGCTTAGTACTGACAGCGTTCCAAATCTGGGACTGGGTGGGGAGAATAATCACATTCTTAAACACCAGACGAATGTAAATCAGCACAGTTCCCATCCTGAAACATAAGAAATATGTTTATTTTAAATTAGATTGAAAATGACATTCTGAAGAGACATTTGTACCAGCAGAATCAAATCAATTGAAAGTACCTGCAGTAAAATACAGGGGTTGTGTCTCTGTATTAGTGATCTTTCTTGTCCCCTTTTACCTATAAAGCAGCTGTGTAGTGTAGTAACATTTAATCTAAGATAATCTAAAAGATGTATATAGCATTTCACAGATGCTCTTACAATTTATGCATATTACAGATGTTATGCAAATATGGTGTTAGGAGTCATGGCAATGGACCCAGCATTAGTGCAGTTAGCTGGTCCTGCCCGATCAGTGAATGTAATTGTATTTTTCTGAAAGTCAATGTTTTCATGCACTGTATTAACCAAACACTACACTTTATAAAGTGATAGAGCCAACTAACTTGGTTACAAATACACTAGATCTGCCAAAAGTACGAGTAAAATAAAAACATTTAAAATCGCAGATGGTGCTTATGTTGTCACCTCAGAAGTTACTGAGACACAGGGAGTGTGTCATTGTTTTTAACACATTAATAAAAATGGGTAATATGAAGTCAAATGTATTTATTTTATAAATGCACTTACACACTTGTTGATTCAGTGGTCTGTGGATTCGTACTAATTGTTATGGTTGTTTTAGTGGCTGTGGTTGTAGTAATGGCTGTAGTAGTAGTTTGAGTTGGAGTTGGAGTTGTTTCTGTAGATGGAGGTTTTATGTTCCATAGAGTCGTCATTGTGCTTGCTGTGGTAGGTGTGTTATCTATGAAAATATATTAGTATTTATGTTAGACAATGTAGATAATAGACAAAGTTGCAAACAAGCATGAAAGAGAACAATTACTGGAAAATCAATTACTATTATCCTTAAACAAGAACCAAAATTAGGAAACCTACTGAGATTTAAGAAACTTGTCTGTAACATACCACTCAGATTCCTGAGTTCGTTGAGGAAGCATAGTGGTGTTATGGTGTCTCCATCTTGGAAGATGTATTCCATGGCACCTTCAATCTGGTTTGCTGAAGTTCTGTTCCAAAGAACCAAATGAAATATAATTTGAATTCACATAATTCACACATGTAGCTTTAGGAAAGATTACTGTTAATTTAAACTTACGTAAAGTTGTAGCTCTTGGGTTCATATTGGTCTGCACCAGGTTCATTGAGCAGTGTGTTTAACTGGAAACACAAACAGACATTATGGGTTGGCACCATACATAATTTGATGGCCCTTAGGTTCCATGTTTGTTTCATAATGACATTTGATGCTAAACCTACTATTTAGGTTTTTGAATCATCAACTAAACTAGTTTCACTCATGATTGAAAACAGTTGCAATGTATACATCACCTTCTAATTTAACATTAACTTTCAGGCATTATTCCACATTTTATAGATGATCATATCATGAAACATATGGTCCAAGTTCTCCTGAATCATGAAGTGCACTATTTATGTAGGTAGTTCCACTGCAGAATGGATCTATCTACGGGTCTTTACATATTCAGATGAAAATCTAATTGTCCAATACTTGCGAATTTGAAATATTAGACTACTGAATCCAATGAGGTTACATGGGAATACTGTGGTAACATTGAGAACAGGTTGGAACTATAGCCCATTTTCATATTTACTGGGAAGAGAATTGCCAATGTGTGATATAATTCAGATGCAGCTGTAGACTCACTGCTTGGTTGGTGGAGTTCTCCACTTGCATGTAGGTTTTGTTGCTGATGTCGGTGCCGTTTACACTCATATTCAATGTCAAGATTAACAAGTAGGAGGTGTTTGAAATCTCTGTGGAAACAAATCCAATGATATATTGGTGAGTAAATTAGAGCTTTCAAAAGTGGGACAATTTAGTGGACAACTGAAACTGCAGGTCTATAACAATACTTACGGTGATAGGAGTAGTTGAGCACTTGAATAGAATCACTGAGGTTTGCTCGACGAGAGTCCAGCAGAATTCTGATCGCATTGAGGACCACACTCTCACTGGGAACAGGAGAGGAGGAATTGAACAGCATCTGGCTTTCCACCATGGCAGATGTATAACTGGAAAGAAATGAACCATTAGAATGATTTATCGTCAAGATTCCCTCAAGAGGAAAATCTTAATGTACGCGACATATCTCTGATATCTGTTTAACATACATTTGTGTTTGAGGTGTTGTTAGAGTCACCAAAAGACTGGTGGGAGTTGTTGGAGAAACTGTTGTAGATGGACCTACAATACAACAAGATGGAATGAATACTGAGTTTAATTGTATTTAACTCTCAATAACAATTTAGTAGCTGTTGTGATCTGTAATGTACCACTCAGTGTCCTGATCTCATCGAGGAAGCTCAATGGTGTTATGGTGTCTCCATATTGGAAGTTGTATTCCATGGCACCTTCAATCTGGTTTGCTGAAGTTCTATTCCAAAAAATGAAAGCAAAGGTCATGTTAAACACATGTACTGCAGGGTTCAATTACTGGGAAAATTCAGTCCCACTATAAACTTACGTAAAGTTGTAGCTCTTGGGTTCAAATTGTTCTGCGCCAGGTTCATTCAGCAATGTATTTAACTGTAGACACAGAGATTTTGGGTTGAAATGATGCATAACGTGAGGTCTTTTAATTTTCATATGCTTTGCAAAATGACAGTTAATGCTGAACCCATTTTTCAGTGTGTGTATCCACAATCAAACTAGTTAAGCCATGAACAAAAACAACAGTTGGTATATAGAACCCACTCTCAGATTTAAGATTAATTTGTTGTCATAATTCCACTTTTCATCACTGGTCATATCTTGAAAAATGTGCTCCAAGTTCTCCATGTTTATGAAGTGTTGTTTTTCTGCTGGAATTTCAGTTGCAGAACAGATATAGCTAGACTCCCTTAAAGTTTTCATATGAAGATGTACTTCTTCCTAAGTGAAGAATTTGAACTATTGAGGTACTGACCCAAGTAAGGTTAAATGGGAATACTGTACTGAAATTGATCTCTGGTTGCTACTGTACCTCCTTCACATATTCTCTAGGCAGTGACTGGGTAAGTGTGTATTATTGAGATGCAGCTGTAGACTCACTGCTTGGTTGGTGGAGTTCTCCACTTGCATGTAGGTTTTGTTGCTGATGTCGGTGTCGTTTACACTCATATTCAATGTCAAGATTAACAAGTAGGAGGTGTTTGAAATCCCTGTGGAAACAAATCCAAAGATATGTTGGTGAGTAAACTAGAGCTTTCACAAGTGGGACAATTTAGTGGACAACTGAAACTGCAGGTCTATAACAATACTTACGGTGATAGGAGTAGTTGAGCACTTGAATAGAATTACTGAGGTTTGCTCGACGAGAGTCCAGCAGAATTCTGATTGCATTGAGGACCACACTCTCACTGGAAACAGGAGAGGAGGAATTGAACAGCATCTGGCTTTCCACCATGGCAGATGTATAACTGGAAAGAAATGAACCATTAGAATGATTTATCGTCAAGATTCCCTCAAGAGGAAAATCGTAATGTACGCGACATATCTCTGATATCTGTTTAACATACATTTGTGTCTGAGGTGCTGTTAGAGTCACCAAATGACTGGTGGGAGTTGTTGGAGAAACTGTTGCAGATGGACCTACAATACAACAAGATGGAATGAATACTGAGTTTAATTGTATTTAACTCTCAATAACAATTTAGTAGCTGTTGTGATCTGTAATGTACCACTCAGTGTCCTGATCTCATCGAGGAAGCTCAATGGTGTTATGGTGTCTCCATATTGGAAGCTGTATTCCATGGCACCTTCAATCTGGTTTGCTGAAGTTCTATTCCAAAAAATGAAAGGAAAGGTCATTTTAAACACATGTACTGCAGGGTTCAATTACTGGGAAAATTCAGTCCCACTATAAACTTACGTAAAGTTGTAGCTCTTGGGTTCAAATTGTTCTGCGCCAGGTTCATTCAGCAATGTATTTAACTGTAGACACAGAGATTATGGGTTGACATGATGCATAACGTGAGATCTTTTAATTTTCATGTGCATTGCAAAATGACAGTTAATGCTGAACCCATTTTTCAGTGTGTGTATCCACAATCAAACTAGTTAAGCCATGAACAAAAACAACAGTTGGTATATAGACCCCACTGTCAGATTTAAGATTAATTTGTTGTCATAATTCCACTTTTCATCACTGGTCATATCTTGAAAAATGTGCTCCAAGTTCTCCATGTTTATGAAGTGTTGTTTTTCTGCTCCAATTTCAGTTGCAGAACAGATATAGCTAGACTTCCTTAAAGTTTTCATATGAAGATGTATTTCTTCGTAAGTTAAGACTTTGAACTATTGAGGTACTGACCCAAGTAAGGTTAAATGGGAATACTGTACTGAAATTGATTTCTGGTTGCTCCTATACCTCCTTTACATATTCTCTAGGTAGTGACTGGGTAAGTGTGTATTATTGAGATGCAGCTGCAGACTCACTGCTTGGTTGGTGGAGTTCTCCACTTGCATGTAGGTTTTGTTGCTGATGTCGGTGTCGTTTACACTCTTATTCAATGTCAAGATTAACAAGTAGGAGGTGTTTGAAATCTCTGTGGAAACAAATCCAATGATATGTTGGTGAGTAAACTAGAGCTTTCAAAAGTGGGACAATTTAGTGGACAACTGAAACTGCAGGTCTATAACAATACTTACGGTGATAGGAGTAGTTGAGCACTTGAATAGAATTACTGAGGTTTGCTCGACGAGAGTCCAGCAGAATTCTGATTGCATTGAGGACCACACTCTCACTGGAAACAGGAGAGGAGGAATTGAACAGCATCTGGCTTTCCACCATGGCAGATGTATAACTGGAAAGAAATGAACCATTAGAATGATTTATCGTCAAGATTCCCTCAAGAGGAAAATCTTAATGTACACGACATATCTCTGATATCTGTTTAACATACATTTGTGTCTGAGGTGCTGTTAGAGTCACCAAATGACTGGTGGGAGTTGTTGGAGAAACTGTTGCAGATGGACCTACAATACAACAAGATGGAATGAATACTGAGTTTAATTGTATTTAACTCTCAATAACAATTTAGTAGCTGTTGTGATCTGTAATGTACCACTCAGTGTCCTGATCTCATCGAGGAAGCTCAATGGTGTTATGGTGTCTCCATATTGGAAGCTGTATTCCATGGCACCTTCAATCTGGTTTGCTGATGTTCTATTCCAAAAAATTAAAGGAAAGGTCATTTTAAACACATGTACTGCAGGGTTCAATTACTGGGAAAATTCAGTCCCACTATAAACTTACGTAAAGTTGTAGCTCTTGGGTTCAAATTGTTCTGCGCCAGGTTCATTCAGCAATGTATTTAACTGTAGACACAGAGATTTTGGGTTGAAATGATGCATAACGTGAGGTCTTTTAATTTTCATGTGCTTTGCAAAATGACAGTTAATGCTGAACCCATTTTTCAGTGTGTGTATCCACAATCAAACTAGTTAAGCCATGAACAAAAACAACAGTTGGTATATAGAACCCACTCTCAGATTTAAGATTAATTTGTTGTCATAATTCCACTTTTCATCACTGGTCATATCTTGAAAAATGTGCTCCAAGTTCTCCATGTTTATGAAGTGTTGTTTTTCTGCTGGAATTTCAGTTGCAGAACAGATATAGCTAGACTTCCTTAAAGTTTTCATATGAAGGTGTACTTCTTCCTAAGTTAAGAATTTGAACTATTGAGGTACTGGCCCAAGTAAGGTTAAATGGGAATACTGTACTGAAATTGATCTCTGGTTGCTCATATACCTCCTTTACATATTCTCTAGGTAGTGACTGGGTAAGTGTGTATTATTGAGATGCAGCTGTAGACTCACTGCTTGGTTGGTGGAGTTCTCCACTTGCATGTAGGTTTTGTTGCTGATGTCGGTGCCGTTTACACTCATATTCAATGTCAAGATTAACAAGTAGGAAGTGTTTGAAATCTCTGTGGAAACAAATCCAATGATATGTTGGTGAGTAAACTAGAGCTTTCACAAGTGGGACAATTTAGTGGACAACTGAAACTGCAGGTCTATAACAATACTTACGGTGATAGGAGTAGTTGAGCACTTGAATAGAATCACTGAGGTTTGCTCGACGAGAGTCCAGCAGAATTCTGATTGCATCGAGGACCACACTCTCACTGGGAACAAGAGAGGAGGAATTGAACAGCATCTGGCTTTCCACCATGGCAGATGTATAACTGGAAAGAAATGAACCATTAGAATGATTTATCGTCAAGATTCCCTCAAGAGGAAAATCGTAATGTACGCGACATATCTCTGATATCTGTTTAACATACATTTGTGTCTGAGGTGCTGTTAGAGTCACCAAATGACTGGTGGGAGTTGTTGGAGAAACTGTTGCAGATGGACCTACAATACAACAAGATGGAATGAATGCTGAGTTTAATTGTATTTAACTCTCAATAACAATTTAGTAGCTGTTGTGATCTGTAATGTACCACTCAGTGTCATGATCTCATCGAGGAAGCTCAATGGTGTTATGGTGTCTCCATATTGGAAGCTGTATTCCATGGCACCTTCAATCTGGTTTGCTGAAGTTCTATTCCAAAAAATGAAAGCAAAGGTCATGTTAAACCCATGTACTGCAGGGTTCAATTACTGGAAAAGTTCAGTCCCAGTATAAACTTACGTAAAGTTGTAGCTCTTGGGTTCAAATTGTTCTGCGCCAGGTTCATTCAGCAATGTATTTAACTGTAGACACAGAGATTATGGATTGACATGATGCATAACGTGAGGTCTTTTAATTTTCATGTGCATTGCAAAATGACAGTTAATGCTGAACCCATTTTTCAGTGTGTGTATCCACAATCAAACTAGTTAAGCCATGAACAAAAACAACAGTTGGTATATAGACCCAACTGTCAGATTTAAGATTAATTTGTTGTCATAATTCCACTTTTCATCACTGGTCATATCTTGAAAAATGTGCTCCAAGTTCTCCATGTTTATGAAGTGTTGTTTTTCTGCTCCAATTTCAGTTGCAGAAGAGATATAGCTAGACTTCCTTAAAGTTTTCATATGAAGATGTATTTCTTCCTAAGTTAAGACTTTGAACTATTGAGGTACTGACCCAAGTAAGGTTAAATGGGAATACTGTACTGAAATTGATCTCTGGTTGCTCCTATACCCCCTTCACATATTCTCTAGGTAGTGACTGGGTAAGTGTGTATTATTGAGATGCAGCTGTAGACTCACTGCTTGGTTGGTGGAGTTCTCCACTTGCATGTAGGTTTTGTTGCTGATGTCGGTGTCGTTTACACTCATATTCAATGTCAAGATTAACAAGTAGGAGGTGTTTGAAATCTCTGTGGAAACAAATCCAAAGATATGTTGGTGAGTAAACTAGAGCTATCAAAAGTGGGACAATTTAGTGGACAACTGAAACTGCAGGTCTATAACAATACTTACGGTGATAGGAGTAGTTGAGCACTTGAATAGAATCACTGAGGTTTGCTCGACGAGAGTCCAGCAGAATTCTGATTGCATCGAGGACCACACTCTCACTGGGAACAAGAGAGGAGGAATTGAACAGCATCTGGCTTTCCACCATGGCAGATGTATAACTGGAAAGAAATGAACCATTAGAATGATTTATCGTCAAGATTCCCTCAAGAGGAAAATCGTAATGTACGCGACATATCTCTGATATCTGTTTAACATACATTTGTGTCTGAGGTGCTGTTAGAGTCACCAAATGACTGGTGGGAGTTGTTGGAGAAACTGTTGCAGATGGACCTACAATACAACAAGATGGAATGAATGCTGAGTTTAATTGTATTTAACTCTCAATAACAATTTAGTAGCTGTTGTGATCTGTAATGTACCACTCAGTGTCATGATCTCATCGAGGAAGCTCAATGGTGTTATGGTGTCTCCATATTGGAAGCTGTATTCCATGGCACCTTCAATCTGGTTTGCTGAAGTTCTATTCCAAAAAATGAAAGCAAAGGTCATGTTAAACCCATGTACTGCAGGGTTCAATTACTGGAAAAGTTCAGTCCCAGTATAAACTTACGTAAAGTTGTAGCTCTTGGGTTCAAATTGTTCTGCGCCAGGTTCATTCAGCAATGTATTTAACTGTAGACACAGAGATTATGGATTGACATGATGCATAACGTGAGGTCTTTTAATTTTCATGTGCATTGCAAAATGACAGTTAATGCTGAACCCATTTTTCAGTGTGTGTATCCACAATCAAACTAGTTAAGCCATGAACAAAAACAACAGTTGGTATATAGACCCAACTGTCAGATTTAAGATTAATTTGTTGTCATAATTCCACTTTTCATCACTGGTCATATCTTGAAAAATGTGCTCCAAGTTCTCCATGTTTATGAAGTGTTGTTTTTCTGCTCCAATTTCAGTTGCAGAAGAGATATAGCTAGACTTCCTTAAAGTTTTCATATGAAGATGTATTTCTTCCTAAGTTAAGACTTTGAACTATTGAGGTACTGACCCAAGTAAGGTTAAATGGGAATACTGTACTGAAATTGATCTCTGGTTGCTCCTATACCCCCTTCACATATTCTCTAGGTAGTGACTGGGTAAGTGTGTATTATTGAGATGCAGCTGTAGACTCACTGCTTGGTTGGTGGAGTTCTCCACTTGCATGTAGGTTTTGTTGCTGATGTCGGTGTCGTTTACACTCATATTCAATGTCAAGATTAACAAGTAGGAGGTGTTTGAAATCTCTGTGGAAACAAATCCAAAGATATGTTGGTGAGTAAACTAGAGCTATCAAAAGTGGGACAATTTAGTGGACAACTGAAACTGCAGGTCTATAACAATACTTACGGTGATAGGAGTAGTTGAGCACTTGAATAGAATCACTGAGGTTTGCTCGACGAGAGTCCAGCAGAATTCTGATTGCATCGAGGACCACACTCTCACTGGGAACAAGAGAGGAGGAATTGAACAGCATCTGGCTTTCCACCATGGCAGATGTATAACTGGAAAGAAATGAACCATTAGAATGATTTATCATCAAGATTCCCTCAAGAGGAAAATCTTAATGTACACGACATATCTCTGATATCTGTTTAACATACATTTGTGTTTGAGGTGTTGTTAGAGTCACCAAAAGACTGGTGGGAGTTGTTGGAGAAACTGTTGTAGATGGACCTACAATACAACAAGATGGAATGAATACTGAGTTTAATTGTATTTAACTCTCAATAACAATTTAGTAGCTGTTGTGATCTGTAATGTACCACTCAGTGTCCTGATCTCATCGAGGAAGCTCAATGGTGTTATGGTGTCTCCATATTGGAAGCTGTATTCCATGGCACCTTCAATCTGGTTTGCTGAAGTTCTATTCCAAAAAATGAAAGCAAAGGTCATGTTAAACACATGTACTGCAGGGTTCAATTACTGGAAAAGTTCAGTCCTAGTATAAACTTACGTAAAGTTGTAGCTCTTGGGTTCAAATTGCTCTGCGCCAGGTTCATTCAGCAATGTATTTAACTGTAGACACAGAGATTTTGGGTTGACATGATGCATAACGTGAGGTCTTTTAATTTTCATGTGCTTTGCAAAATGACAGTTAATGCTGAACCCATTTTTCAGTGTGTGTATCCACAATCAAACTAGTTAAGCCATGAACAAAAACAACAGTTGGTATATAGAACCCACTGTTAGATTTAAGATTAATTTGTTGTCATAATTCCACTTTTTATCACTGTTCATATCTTGAAAAATGTGCTCCAAGTTCTCCATGTTTATGAAATGTTTATATGAACAGATATAGCTAGACTTCCTTAAAGTTTTCATATGAAGATGTACTTCTTCCTAAGTGAAGAATTTGAACTATTGAGGTACTGACCCAAGTAAGGTTAAATGGGAATGCTGTACTGAAATTGATCTCTGGTTGCTCCTATACCTCCTTTACATATTCTCTAGGTAGTGACTGGGTAAGTGTGTATTATTGAGATGCAGCTGTGGACTCACTGCTTGGTTGGTGGAGTTCTCCACTTGCATGTAGGTTTTGTTGCTGATGTCGGTGCCGTTTACACTTATATTCAATGTCAAGATTAACAAGTAGGAGGTGTTTAAAATCTCTGTGGATACAAATCCAATAATATGTTGGTGAATAAACCAGAGCTTTCAAAAGTGAGACAATCCAGTGGACAACTGAAACTGCAGATCTACACCAATACTTACGGTGATAGGAGTACTTGAGCACTTGAGTAGAATCACTGAGGTTTGCTTGACGAGAGTCCAGCAGAATTCTAGTCGCATTGAGGACCAAACTCTCACTGGGAACAGTAGAGTAGGAGCTGAACTGCAGCTGAGTGTACACTAGTGCAAAACTGTAATTAAGAAAGATCTTTGTAAGTAATTTTCTCTTCTTTTTTGTTTTAATGTTTTGATATATTATCATCCAGATATTTTGTTATGTTAAAAAATTTAATACTTACATGTTTCTACCTTGTACATTCATTCCTGATGTTAGTTGACTGGTTGTTCTTGTTGTACTGAGAGATGTTAAATTGTTCAGCTTTTCTGTACCTTGTACTGATATCATAGCAGTAGGAATTTCTTGAGGAATTGATGTAGTGTTTACTTTCATTGTTATCACAGATATTGTTGATGAAATTGTGAAATTAGTTGTTGGTGACAGTGTTATAGCAGTTGTTGAAATTAATTGTTTAGTTGTTTCAGCAGTTGTTGGTACAGTGATTATTGTAGGTTGATGTGTGTATACAGTTTCAGTCAACAAATTGGGTTCTGATACTGCAGTAGGTGGTGCAGCATATGTACTTATGTCTAGTTTTGTATTACTAGACATACCTAGTTTTGGTGCACTAGCAGATTCATTTGTTGTTTGTGTTGTAGTTGTTAAAGAGTCTTCTGTGCTGGATAATATATTTATTGGTGCTGTACTTGTAAACATTGCTTCTGCACTTGCAGGAACTGAATTTGCTGTTGATGAGACAGTTGCTTTAGTGTTGGTCAGCTGTGTGAATTCAATAATTGTTGTAAAATGTGTTGTTTGTGTTGTCATTGTTAGTACACCCTGTGTTGTGTTAGATGCTTCAGTAGAAGAGCTTGGATTCGTATTTGATGATCCACTTGTTCCAGTATTTATTTGTGGTGTTTGTGTTGGAGACATGGGTGAGGATGAAGCTTTGTCTGGTGAAGTTTGTTTTGTGATATTTGTGAGTATTTCAGTAGGAAGAATGGCCTCAGTTGTAACTGGTGACATAATAGTATTATAAGTTGTTGTTTCTGAAGTTCCAGCTGTGGATGCTTCATGAGCAGTGTATGGAAAAACTGTTGTTATGGAAGTAGTTGTCTCAAGGGTTGTTGATGCTGTACTTGTAGCATTGTATCCATAAACACTTGTGCTTGGTCCTTCTATACCTGTGGAAATTTTCTCAGTGGTTGTTGGAGCTAGTCCTGTAATAGCTTTTGCGTTATTATTAGTGATTGGAGTTTGGACAATGATTTTGTCTGTTCCCAGTAATACAGACACAGTGGTTGTGACACCTGCCATGCTGGCAGCAGTTGTTGGGGATAAATGTGTAATTGTAGGTATTAATGGTGTAGTGGTCTGTGAGACTGCTGGTTTTATATTTTTTGTGGTTAATACTTGTTGTTTTTTGTGGTAAATATTTGTTGGAGCTTCTTTACTTGTGAAAGTAGTCTCTTTACTTGTCTCAGTGTTTGTTGATAGTGCACTTGTTATGGTGGATGGCTCAGTAACAGTAGTTGGAGAAAATGAAATTTTTGAACTGGTAGCCTCAGTATTTGCTGGTGCTGTACTTATAGCTTTGTACACCTCAGCAGTTATTGGTGCAGCCTCTGTACGTGAAGCAGATATTGGTGCTGCATTTGTGGATACAGCAGCAGTGTTTGGAAAATCTTTAATTGCAAAAGTAGTTATCTCAACAGTTGTTTGTGCTGTCCTTGTAAATGTAGATGCCTCAGGATCGGTTGCTGGATCCTCCGTTCTACTGGGAAGAGTTAACTTGTTTGTTGGTGCTGTATTTGTACTTGTGGATGCCTCAGTACTTGTGATTACAGGAGGTGGAGTGGCTGGAACCATTGTACCTGTAGAAGTAATTGTCCCAGAAGTTGGTGCTGTATTTGTAATAGGGGAAGTTTCAGTAGAAGTTATTGAAGCAACTGTATGTGTGGTTGAAACTGTTTCCCCAGTTGTTTGTATAGCACTTCTGGATCTGGATGTCTCAGTAAGTCTAGGTGAAACAAATGCACTGTTTGAAGCAATTGTCTCAGTAGTGGGGGGTTCAGTGATTGTAAAAGTAGTAGTGTTTGAAGAAGACACATTTAGTACAGCATTTTTGACTCCACCCAGTGCTGTGGATGCAATGGTGCTGAACCTGTCTACGACTGTCGTTACCTTTAAATCTGTAGTTGTTGGTATTAGTGGCGTAGCGGTTTGAGTAACTGTAGTTGATGAAACATTTGTATTAAGCGGATTTGTTTTTGGTCCAAAATTTGTTGTTATTGTTACCTCATCTGAAGTTGTAGGAATCACTGTACTCATTGAAGTAATTGTCTCAGTAGTTTTTGGTATCAAACTTACATTGGTAGAAGTGCCAAATTGATTATTTGGAGCCTCTGTGTCAGTAGGTGTTTTAGAAGTTGTTGTTGATGTTTCAGATGTAGCGGTTACAGCCTCCATGCTTGTATAAGCAGTTTTCTCTGCAGTTGTTGGTGCTGTACTTGTTGTATATGAGGGCTGTGTAATTGTTGGAGTGCTTAACTCATTTGTTGTTGGTGATACACTAGTAATAATAGTTGCTTCAGTAGCAGTGGATAAAGCCCCCACAGGTGTGACTGTGCTTGTCTCAGCAATTGTTTGTGCAGCACTTTTAATGGTGGATGCTTCAATTTTTGTACTTTCTGTACTTGTGGTAGAAGTTGTCTCAGTAGAAGTTCGTCCTGTGCTTATAGTTGTGGATGATTCAGAAGAAGTGTTGAGAGCAACTGCACTTGTAGTACTTGTCTCAATAGTTGTCTTTGCATCTACACTTGTAATAGTGGGTACCTCTACAGTCATATTTGGATCTGCTGCCTTTGTGGCCGGAGTTGTCTTAGTAGATGTTGATGCTGCATCTGTAATTGTGAAAGGTTCATTGAAAGTGGTTGAAGCTCCTGTATTTGTGGCAGTGCCTGTTGCTGCATTTGCTGTTTCTCCAATTTTAATAGTGGAAGGTTCGTTGTTAGTAGCTGAAATTTCTGTACTTATCTCAGCATTTGCTGTTTCTGCACTTGTAATAGTGGATGCTTCAGTAGAAGTGGTTGGAGCTCCTGTATGTGTGGCAGTAGTTGTCTCAACGTCTGTTGTTGTATTAGTAGTTGTGGATTCTTCAGTAGTAGTGGTTGGAGATTCTGTGTTTGTGGAAGTACTTGTCTTAACAGTTGGTGCTGCAGTTGTAGCTGAGGATGTTTCAGTAGATGTGCTCAGTGCCTCTGCACTTGTTGTGTCAGTAGCACTTTGTGCTGTAGTTGTAATTGTTGATGATCCAGTAGAAGTGGTTGAAGGCTCTGTACTTGTAGCAGTACTTGTCTCAACAGTCCCTGACTGGGTCAGGCTAGTAATAGTGGGTATTTCTGGTGTCTGAGTAAGATTGGATGAAACAAATGCACTGTTTGAAGCAATTGTCTCAGTAGTGGGGGGTTCAGTGATTGTAAAAGTAGTAGTGTTTGAAGAAGACACATTTAGTACAGCATTTTTTACTCCACCCAGTGCTGTGGATGCAATGGTGCTGAACCTGTCTACGACTGTCGTTACCTTTAAATCTGTAGTTGTTGGTGTTAGTGGCGTAGCAGTTTGAGTAACTGTATTTGATGAAACATTTGTATTAAGCGGATTTGTTTTTGGTCCAAAATTTGTTGTCATTGTTACCTCATCTGAAGTTGTAGGAATCACTGTACTCATTGAAGTAATTGTCTCAGTAGTTTTTGGTATCAAACTTACATTGGTAGAAGTGCCAAATTGATTATTTGGAGCCTCTGTGTCAGTAGGTGTTTTAGAAGTTGTTGTTGATGTTTCAGATGTAGCGGTTACAGCCTCCATGCTTGTATAAGCAGTTTTCTCTGCAGTTGTTGGTGCTGTACTTGTTGTATATGAGGGCTGTGTAATTGTTGCAGTGCTTAACTCATTTGTTGTTGGTGATACACTAGTAATAATAGTTGCTTCAGTAGCAGTGGATAAAGCCCCCACAGGTGTGACTGTGCTTGTCTCAGCAATTGTTTGTGCAGCACTTTTAATGGTGGATGCTTCAATTTTTGTACTTTCTGTACTTGTGGTAGAAGTTGTCTCAGTAGAAGTTCGTCCTGCGCTTATAGTTGTGGATAATTCAGTAGAAGTGTTGAGAGCAACTGCACTTGTAGTACTTGTGTCAATAGTTGTCTTTGCATCTACACTTGTAATAGTGGGTACCTCTACAGTCATATTTGGATCTGCTGCCTTTGTGGCCAGAGTTGTCTTAGTAGATGTTGATGCTGCATTTGTAATTGTGAAAGGTTCATTGAAAGTGGTTGAAGCCCCTGTATTTGTGGCAGTGCCTGTTGCTGCATTTGCTGTTTCTCCAATTTTAATAGTGGAAGGTTTGTTGTTAGTAGCTGATATTTCTGTACTTATCTCAGCATTTGCTGTTTCTGCACTTGTAATAGTAGATGCTTCAGTAGAAGTGGTTGGAGCTCCTGTATGTGTGGCAGTAGTTGTCTCAATGTCTGTTGTTGTATTAGTAGTTGTGGATTCTTCAGTAGTAGTGGTTGGAGATTCTGTGTTTGTGGAAGTACTTGTCTTAACAGTTGGTGCTGCAGTTGTAGCTGAGGATGTTTCAGTAGATGTGCTCAGTGCCTCTGCACTTGTTGTGTCAGTAGCACTTTGTGCTGTAGTTGTAATTGTTGATGATCCAGTAGAAGTGGTTGAAGGCTCTGTACTTGTAGCAGTACTTGTCTCAACAGTCCCTGACTGGGTCAGGCTAGTAATAGTGGGTATTTCTGGTGTCTGAGTAAGAGTGGATGAAACAAATGCACTGTTTGAAGCAATTGTCTCAGTAGTGGGGGGTTCAGTGATTGTAAAAGTAGTAGTGTTTGAAGAAGACACATTTAGTACAGCATTTTTGACTCCACCCAGTGCTGTGGATGCAATGGTGCTGAACCTGTCTACGACTGTCGTTACCTTTAAATCTGTAGTTGTTGGTATTAGTGGCGTAGCGGTTTGAGTAACTGTAGTTGATGAAACATTTGTATTAAGCGGATTTGTTTTTGGTCCAAAATTTGTTGTTATTGTTACCTCATCTGAAGTTGTAGGAATCACTGTACTCATTGAAGTAATTGTCTCAGTAGTTTTTGGTATCAAACTTACATTGGTAGAAGTGCCAAATTGATTATTTGGAGCCTCTGTGTCAGTAGGTGTTTTAGAAGTTGTTGTTGATGTTTCAGATGTAGCGGTTACAGCCTCCATGCTTGTATAAGCAGTTTTCTCTGCAGTTGTTGGTGCTGTACTTGTTGTATATGAGGGCTGTGTAATTGTTGCAGTGCTTAACTCATTTGTTGTTGGTGATACACTAGTAATAATAGTTGCTTCAGTAGCAGTGGATAAAGCCCCCACAGGTGTGACTGTGCTTGTCTCAGCAATTGTTTGTGCAGCACTTTTAATGGTGGATGCTTCAATTTTTGTACTTTCTGTACTTGTGGTAGATGTTGTCTCAGTAGAAGTTCGTCCTGTGCTTATAGTTGTGGATGATTCAGTAGAAGTGTTGAGAGCAACTGCACTTGTAGTACTTGTGTCAATAGTTGTCTTTGCATCTACACTTGTAATAGTGGGTACCTCTACAGTCATATTTGGATCTGCTGCCTTTGTGGCCGGAGTTGTCTTAGTAGATGTTGATGCTGCATTTGTAATTGTGAAAGGTTCATTGAAAGTGGTTGAAGCCCCTGTATTTGTGGCAGTGCCTGTTGCTGCATTTGCTGTTTCTCCAATTTTAATAGTGGAAGGTTCGTTGTTAGTAGCTGAAATTTCTGTACTTATCTCAGCATTTGCTGTTTCTGCACTTGTAATAGTAGATGCTTCAGTAGAAGTGGTTGGAGCTCCTGTATGTGTGGCAGTAGTTGTCTCAATGTCTGTTGTTGTATTAGTAGTTGTGGATTCTTCAGTAGTAGTGGTTGGAGATTCTGTGTTTGTGGAAGTACTTGTCTTAACAGTTGGTGCTGCATTTGTAGCTGAGGATGCTCCAGTAGAAGTTCGTCCTGTGCTTATAGTTGTGGATGATTCAGTAGAAGTGTTGAGAGCAACTGCACTTGTAGTACTTGTGTCAATAGTTGTCTTTGCATCTACACTTGTAATAGTGGGTACCTCTGCAGTCGTATTTGGATCTGCTGCCTTTGTGGCAATAGTAGTCTCAGTAGCTGTTACTGCTGCACTTGTAATAATGATAGGTTCATTGATAGTGGTTGAAGGCCCTGTACTTGTGGCAGAGCTTGCTGCATTTGCTGTTTCTCCAATTTTAATAGTGGATGCCTCATTGTTAATAGCTGAAAGTTCTGTTCTTATCTCAGCATTTGCTGTTTCTGCACTTGTAAGTGTGGATGCTTCAGTAGAAGTGGTTGGAGCTCCTTTATGTGTGGCTGTAGTTGTCTTAATGTCTGTTGTTGTCTTTGTAGTTGTGGATTCTTCAGTAGTAGTTGTTGGAGATTCTGTGTTTGTGGAAGTACTTGTCTTAACAGTTGGTGCTGCATTTGTAGCTGAGGATGCTTCAGTAGATGTGCTCAGTGCCTCTGTACTTGTTGTGTCAGTAGCACTTTGTGCTGTAGTTGTAGTTATTGATGATCCAGTAGAAGTGGTTGAAGCCTCTGTACTTGTAGCAGTACTTGTCTCAACAGTTCTCGTCTGTGCTGCACTTGTAATAGTGGCTTCTTCATGTGTAGTGGTTTGGGTTTCTCTAATTTTGTCAGTTGTATCAGCATTTGTTGGTGCTGCATTTGTAATATTGGGTGCATTTGTGGCAGTAGTAGTCTCAGTAGATGTTACTGCTGCACTTGTAATAATGATAGGTTCATTGACAGTGCTTGAAGCCCCGGTACTTGTGGCACTTGTGGCTTCAATTTTTGTACTTTCTGTACTTGTGGTAGAAGTTGTCTCAGTAGAAGTTCGTCCTGTGCTTATAGTTGTGGATGATTCAGTAGAAGTGTTGAGAGCAACTGCACTTGTAGTACTTGTCTCAATAGTTGTCTTTGCGGCTACACTTGTAATAGTGGGTACCTCTGCAGTCGTATTTGGATCTGCTTCCTTTGTGGCCGGAGTTGTCTTAGTAGATGTTGATGCTGCATTTGTAATTGTGAAAGGTTCATTGAAAGTGGTTGAAGCCCCTGTATTTGTGGCAGTGCCTGTTGCTGCATTTGATGTTTCTCCAATTTTAATAATGGAAGGTTCTTTATTAGTAGCTGAAATTTCTGTCCTTATCTCGGTATTTGCTGTTTCTGCACTTGTAATAGTGGATGCTTCAGTAGAAGTGGTTGGAGCTCTTGTATGTGTGGCAGTCGTTGTCTCAATGTCTGTTGTTGTAATTGTAGTTGTGAATTCTTCAGTAGTAGTGTTTGAAGGCCCTGTACTTGTGGCAGAGCTTGCTGCATTTGTTGTTTCTCCAATTTTAACAGTGGATACTTCATTGTTAATAGCTGAAATTTCTGTCCTTATCTCAGCATTTGCTGTTTCTGCACTTGTAAGTGTGGATGCTTCAGTAGAAGTGGTTGGAGCTCCTGTATGTGTGGCTGTAGTTGTCTTAATGTCTGTTTTTGAATTTGTAGTTGTGGATTCTTCAGTAATAGTGGTTGGAGATTCTGTGTTTGTGGAAGAACTTGTCCTAACAGTTGGTGCTGCATTTGTATTTGTGGATGCTTCAGTAGATGTGCTCAATGCCCCTGTACTTGTTGTCTCCATTGCACTTTGTGCTGTAGTTGTAATTGTTGATGATTCAGTAGAAGTTGTTGAGGCCTCTGTACTTGTAGCAGTACTTGTCTCAACAGTCCCTGACTGGGTCAGGCTAGTAACAGTGGGTTTTTCTGGTGTCTGAGTAAGAGTGGATGAAACAAATGCACTGTTTGAAGCAATTGTCTCAGTAGTGGGGGGTTCAGTGATTGTAAAAGTAGTAGTGTTTGAAGAAGACACATTTAGTACAGCATTTTTGACTCCACCCAGTGCTGTGGATTCAATGGTGCTGAACCTGTCTATGACTGTCGTTACCTTTAAATCTGTAGTTGTTGGTATTAGTGGCGTAGCGGTTTGAGTAACTGTAGTTGATGAAACATTTGTATTAAGCGGATTTGCTTTTGGTCCAAAATTTGTTGCTATTGTTACCTCGTATGAAGTTGTAGGAATCACTGTACTCATTGAAGTAATTGTCTCAGTAGTTTTTCGTAGCAAACTTACATTGGTAAAAGTTTCAAATTGATTATTTGGAGCCTCTGTGTCAGTAGGTGTTTTAGAAGTTGTTGATGTTTCAGATGTAGCGGTTAAAGCCTCCATGCTTGTATAAGCAGTTTTCTCTGCAGTTGTTGGTGCTGTACTTGTTGTATATGAGGGCTGTGTAATTGTTGCAGTGCTTAACTCAGTTGTTGTTGGTGATACACTAGTAATAATAGTTGCTTCAGTAGCAGTGGATAAAGCCCCCACACTTGTGACTGTGCTTGTCTCAGCAATTGTTTGTGCAGCACTTTTAATGGTGGATGCTTCCATTCTTGTACTTTCTGTACTTGTGGTAGAAGTTGTCTCAGTAGAAGTTCGTCCTGTGCTTATAGTTGTGGATGATTCAGTAGAAGTGTTGAGAGCAACTGCACTTGTAGTACTTGTCTCAATAGTTGTCTTTGCATCTACACTTGTAATAGTGGGTACCTCTACAGTCATATTTGGATCTGCTTCCTTTGTGGCCGGAGTTGTCTTAGTAGATGTTGATGCTGCATTTGTAATTGTGAAAGGTTCATTGAAAGTGGTTGAAGCCCCTGTATTTGTGGCAGTGCCTGTTGCTGCATTTGATGTTTCTCCAATTTTAATAATGGAAGGTTCTTTATTAGTAGCTGAAATTTCTGTCCTTATCTCGGTATTTGCTGTTTCTGCACTTGTAATAGTGGATGCTTCAGTAGAAGTGGTTGGAGCTCTTGTATGTGTGGCAGTCATTGTCTCAATGTCTGTTGTTGTAATTGTAGTTGTGAATTCTTCAGTAGTAGTGGTTGAAGGCCCTGTACTTGTGGCAGAGCTTGCTGCATTTGCTGTTTCTCCAATTTTAATAGTGGATGCTTCATTGTTAATAGCTGAAATTTCTGTCCTTATCTCAGCATTTGCTGTTTCTGCACTTGTAAGTGTGGATGCTTCAGTAGAAGTGGTTGGAGCTCTTGTATGTGTAGCAGTCGTTGTCTCAATGTCTGTAGTTCTGGATTCTTCAGTAGTTGTGGTTGAAGGCCCTGTACTTGTGGCAGAGCTTGCTGCATTTGCTGTTTCTCCAATTTTAATAGTGGATGCTTCATTGATAATAGCTGAAATTTCTGTCCTTATCTCAGCATTTGCTGTTTCTGCACTTGTAACTGTGGATGCTTCAGTAGAAGTGGTTGGAGCTCCTGTATGTGTGGCTGTAGTTGTCTTAATGTCTGTTGTTGTATTTGTAGTTGTGGATTCTTCAGTAGTAGTGGTTGGAGATTCTGTGTTTGTGGAAGTACTTGTCTTAACAGTTGGTGCTGCATTTGTAGCTGAGGATGTCTCAGTAGATGTGCTCAGTGCCTCTGCACTTGTTGTGTCAGTAGCGCTTTGTGCTGTAGTTGTAGATATTGATGATCCAGTAGAAGTGGTTGAAACCTCTGTACTTGTAGCAGTACTTGTCTCAACAGTTCTCGTCTGTGCTGCACTTGTAATAGTAGCCTCTTCAGATGTAGTGGTTTGGGTTTCTCTAACTTTGTCAGTTGTATCAGCATTTGTTGGTGCTGCATTTGTAATGTTGGGTGCATTTGTGGCAGTAGTAGTCTCAGTAGATGTTACTGCTGCACTTGTAATAATGATAGGTTCATTGATAGTGGTTGAAGGCCCTGTACTTGTGGCAGAGCTTGCTGCATTTGCTGTTTCTCCACTTTTAATACTGGATGCTTCAATAGTAATGGCTGGAACTCCTGTATGTGGGGCAAAAGTTGTCTCAGTGTCAGTTGTTGTATTAGTAGTTGTGGATTCTTCAGTAGAAGTGGTTGGAGATTCTGTGTTTGTGGAAGTACTTGTCTTAACAGTTGGTGCTGCATTTGTAGCTGAGGATGTTTCAGTAGATGTGCTCAGTGCCTCTGCACTGGTTTTCTCAGTAGCACTTTGTGCTGTAGTTGTAATTGTTGATGATCCAGTAGAACTGGTTGAAGCCTTTGTACTTGTAGCAGTACTTGTCTCAACAGTTCCCGTCTGTGCTGCACTTGTAATAGTGGCTTCTTCAGGTGTAGTGGTTTGGGTTTCTCTAATTTTGTCAGTTGTATCAGCATTTGTTGGTGCTGCATTTGTAATATTGGGTGCATTTGTGGCAGTAGTAGTCTCAGTAGCTGTTACTGCTGCACTTGTAATAATGATAGGTTCATTGATAGTGGTTGAAGGCCCTGTACTTGTGGCAGAGCTTGCAGCATTTGCTGTTTCTCTAATTTTAATAGTGGATGCTTCATTGTTAATAGCTGAAATTTCTGTACTTATCTGAGTATTTGCTGTTTCTGCACTTGTAATTGTGGATGCTTCAGGAGAAGTGGTTTGAGCTCTTGTATGTGGGGCAAAGGTTGTCCCAGTGTCTGTTGTTGTATTAGTAGTTGTGGATTCTTCAGTAGTAGTGGTTGGAGCTTCTGTATGTGTGGCTGTAGTTGTCTCAATGTCTGTTGTTGTATTTGTAGTTGTGGATTCCTCAATATAATTGGTTGGAGATTCTGTGTTTGTGGAAGTACTTGTCTTAACAGTTGGTGCTGCATTTGTAATAGTAGCTTCTTCAGGTGTAGTGGTTTGGGTTTCTCTAATTTTGTCATTTGTATCAGCATTTGTTGGTGCTGCATTTGTAATATTGGGTGAATTTGTGGCAGTAGTAGTCTCAGTAGATGTTACTGCTGCACCTGTAATAATGATAGGTTCATTTACAGTGCTTGAATCCCCGGTACTTGTGGCACTTGTGGCTTCAATTTTTGTACTTTCTGTACTTGTGGTAGAAGTTGTCTCAGTAGAAGTTCGTCCTGTGCTTATAGTTGTGGATGATTCAGTAGAAGTGTTGAGAGCAACTGCACTTGTAGTACTTGTCTCAATAGTTATCTTTGCATCTACACTTGTAATAGTGGGTACCTCTACAGTCATATTTGGATCTGCTGCCTTTGTGGCCGGAGTTGTCTTAGTAGATGTTGATGCTGCATTTGTAATTGTGAAAGGTTCATTGAAAGTGGTTGAAGCCCCTGTATTTGTGGCAGTGCCTGTTGCTGCATTTGATGTTTCTCCAATTTTAATAGTGGAAGGTTCTTTCTTAGTAGATGAAATTTCTGTCCTTATCTCGGTATTTGCTGTTTCTGCACTTGTAATAGTGGATGCTTCAGTAGAAGTGGTTGGAGCTCCTGTATGTGTGGCTGTAGTTGTCTTAATGTCTGTTGTTGTATTAGAAGTTGTGGATTCTTCAGTAGTAGTGGGTGGAGATTCTGTGTTTGTGGAAGTACTTGTCTTAACAGTTGGTGCTGCATTTGTAGCTGAGGATGCTTCAGTAGATGCGATCAGTGCCTCTGCACTTGTTGTGTCAGTAGCACTTTGTGCTGTAGTTGTAGTTACTGATGATCCAGTAGACGTGGTTGAAGCCTCTGTACTTGTAGCAGTACTTGTCTCAACAGTTCTCGTCTGTGCTGCACTTGTAATAGTGGCTTCTTCATGTGTAGTGTTTTGGGGTTCTCTAAATTTGTCAGTTGTAACAGCATTTGTTGGTGCTGCATTTGTAATATTGGGTTCATTTGTGGCAGTAGTAGTCTCAGTAGCTGTTACTGCTGCACTTGTGATAATGATAGGTTCATTGACAGTGCTTGAAGCCCCTGTACTTGTAGCAGAGCTTGCTGCATTTGCTGTTTCTCCAATTTTAATAGTGGATGCTTCAATAGTAACGGCTGGAACTCCTGTATGTGGGGCAAAGGTTGTCCCAGTGTCTGTTGTTGCATTAGTAGTTGTGGATTCTTCAGTAATAGTGGTTGGAGATTCTGTGTTCCTGGAAGAACTTGTCTTAACAGTTGGTGCTGCATTTGTAGTTGTGGATGCTTCAGTAGATGTGGTCAGTGCCTCTGTACTTGTTGTCTCCGTTGCACTTTGTGCTGTAGTTGTAATTGTTGATGATTCAGTAGAAGTTGTTGAGGCCTCTGTACTTGTAGCAGTACTTGTCTCAACAGTTCCTGACTGTGTCGCACTAGTAATAGTGGGTATTTCTGGTGTCTGAGTAAGAGTGGATGAAACAAATGCACTGTTTGAAGCAATTGTCTCAGTAGTGGGGGGTTCAGTGATTGTAAAAGTAGTAGTGTTTGAAGAAGACACATTTAGTACAGCATTTTTGACTCCACCCAGTGCTGTGGATGCAATGGTGCTGAACCTGTCTACGACTGAGGTTACCTTTAAATCTGTAGTTGTTGGTATTAGTGGCGTAGCAGTTTGAGTAACTGTAGTTGATGAAACATTTGTATTAAGCGGATTTGTTTTTGGTCCAAAATTTGTTGTTATTGTTACCTCATCTGAAGTTGTAGGAATCACTGTACTCATTGAAGTAATTGTCTCAGTAGTTTTTGGTAGCAAACTTACATTGGTAGAAGTGCCAAATTGATTATTTGGAGCCTCTGTGTCAGTAGGTGTTTTAGAAGTTGTTGTTGATGTTTCAGATGTAGCGGTTAAAGCCTCCATGCTTGTATAAGCAGTTTTCTCTGCAGTTGTTGGTGCTGTACTTGTTGTATATGAGGGCTGTGTAATTGTTGCAGTGCTTAACTCATTTGTTGTTGGTGATACACTAGTAATAATAGTTGCTTCAGTAGCAGTGGATAAAGCCCCCACACTTGTGACTGTGCTTGTCTCAGCAATTGTTTGTGCAGCACTTTTAATGGTGGATGCTTCCATTTTTGTACTTTCTGTACTTGTGGTAGAAGTTGTCTCAGTAGAAGTTCGTCCTGTGCTTATAGTTGTGGATGATTCAGTAGAAGTGTTTAGAGCAACTGCACTTGTAGTACTTGTCTCAATAGTTGTCTTTGCGGCTACACTTGTAATAGTGGGTACCTCTGCAGTCGTATTTGGATCTGCTGCCTTTGTGGCCGGAGCTGTCTTAGTAGATGTTGATGCTGCACTTGTAATTGTGAAAGGTTCATTGAAAGTGGTTGAAGCCCCTGTATTTGTGGCAGTGCCTGTTGCTGCATTTGCTGTTTCTCCAATTTTAACAGTGGAAGGTTCTTTGTTAGTAGCTGAAATTTCTGTACTCATCTCGGTATTTGCTGTTTCTGCACTTGTAATAGTGGATGCTTCAGTAGAAGTGATTGGAGCTCCTGTATGTGTGGCTGTAGTTGTCTTAATGTCTGTTGCTGTATTTGTAGTTGTGGATTCTTCAGTAGTAGTGGTTGGAGATTCTGTGTTTGTGGAAGTACTTGTCTTAACAGTTGGTGCTGCATTTGTAGCTGAGGATGCTTCAGTAGATGTGCTCAGTGCCTCTGCACTTGTTGTGTCAGTAGCACTTTGTGCTGTAGTTGTAATTGTTGATGATCCAGTAGAAGTGGTTGAAGCCTCTGTACTTGTAGCAGTACTTGTCTCAACAGTTCTCGTCTCTGCTGCACTTGTAATAGTGGCTTCCTCATGTGTAGTGGTTTGGGGTTCTCTAATTTTGTCAGTTGTAACAGCATTTGTTGGTGCTGCATTTGTAATATTGGGTGCATTTGTGGCAGTAGTAGTCTCAGTAGTTGATACTGCTGCACTTGTGATAATGATAGGTTCATTGACAGTGCTTGAAGCCCCTGTACTTGTAGCAGAGCTTGCTGCATTTGATGTTTCTCCAATTTTAATAGTGGATGCTTCAATAGTAACGGCTGGAACTCCTGTATGTGAGGCTAAAGTTGTCTCAGTGTCTGTTGTTGTATTAGTAGTTGTGGATTCTTCAGTAATAGTGGTTGGAGATTCTGTGTTCCTGGAAGAACTTGTCTTAACTGTTGGTGCTGCATTTGTAATTGTGGATGCTTCAGTAGATGTGGTCAGTGCCTCTGTACTTGTTGCCTCTGTTGCACTTTGTGCTGTAGTTGTAATTGTTGATGATTCAGTAGAAGTTGTTGAGGCCTCTGTACTTGTAGCAGTACTTGCCTCAACAGTCCCTGACTGTGTCGCACTAGTAATAGTGGGTATTTCTGGTGTCTGAGTAAGAGTGGATGAAACAAATGCACTGTTTGAAGCAATTGTCTCAGTAGTGGGGGGTTCAGTGATTGTAAAAGTAGTAGTGTTTGAAGAAGACACATTTAGTACAGCATTTTTGACTCCACCCAGTGC
Organism: Hoplias malabaricus; assembly: GCF_029633855.1. Classification (NCBI taxonomy): domain Eukaryota; kingdom Metazoa; phylum Chordata; class Actinopteri; order Characiformes; family Erythrinidae; genus Hoplias; species Hoplias malabaricus. The sequence goes on from NC_089807.1 coordinate 44,163,696, forward strand.
TGTGAATTCAATGGTGCTGAACCTGTCTACGACTGTGGTTACCTTTAAATCTGTAGTTGTTGGTATTAGTGGCGTAGCAGTTTGAGTAACTGTAGTTGATGAAACATTTGTATTAAGCAGATTTGTTTTTGGTCCAAAATTTGTTGTTATTGTTATCTCATCTGAAGTTGTAGGAATCACTGTACTCATTGAAGTAATTTTCTCAGTAGTTTTTGGTAGCAAACTTACATTGGTAGAAGTGTCAAATTGATTATTTGGAGCCTCTGTGTCAGTAGGTGTTTTAGAAGTTGTTGTTGATGTTTCAGATGTAGCGGTTAAAGCCTCCATGCTTGTATAAGCAGTTTTCTCTGCAGTTGTTGGTGCTGTACTTGTTGTATATGAGAGCTGTGTAATTGTTGCAGTGCTTAACTCAGTTTTTGTTGGTGATACACTAGTAATAATAGATGCTTCAGTAGCAGTGGATAAAGCCCCCACACTTGTGACTGTGCTTGTCTCAGCAATTGTTTGTGCAGCACTTTTAATGGTGGATGCTTCCATTTTTGTACTTTCTGTACTTGTGGTAGAAGTTGTCTCAGTAGAAGTTCGTCCTGTGCTTATATTTGGGGATGATTCAGTAGAAGTGTTTAGAGCAACTGCACTTGTAGTACTTGTCTCAATAGTTGTCTTTGCATCTACACTTGTAATAGTGGGTACCTCTGCAGTCGTATTTGGATCTGCTGCCTTTGTGGCCGGAGTTGTCTCAGTAGATGATGATGCTGCACTTGTAATTGTGAAAGGTTCATTGACAGTGGTTGAAGCCCCTGTACTTGTAGCAGAGCTTGCTGCATTTGCTGTTTCTCCAATTTTAATAGTGGATGCTTCATTGTTAATAGCTGAAATTTCTGTCCTTATCTCAGCATTTGCTGTTTCTGCACTTGTAAGTGTGGATGCTTCAGTAGAAGTGGTTGGAGCTCCTTTATGTGTGGCTGTAGTTGTCTTAATGTCTGTTGTTGTATTTGTAGTTGTGGATTCTTCAGTAGTAGTGGTTGGAGATTCTGTGTTTGTGGAAGTACTTGTCTTAACAGTTGGTGCTGCATTTGTAGCTGAGGATGCTTCAGTAGATGTGCTCAGTGCCTCTGCACTTGTTGTCTCAGTAGCACTTTGTGCTGTAGTTGTAATTGTTGATGATCCAGTAGAAGTGGTTGAAGCCTCTGTACTTGTAGCAGTACTTGTCTCAACAGTTCTCGTCTGTGCTGCACTTGTAATAGTGGCTTCTTCACGTGTAGTGGTTTTGGTTTCTCTAATTTTGTCAGTTGTATCAGCATTTGTTGGTGCTGCATTTGTAATATTGGGTTCATTTGTGGCAGTAGTAGTCTCAGTAGCTGTTACTGCTGCACTTGTGATAATGATAGGTTCATTGATAGTGGTTGAAGGCCCTGTACCTGTGGCAGAGCTTGCTGCATTTGCTGTTTCTCCAATTTTAATAGTGGAAGGTTCTTTGTTAGTAGCTGAAATTTCTGTACGTATCTCAGCATTTGCTGTTTCTGCACTTGTAATTGTGGATGCTTCAGTAGAAGTGGTTGGAGCTCCTGTATGTGTGGCTGTAGTTGTCTCAATGTCTGTTGTTGTATTTGTAGTTGTGGATTTCTCAATAGTAGTGGTTGGAGATTCTGTGTTTGTGGAAGTTCTTGTCTTAACAGTTGGGTCTGCATTTGTATTAGTGGCTTCTTCAGGTGTAGTGGTTTGGGTTTCTCTAATTTTGTCAGTTGTATCAGCATTTGTTGTTGCTGCATTTGTAATATTGGGTGCATTTGTGGAAGTAGTAGTCTCAGTAGCTGTTACTGCTGCACCTGTAATAATGATAGGTTCATTGACAGTGGTTGAAGACCCTGTACTTGTGGCAGAGCTTGCTGCATTTGCTGTTTCTCCAATTTTAATACTGGATGCTTCAATAGTAATGGCTGGAACTCCTGTATGTGGGGCAAAAGTTGTCTCAGTGTCTGTTGTTGTCACGCCTTCGTCCTGTCTGTCTGTTGTCCCCGCCATGTGCTTTATTCGCACATGGCTATGTTTTGTTTATATCCTTGTCTCCGCCCTCGTCCCGCCTCCTCGTCCGTGTCATGTGTCAGCCCGTCCTCGTTATCTGTCCAGGTGTGTCTCGTTTATGTCTGTATTTAAGCCCTCTTGTGTCACGTCCTGTTTGTCGTACATTTCTCATTTCACCTTTGTTCAGTCGTGTTGGTTCACCTTTTTCATGTCGGTCGTGTTTTCTTGTCTGTCCGTCTGTCTCCTCAGCTTCTCCCCGTCTCTTTTCCTTTATCGTTGTTTTCGCTGTTTGTCCGTCTGTCACGCTTACCCTGTCTAGTTCACCGTGTTTTATTTAGCTTGCTTTGCTCCGTTTGTTTTCGTTCTGTTTTAGTCTCGTTGTGTTGTTACATCCGTTATTAAATATACTGTGTTTTAGCGAGTGCGTCCGCCTCATTCAATCCGCCCCTCACTCCTGACAGAATGAACGACCACAAGGACGCAGCTAGCGCGGATTACTACCTCAAGGGGTGTGCCGTTCGCCGGACTCCATTCCGCACAGGCCCCAAAGATCCTGTGGGGGAGGCTTTGAAAGCGGCCTCGGAATGGAGTCGCCGGCTCCAGCTCCTGCCTGGCGCTGTTCCGGATCCTATAGCGGAGGAGTCGACTCGGGAATCGAGTAGTTGCGCCAGCGGGAGTCGTAAGAGTCGGCGGAAGAACCGTGCTGGAGTTCCCCCCTCGCTGGAGGATTACCCCCTCAGGTCCGGGGAAATTTTTGGGGGGGCGTTAAGGGTAGGGGCTGTTAGCCTCACCTCCGTACCTCTGAGGCCTGAGGCTAACAGGGGCGCACCTCGAGGTGATCTAATGGGTGCGCCTGTGAAACCCCCTAAACCCTTTACAGCTCCAGCGCGAGCCCGGCGAGCAGCACAAACCCCTGTCCTCGAGAGCGCGGCGCGCGGCTCTCCTGTCTTCGTGAGCGCGACGCGCGCCTCTCCTGCCTCCTTGGACGTCGTCGCAGGTCCCCCTGCCTCCTTGGACGTCGTCGCAGGTCCCCCTGCCTCCTTGGACGTCGTCGCAGGTTCCCCTGCCTCCGTGGACGACGTCGCAGGTTCCCCTGCCTCCGTGGACGACGTCGCAGGTTCCCCTGCCTCCGTGGACGACGTCGCAGGTTCCCCTGCCTCCGTGGACGACGTCGCAGGTTCCCCTGCCTCCGTGGACGACGTCGCAGGTTCCCCTGCCTCCGTGGACGACGTCACAGGTTCCCCTGCCTCCGTGGACGACGTCGCAGGTTCCCCTGCCTCCGTGGACGACGTCGCAGGTTCCCCTGCCTCCGTGGACGACGTCGCAGGTTCCCCTGCCTCCGTGGACGACGTCGCAGGTTCCCCTGCCTCCGTGGACGACGTCGCAGGTTCCCCTGCCTCCGTGGACGACGTCGCAGGTTCCCCTGCCTCCGTGGACGACGTCGCAGGGCTTCCTGTCCCGGTGATGGCGGCACCCGCCGCTCCTGTCCCGTTGATGGCGGCACCCGCCGCTCCTGTCCCGTTGATGGCGGCACCCGCCGCTCCTGTCCCGTTGATGGCGGCACCCGCCGCTCCTGTCCCGTTGATGGCGGCACCCGCCGCTCCTGTCCCGTTGATGGCGGCACCCGCCGCTCCAGTGTCCGTGATGGCGGCACCCGCCGCTCCAGTGTCCGTGATGGCGGCACCCGCCGCTCCAGTGTCCGTGATGGCGGCACCCGCCGCTCCAGTGTCCGTGATGGCGGCACCCGCCGCTCCTGTCCCGGTGATGGCGGCACCCGCCGCTCCTGTCCCGTTGATGGCGGCACCCGCCGCTCCAGTGTCCGTGACGGCGGCATCGGCCGCTCCAGTGTCCGTGACGGCGGCTACGGCCTCTCCTGTCCCCGTGACGGCGGCTACGGCCTCTCCTGTCCCCGTGACGGCGGCTACGGCCTCTCCTGTCCCCGTGACGGCGGCTACGGCCTCTCCTGTCCCCGTGACGGTGGCTACGGCCTCCCCTGTCCATGTCCGTAGGTCGGCCCGAAGGACTTCAGGGCCGATCCCCAGAACTGTGCCCAGGCTGGTTCCTCAGACTGTCCCACAGACATTAGCCAGTCCTGGGCACTCCCCTGTTATTTTGGTTCCCTTGTCTGTCCCTGTCATGATTCCCGTTTCTGTCCTTGTCCCAGTACCCGTGTCAGCCTTTGTCTCTGTCCCTGTACCTGTTACTGTATTCATGTCTGTCCCCGTAAACGTCTTGGTCCCTGTTCCCCTACCAAGTCCAGTCCAGTCTCCTGTCTTGTCTAATGTCCAGTCCCCTGTTAGTCCTGTCCAGTCCCCGTTTCAACCCTCTGTCTTGTCTCATGTCCAGTCCCCTGTCAGCCCTGTCCAGTCTCTGTTTCAACCCTCTGTCTTGTCTCACGTCCAGTTCCCGTATCCGTCCAATGTCCAGTCACCTGTCTTGTCTCCGGTCCAGTTTCCCTTTCAATCCCCTGTCCAGTCTCCAGTCCCGTCTCCGGTTCAGTCTAGTGTCATGTCACCTGTCCTGCCTTCTGTCCAGTCACGTACCCCTGTCCAGTCTAACGTTCCTATCCTGTCCAGTGTCTTGTCACCAGTCTCTGCTCCTGTCCAGTCCCAGCACCAAGTTCTATCATCTGTCCCGTCTTCTGTCATGTCCAATGTAAAAAACCCTGTCAAGTACCATGTGTCCACTCCTGTCCTGTCCAGTCCGTTCTCGTCTCTTGCTGCCCCCCTTTGTCAGTCTCCTGTCATGTCCCATGTCCCGTCTCGTATATTCGGTCCTGTCGTGTCCCCAGCTCCTGTGTCTGTTCCCGTCCTGTCCTGAGTCCTGTCTTGTTTTCCGTGCCCTCTCCAGTGCCAGCTCCTGGGGGGTTTAGGAGTACGCGCCCGGGAGTTGCGCGTTCTTGGGGGGGGCATCTGTCACGCCTTCGTCCTGTCTGTCTGTTGTCCCCGCCATGTGCTTTATTCGCACATGGCTATGTTTTGTTTATATCCTTGTCTCCGCCCTCGTCCCGCCTCCTCGTCCGTGTCATGTGTCAGCCCGTCCTCGTTATCTGTCCAGGTGTGTCTCGTTTATGTCTGTATTTAAGCCCTCTTGTGTCACGTCCTGTTTGTCGTACATTTCTCATTTCACCTTTGTTCAGTCGTGTTGGTTCACCTTTTTCATGTCGGTCGTGTTTTCTTGTCTGTCCGTCTGTCTCCTCAGCTTCTCCCCGTCTCTTTTCCTTTATCGTTGTTTTCGCTGTTTGTCCGTCTGTCACGCTTACCCTGTCTAGTTCACCGTGTTTTATTTAGCTTGCTTTGCTCCGTTTGTTTTCGTTCTGTTTTAGTCTCGTTGTGTTGTTACATCCGTTATTAAATATACTGTGTTTTAGCGAGTGCGTCCGCCTCATTCAATCCGCCCCTCGCTCCTGACAGTTGTTGTATTAGTAGTTGTGGATTCTTCAGTAGAAGTGGTTGGAGCTCCTGTATGTGTGGCAGTAGTTGTCTCAATGTCTGTTGTTTTATTTGTAATTGTGGATTCTTCAGTAGTAGTGATTGGAGATTCTGTGTTTGTGGAAGAACTTGTCTTAACAGTTGGTGCTGCATTTGTAGCTGTGGGTGCTTCAGTAGATGTGCTCAGTGCCTCTGCACTTGTTGTGTCAGTAGCACTTTGTGCTGTAGTTGTAATTGTTGATGATCCAGTAGAAGTGGTTGAAGCCTCTGTACTTGTAGCAGTACTTGTCTCAACAGTTCTCGTCTGTGCTGCACTTGTAATAGTGGCTTCTTCATGTGTAGTGGTTTGGGTTTCTCTAATTTCGTCAGTTGTATCAGCATTTGTTGGTGCTGCATTTGTAATATTGGGTGCATTTGTGGAAGTAGTAGTCTCAGTAGCTGTTACTGCTGCACTTGTAATAATGATAGGTTCATTGATAGTGGTTGAAGGCCCTGTACCTGTGGCAGAGCTTGCTGCATTTGCTGTTTCTCCACTTTTAATACTGGATGCTTCAATAGTAACGGCTGGAACTCCTGTATGTGGGGCAAAAGTTGTCTCAGTGTCTGTTGTTGTATTAGTAGTTGTGGATTCTTCAGTAATAGTGGTTGGAGATTCTGTGTTTGTGGAAGTACTTGTCTTAACAGTTGGTGCTGCATTTGTAGCTGAGGATGCTTCAGTAGATGTGCTCAGTGCCTCTGCACTTGTTGTCTCAGTAGCACTTTGTGCTGTAGTTGTAATTGTTGATGATCCAGTAGAAGTGGTTGAAGCCTCTGTACTTGTAGCAGTACTTGTCTCAACAGTTCTCGTCTGTGCTGCACTTGTAATAGTGGCTTCTTCATGTGTAGTGGTTTGGGTTTCTCTAATTTTGTCAGTTGTATCAGCATTTGTTGGTGCTGCATTTGTAATATTGGGTTCATTTGTGGCAGTAGTAGTCTCAGTAGCTGTTACTGCTGCACTTGTGATAATGATAGGTTCATTGATAGTGGTTGAAGGCCCTGTACCTGTGGCAGAGCTTGCTGCATTTGCTGTTTCTCCAATTTTAATAGTGGAAGGTTCTTTGTTAGTAGCTGAAATTTCTGTACGTATCTCAGCATTTGCTGTTTCTGCACTTGTAATTGTGGATGCTTCAGTAGAAGTGGTTGGAGCTCCTGTATGTGTGGCTGTAGTTGTCTCAATGTCTGTTGTTGTATTTGTAGTTGTGGATTTCTCAATAGTAGTGGTTGGAGATTCTGTGTTTGTGGAAGTTCTTGTCTTAACAGTTGGGTCTGCATTTGTAATAGTGGCTTCTTCAGGTGTAGTGGTTTGGGTTTCTCTAATTTTGTCAGTTGTATCAGCATTTGTTGTTGCTGCATTTGTAATATTGGGTGCATTTGTGGAAGTAGTAGTCTCAGTAGCTGTTACTGCTGCACTTGTAATAATGATAGGTTCATTGACAGTGGTTGAAGCCCCTGTACTTGTGGCAGAGCTTGCTGCATTTGCTGTTTCTCCAATTTTAATACTGGATGCTTCAATAGTAATGGCTGGAACTCCTGTATGTGGGGCAAAAGTTGTCTCAGTGTCTGTTGTTGTATTAGTGGTTGTGGATTCTTCAGTAGAAGTGGTTGGAGCTCCTGTATGTGTGGCAGTAGTTGTCTCAATGTCTGTTGTTTTATTTGTAATTGTGGATTCTTCAGTAGTAGTGATTGGAGATTCTGTGTTTGTGGAAGAACTTGTCTTAACAGTTGGTGCTGCATTTGTAGCTGTGGGTGCTTCAGTAGATGTGCTCAGTGCCTCTGCACTTGTTGTGTCAGTAGCACTTTGTGCTGTAGTTGTAATTGTGGATGCTTCAGTAGAAGTGGTTGGAGCTCCTGTATGTGTGGCTGTAGTTGTCTCAATGTCTGTTGTTGTATTTGTAGTTGTGGATTTCTCAATAGTAGTGGTTGGAGATTCTGTGTTTGTGGAAGTTCTTGTCTTAACAGTTGGGTCTGCATTTGTAATAGTGGCTTCTTCATGTGTAGTGGTTTGGGTTTCTCTAATTTTGTCAGTTGTATCAGCATTTGTTGGTGCTGCATTTGTAATATTGGGTGCATTTGTGGAAGTAGTAGTCTCAGTAGCTGTTACTGCTGCACTTGTAATAATGATAGGTTCATTGATAGTGGTTGAAGGCCCTGTACCTGTGGCAGAGCTTGCTGCATTTGCTGTTTCTCCACTTTTAATACTGGATGCTTCAATAGTAACGGCTGGAACTCCTGTATGTGGGGCAAAAGTTGTCTCAGTGTCTGTTGTTGTATTAGTAGTTGTGGATTCTTCAGTAATAGTGGTTGGAGATTCTGTGTTTGTGGAAGTACTTGTCTTAACAGTTGGTGCTGCATTTGTAGCTGAGGATGCTTCAGTAGATGTGCTCAGTGCCTCTGCACTTGTCTCAGTAGCACTTTGTGCTGTAGTTGTAATTGTTGATGATCCAGTAGAAGTGGTTGAAGCCTCTGTACTTGTAGCAGTACTTGTCTCAACAGTTCTCGTCTGTGCTGCACTTGTAATAGTGGCTTCTTCATGTGTAGTGGTTTGGGTTTCTCTAATTTTGTCAGTTGTATCAGCATTTGTTGGTGCTGCATTTGTAATATTGGGTTCATTTGTGGCAGTAGTAGTCTCAGTAGCTGTTACTGCTGCACTTGTGATAATGATAGGTTCATTGATAGTGGTTGAAGGCCCTGTACCTGTGGCAGAGCTTGCTGCATTTGCTGTTTCTCCAATTTTAATAGTGGAAGGTTCTTTGTTAGTAGCTGAAATTTCTGTACGTATCTCAGCATTTGCTGTTTCTGCACTTGTAATTGTGGATGCTTCAGTAGAAGTGGTTGGAGCTCCTGTATGTGTGGCTGTAGTTGTCTCAATGTCTGTTGTTGTATTTGTAGTTGTGGATTTCTCAATAGTAGTGGTTGGAGATTCTGTGTTTGTGGAAGTTCTTGTCTTAACAGTTGGGTCTGCATTTGTAATAGTGGCTTCTTCAGGTGTAGTGGTTTGGGTTTCTCTAATTTTGTCAGTTGTATCAGCATTTGTTGTTGCTGCATTTGTAATATTGGGTGCATTTGTGGAAGTAGTAGTCTCAGTAGCTGTTACTGCTGCACTTGTAATAATGATAGGTTCATTGACAGTGGTTGAAGCCCCTGTACTTGTGGCAGAGCTTGCTGCATTTGCTGTTTCTCCAATTTTAATACTGGATGCTTCAATAGTAATGGCTGGAACTCCTGTATGTAGGGCAAAAGTTGTCTCAGTGTCTGTTGTTGTATTAGTAGTTGTGGATTCTTCAGTAGAAGTGGTTGGAGCTCCTGTATGTGTGGCAGTAGTTGTCTCAATGTCTGTTGTTTTATTTGTAATTGTGGATTCTTCAGTAGTAGTGATTGGAGATTCTGTGTTTGTGGAAAAACTTGTCTTAACAGTTGGTGCTGCATTTGTAGCTGTGGGTGCTTCAGTAGATGTGCTCAGTGCCTCTGCACTTGTTGTGTCAGTAGCACTTTGTGCTGTAGTTGTAATTGTTGATGATCCAGTAGAAGTGGTTGAAGCCTCTGTACTTGTTTCAGTACTTGTCTCAACAGTTCTCGTCTGTGCTGCACTTGTAATAGTGGCTTCTTCAGGTGTAGTGGTTTGGGTTTCTCTAATTTTGTCAGTTGTATCAGCATTTGTTGTTGCTGCATTTGTAATATTGGGTGCATTTGTGGAAGTAGTAGTCTCAGTAGCTGTTACTGCTGCACTTGTAATAATGATAGGTTCATTGATAGTGGTTGAAGGCCCTGTACCTGTGGCAGAGCTTGCTGCATTTGCTGTTTCTCCACTTTTAATACTGGATGCTTCAATAGTAACGGCTGAAACTCCTGTATGTGGGGCAAAAGTTGTCTCAGTGTCTGTTGTTGTATTATTAGTTGTGGATTCTTCAGTAATAGTGGTTGGAGATTCTGTGTTTGTGGAAGTACTTGTCTTAACAGTTGGTGCTGCATTTGTAGCTGAGGATGCTTCAGTAGATGTGCTCAGTGCCTCTGCACTTGTTGTCTCAGTAGCACTTTGTGCTGTAGTTGTAATTGTTGATGATCCAGTAGAAGTGGTTGAAGCCTCTGTACTTGTTTCAGTACTTGTCTCAACAGTTCTCGTCTGTGCTGCACTTGTAATAGTGGCTTCTTCATGTGTAGTGGTTTGGGTTTCTCTAATTTTGTCAGTTGTATCAGCATTTGTTGGTGCTGCATTTGTAATATTGGGTTCATTTGTGGCAGCAGTAGTCTCAGTAGCTGTTACTGCTGCACTTGTAATAATGATAGGTTCATTGATAGTGGTTGAAGGCCCTGTACCTGTGGCAGAGCTTGCTGCATTTGCTGTTTCTGCAATTTTAATAGTGGAAGGTTCTTTATTAGTAGCTGAAATTTCTGTACTCATCTCGGTATTTGCTGTTTCTGCACTTGTAATAGTGGATGCTTCAATAGTAACGGCTGGAACTCCTGTATGTGGGGCTAAAGTTGTCTCAGTGTCTGTTGTTGTATTAGTAGTTGTGGATTCTTCAGTAGTAGTGGTTGGAGATTCTGTGTTTGTGGAAGAACTTGTCTTAACAGTTGGTGCTGCATTTGTAGTTGTGGATGCTTCAGTAGATGTGGTCAGTGCCTCTGTACTTGTTGTCTCCGTTGCACTTTGTGCCGTAGTTGTAATTGTTGATGATTCATTAGAAGTTGTTGAGGCCTCTGTACTTGTAGCAGTACTTGTCTCAACAATCCCTGACTGTGTTGCACTTGCAATAGTGGCTATATCTGGTGTTTCAGTAAGAGTGGATGAAACAAATGCACTGTTTGAAGCAATTGTCTCAGTAGTGGGGGGTTCAGTGATTGTAAAAGTAGTAGTGTTTGAAGAAGACACATTTGTATTAATCAGATTTTTTTTTGGTCCAAAATTTTTTGTTATCGTTACCTCATCTGAAGTTGTAGGAATCACTGTACTCGTTGAAGTATTTGTCTCAGTAGTTTTTGGTAGCAGACTTACATTGGTAGAAGTGTCAAATTGATTATTTGGAGCCTCTGTGTCAGTAGGTGTTTTAGAAGTTGTTGTTGATGTTTCAGATGTAGCGGTTAAAGCCTCCATGCTTGTATAAGCAGTTTTCTCTGCAGTTGTTGGTGCTGTACTTGTTGTATATGAGGGCTGTGTAATTGTTGCAGTGCTTAACTCATTTGTTGTTGGTGATACACTAGTAATAATAGTTGCTTCAGTAGCAGTGGATAAAGCCCCCACAGGTGTGACTGTGCTTGTCTCAGCAATTGTTTGTGCAGCACTTTTAATGGTGGAGGCTTTCATTTTTGTACTTTCTGTACTTGTGGTAGAAGTTGTCTCAGGAGATGTTTGTCCTGTGCTTATAGTTGTGGATGATTCAGTAGAAGTGTTTAGAGCAACTGCACTTGTAGTACTTGTCTCAATAGTTGTCTTTGCGGCTACACTTGTAATAGTGGGTACCTCTGCAGTCGTATTTGGATCTGCTGCCTTTGTGGCCAGGGTTGTCTTAGTAGATGTTACTGCTGCACTTGTAATAATGATAGGTTCATTGATAGTGTTTGAAGGCCCTGTACTTGTGGCAGAGCTTGCTGCATTTGCCGTTTCTCCAACTTTAATAGTGGATGCTTTATTGTTAATAGCTGAAATCTCTGTACTTATCTCAGCATTTGCTGTTTCTGTACTTGTAAGTGTGGATGCTTCAGTAGAAGTGGTTGGAGCTCCTGTATGTGTGGCTGTAGTTGTCTTAATGTCTGTTGTTGTATTTGTAGTCGTGGATTCTTCAGTAGTAGTGGTTGGAGATTCTGTGTTTGTGGAAGTACTTGTCTTAACAGTTGGTGCTGCATTTGTAGCTGAGGATGCTTCAGTAGATGTGGTCAGTGCCTCTGTACTTGTTGTGTCAGTAGCACTTTGTGCTGTAGTTGTAGTTACTGATGATCCAGTAGAAGTGGTTGAAGCCTCTGTACTTGTAGCAGTACTTGTCTCAACAGTTCTCGTCTGTGTTGCACTTGTAATAGTGGGTTTTTCAGGTGTCTCAGCAAGAGTGGATGAAACAAATGCACTGTTTGAAGCAATTGTCTCAGTAGTGGGGGGTTCAGTGATTGTAAAAGTAGTAGTGCTTGAAGAAGACACATTTAATACAGCATTTTTGACTCCCCCCAGTGCTGTGGATTCAATGGTTTTGAAACCATCTATGACTGAAGTTACCTTTACATCTGTAGTTGTTGGTATTAGTGGCATAGCAGTTTGAGTAACTGTAGTGGATGAAACATTTGTATTAAGCGGATTTGTTTTTGGTCCAAGGTTTGTTGTTATTGTTACCTCATCTGAAGTTGTAGGAATCACTGTACTCATTGAAATAATTGTCTCAGTAGTTTTTGGTAGCACACTTACATTGGTAGAAGTGTCAAATGTATCATTTGGAGCCTCTGTGTCAGTAGGTGTTTGAGAAGTTGTTGTTGATGTTTCAGATGTAGCGGTTAAAGCCTCCATACTTCTATGAGCAGTTTTCTCTGCAGTTGTTGGTGCTGTACTTGTTGTATATGAGGGCTGTGTATTTGTTGCAGTTGTAGTCTTGAATGATCCAGCATAAATGTTTAATGCCTCTGCAATTGTGGCAGTAGTTGTCTCAGTAGGTGTTGTTGTGGCATTTATAATTGTGAAAGCCTCAGTTGTAGTGTTCAGAGCCACTGTACTAATGTGAGTAGATACCTTAGTTAGTGTTGGTTTTATACTTGTCATTGTCAAAGCTTCATTCACTGTGATTGGGCCCTCTGTATTTGTAGCAGTATTTGTTGCAGTAGTTTCTTTTGTTCTACTTGTTATAGTTGATGCTCTGGTGCTTGCAGTTGGAGAAGCAGTACTTATGGTAGTGGTTGACTCAGCAGCTGGTTTTGCTCTACTTGTATTTGTGGATGCTCCTTTTGTAGTGGTCACAGCCTCTGATTTTGAGTCAGTAATACTCTGAGCACTTGTTAATGCTGAACTTGTAATGGTTGATGGTTCAACAGATGTAATTAGGGCCTTTGTACTTTTGGAAGAATGTTCCCCAGCAGTTGTGGTTCTGAAATCTTTCCTAGTTGTGATCAGAGCCTCTGTATGTCTGGCTGTATTTTCTTCTGTTTGTTTTGTTTTTTTACTTGTGGATGCCTCACTTATTATAATTGTAATAGCTTTACTTGTAGTTGTAATCTGTGTAGTTGTTTGTGTTGTACTTATAATGGGGGGTGTTGCAGTGTTATTTTTCTGAGAATATGTGCTTTCAGCTTTAATTTTCTCACCAGCTGTTGGTGCTGTACTTGTAATAGTGGATGCTTCAATAGTGCTTTTTAGATGCACTCTTTTTGTGGAAGTACTTGTATTAGCAGCTGCGGGTTTTGCACTTGTGATGGTAGAAGCTTTGTTAGAAATGGTTGGAGATCCTGTACTCTTGGAAGTAGTTCTTTCAGTAAACTTTGGGTGTGCGCTGTTTGTGGATGTTTCAGTGGTAGTGGTTGGAGATACTGTACGTCTGGAAGTAGTCCTCTCATGATTTTTTGAATCTTCACATTTGACTGACTGTGTTTTACTTTTTGTGTTTGGAGATCCTGTACTTTTGGAAGTAGATTTTTTTGTAACATTTGGGTGTGCACTAGTTGTGGATGTCTCAGTAGTAGTTGTAGCTTCTGTACTTGTGACAATTATTTTAGTGGCTGTTGTGTTTGCACTTGCACTGGTTGATGCTTCAGTAGTAGTCGCTGGAGATACTGTACTTGTGAAAGTAGTTTTTTGAAGTGCTGATGCTTCAAGTTTAGTTGTGGATGCATCAGTGGTACTGGTTGAAGCCTCTGTACTTGTGGCAATTCCTGACTTAGCAGTTGTTGGTGTTTTACTTGTGTAGTCCTCAGTAGTTGTATGTGAATAATTAATTGCATCAAGGGTTGTTGGTGCTGTACTCATATATTTGTATGCTTTACTAACAGTATTTGGAGCCTCTGTTGTTTTAGGAGTAACGGTTCCTGTCATCTGTGCTGTACTTGTACTTTTTTTTTCTTCAGTTGGAGCCTCTGTACTTACAGTAATATTCGTCTCAGCAGTTGCAGGTGCTGTAACTGTGGTTGATTCAGCAGCAGGATTTGGAGCCACCGTACTTGTAGTAGTCATCTCAGTAGTTGTTTGTGTTGTATTTGTAATGGTGGATGTTTTAGTTGTAGTGGTTGGTGCTCTTGTACTTGTAGCAATATTTGTCTTAGTAGTTAATGGCACTGTACTTGTAGTTATGGATGCTTCAGTGGTAGTGGTTGAGCCGTTTGTATTTGTCACAGTACTTGTTTCAACAGTTGTTGGTGCTGTAGTTGTAAAAGTTGATACATCTGTAGTATAGGTATTTGCTTTCATGCTTGTGGCAGTAGTTTTTTGAGTAGATGTTTGTGATGTGCTTGTAGTTGTGGATGCATCAGAAGAAGTGGTCAGTGCCTCTGCAATTGTTGCAGTAGTTTTGAAAGTAGCACTTTGTGTTGTAGTTGTACTTGTTGATGATTCAGTAGACTTCTGTACTTGTACTTTAGCCTCTGTACTTGTAGTAGTACTTGTCTCAGCAGTCCTTGTCTGTGCTGCACTTGTAATAGTGGGTTGTTCAGGTGTAGTGATCTGGGATTCTATTATTTTTGCAGTTGTATCAGCAGTTGTTGGTGCTGCACTTGTAATACTGAACTCTTCCGTATAAGTAGTTGAAGCCTCTGTACTTATGGCAGAGCTTATCTCAGCCGCTGTTTTTGGATATGCTGTATTTGTTGCAGTAGTTGTCTCAGTAGATGTTGATCCTGCACTTGTACTTGTGAAGGGTTCATTGATAGTGGCTGAAGCCCCTGTATTTGTGGCAGAGCTTGTCGCTGCATTTGCTGTTTTGCTTTTAATAGTGGAGGCTTCATTTTGAGTAGCTGATGTCTCTGTACTTGTCTCAGAATTTGCTGTTTCTGCACTTGTAATAGTGGATGCTTCAGTAGTAATGGTTGGAGCTCCTGTATTTTTGGCCATAGTTGTCTCAGCGCCTGTTATTTTTGTAATTGTATTTGTAGATGCTTCAGTAGTAATGGTTGGAGATTCTGTATTTGGGTAAGTACTTGTTTTAACAGTTGTTTGTGCTGAATTTGTAAGGGTGGATGCTTCAGGAGTAGTGGCTGAAGCCTCTGTACTTGTGGCAATATTGGTCTTACTATATACAGTTACTGTACTTGTAGTTGTGGATGCTTCAGTTGAAGTGGTTAGAGCTTTGGTTCTTATGGATGTAGTTGTCTCAACAGTTGTTTGTGCTGCACTTGTAGTTGTGGATGCTTCAGTACTTGTGCTTGGAGCTGCTGTCTTTGTGTTTGTAATTGTCTCAGTAGGTGTTTCTTTTGTGATTATAGTCTTGAATGATCCAACATAAGTGGTTAATGCCTCTGCAATTGTGGCAGTAGTTGTCTCAGTAGGTGTTGTTGTGGCATTTATAATTGTGAAAGCCTCAGTTGTAGTGTTCAGAGCCACTGTACTAATGTGAGTAGTTACCTTAGTTAGTGTTGGTTTTATACTTGTCATTGTCAAAGCTTCATTCACTGTGATTGGGTCCTCTGTATTTGTAGCAGTATTTGTTTCAGTAGTTTCTTTTGTTCTACTTGTTATAGTTGATGCTCTGGTGCTTGCAGTTGGAGAAGCAGTACTTATGGTAGTGGTTGACTCAGCAGCTGGTTTTGCTCTACTTGTATTTGTGGATGTTCCTTTTGTAGTGGTCACAACCTCTGATTTTGAGTCAGTAATTCTCTGAGCACTTGTTAATGCTGAACTTGTAATGGTTGATGGTTCAACAGATGTAATTAGGGCCTTTGTACTTTTGGAAGAATGTTCCCCAGCAGTTGTGGTTCTGAAATCTTTCCTAGTTGTGATCAGAGCCTCTGTATGTCTGGCTGTATTTTCTTCTGTTTGTTTTATTTTTTTACTTGTGGATGCCTCACTTATTATAATTGTAATAGCTTTACTTGTAGTATTAGTCTGTGTAGTTGTTTGTGTTGTACTTATAATGGGGGGTGTTGCAGTGTTATTTTTCTGAAGAAATGTGCTTTCAGCTTTAATTTTCTCACCAGCTGTTGGTGCTGTACTTGTAATAGTGGATGCTTCAATAGTGCTTTTTAGATGCACTGCTTTTATGGAAGTACTTGTATTAGCAGCTGCTGGTTTTGCACTTGTGATGGTAGAAGCTTTGTTAGAAATGGTTGGAGATCCTGTACTCTTGGAAGTAGTTTTTTTTGTAACATTTGGGTGTGCACTAATTTTGGATGTTTCAGTGGTAGTAGTTGGAGATACTGTACGTCTGGAAGTAGTCCTCTCATGATTTTTTGAATCTGCACATTTGACTGACTGTGTTTTACTTTTTGTGTTCGGAGATCCTGTACTTTTGGGAGTAGTTTTTTTGGTAACATTTGGGTGTGCACTAGTTTTGGATGTTTCAGTGGTAGTGGTTGGAGACACTGTGGTTCTCTGAATACTTTTTGGATATGCAAATTTCTCTGATTGTGTTTTAGTAGCAGTGGTTGGAGACACAGTTTTTTTGGAAGTAATTGTTTTAATAATATTTGGGTGTGCACTAGTTTTGGATGTTTCAGTGTTAGTGGTTGGAGATACTGTACATCTGGAAGTAGTCCTATCATGATTTTTTGAATCTGCACATTTGACTGACTGTGTTTTACTTTTTTTGGTTGGGGATCCTGTACTTTTAGAAGTAGTTTTTTTTTTAACATTTGGGTGTGCAGTAGTTTTGGATGTTTCAGTGGTAGTGGTTGGAGACACTGTGGTTCTCTGAATACTTTTTGGATATGCAAATTTCCCTGATTGTGTTTTAGTAGCAGTGGTTGGAGACACTGTTTTTTTGGAAGTTGTTCTTTCATGAACTTTTGGATGTGCACATTTCACTGACTGTATTTCAGTAGTAGTGGTTGGAGACACTGTTGTTTTGGAAGTCGTTGTAAATTTCGACTTATTTAATGTAGTTGTAGTTGTTGTTTCCTTGTTAGAATGGGAATTTTCCATGGAGGACATTTCATTTGAGTTGTCATTGAAATTGTTCCTACAGAAACATGTTATGTTTTCAACTGAGTACATGTTTTAAATAGTTTATTTATTTATTTTAAATTAGTTAATCATTCTACACTGTACTTTAAACTGTTCATCCAAAACCATTCAGCAAAAAAATCTGTACTCACATTTTTGCTTTATTCCCGATAAACACACACCATAGACACACTGTTATTAAAAAGACACAATTAGACAGACAAAGTAGTCATCATAATATCCTGTATAAAAATAAAACTGTACTTTTTATTCTTATTTTGCAAATGATTCTGAAGAGGAATTCTCTTCCCAGTTCTGAAATTCCTCTGTCAGTTCTCATACATTACACTGTCAAAAGTATACTGCCACCTGCTTGTGTCACCTGTGTAATAACCTGAAGCTTTTTCCTATTTGTGCTACTGTTACTTTTCTGTTCATAGCTACAACAATTTGTCTATTCTGTTAATATATTTTGTTGCTGTCCAATTAAATATGTTTTTGTGCACTTTTAGTCTACTACATTATATGAACACAGCAGAAACAGAAACTTTTATGATGAATGGACAAACAGAAATGCTCCACAATGATGTGGCATAAAATCTTTTCACTTTGATGTCCATTGAAATTTAAGAAGGATTTTTCCTCCTCTTGTTAAGTTACTATTTTGTGAGATACATGTTTGTTAGATTTGTTAATCTATCCTGTCAGTCTATCTGTCTATCTCACTGAGAAATGTATGTATATAAGTAAACATTAGTTGAATCATTGTCTGCACAATATCTACTGTAGTATTTCTAATTATAAACATATCATCAGGTTTGGAACAAAACTCTCATAAATTTTATTTAAATAATTCAACATTATAACTGCTTTATATATATATATATATATAATTATCTAAAATGACAAAATCTTTTCACAACAAATTCTATTATAAATTGTGGACATTTTCTCTCCAGTAAATTTGGGAGATATGAGAAATGTGATGTTTTCACCAGGTAGTGATATTTCACTGAATTTGAAGACAGAAGAAAACAAATATTTTCACTTACGTAATGTGAGGAATGTGTGTTTTCTGCTGGTGACATTTTTACTGAGAGTAAACCTGTGAATCATAATCCAGATTTAATTAAGGTTTAATCCAGATTAATATTAGAATTAATTCTGCTTATTCCAGATTAAACTCAGCTTTAGTTCACATAAAATGTAGCTTAAATTGCTTAAATTAAATTGTAGTTTAAATTAGCTTCAGTACAACTTTAATCCACATTTAATTTGGCAGTAATTCAGATTGGATAACACTTTTACTCATATACAATACTGTGCAGAATTCTTAGGCACCTAAGTTAACTCCATGAGGAGAGATTTGAACAAAGTTAAACACATTCACACACAGAGGATCACACTGGAATAATGTTAGTGGGTTTATGCTAATGTTGGGCATAATTTGTTGTTTGTTTTATAGCAAACAAACACTTACTGCTCAGATAAACAGCTTTTTAAATCTCATAAACTCTGATGCCTAAAACATTTGCACAGTACTGTATATTTCATCTTTAATTCAGACAAATCAGTTCTAACTGACAAACCTTACATTATGATTATCACTATGATTATTGTTATTACTTCATATGAGCTAATAACATTATTTAGTAGTGTCAGCAAACCTTTTAAGTTCTACAATGTCTGAGGACATTGGCCAACTGTCAGCTCCTTGCATTAGAAAAGACAATGCAGGAGGGAGAGGCTTTTCTCACAGAGCTCCACAACTTTGGAATAACCTTCTTGTTACTATTCTGGACTCTGACATACTGTCAGTCTTCAACATCCATACAGTTTCCTGTTCTTTATCTGTGTTGTAACTACAGTATCACAGTGATTATTTCTGTTGTAGTTTGTTTAACTGCTTGCTGGTTACTATCAACCAGATAGTTTATATGACCTTTTGCCCTTTAACCATCACTTATATTTTCTAGTCAATTTCCTATGTCCTGAACTTCTTTTACCTTTTACCCTGGCCACTAGAACAATTTCCCACTGTGTATTTTTCCCCCTGTGTTTGCTTTGACACTACAAACCCCATTTTCCCCTCCTCTCTTTTTTTTCTTCTTGTCTCTATCCCATACATTGAGATGCCCTGTCCCTGCTGTTATACCCTGGTGCCACTGCAACCCTTTCCCACCTATAGATGTATAATGTGTAAACTCTTCAATATTTAAACCTTAAACCAAATTAATTACACACATCTGTAATGCTTACACAAATAAAAAATCTTTACAAATGTTCTTACACTAAAATGAACAATACATTTTTCACTTATGAAATTGATGCAGGAATATTGTCAATAAAACATTAAAAAATAATATATAATTAATATCGAAATAAAATGTCCTTACCTTACTGAATTCTTCAGAGCCATAACTGAGTGTCTGAGTGAGTGTCAGTACGTATTGAACAATGTATAATACTGAAAATGTGTCAGCAGTATTCATCAAGGGGTGGTTTCTATTCTTCGTTGCCTCACCCACTCTCTTTCTCTTTCTGTTCATTCTTTCTCTCTCTCTCTCTCTCTCTCTCTCTCTCTTTCACTCATTCACTTAGATTAATAATAACAGGCGTACATTCACCAAGTGATTTATTATCACAGCAGGAATTCCTCTTATATTTTAGTACTGACTCAGTACAACACACGCACACACACACACACACACACACACACACACAGTGCATCAGGCACCCATCCCAGTGACCATCCCAGTCAGGTGTTTAGGTACTCAAGGTGCTTGCTTCAGGTACTGTTCATTCACTCACTCGACCACTAATTTTCTTGCTGGTAATGGGGATCTTATGTAAAATGAACCAAAACTAACACCATCCTCTATGTTGTCCTGTGTTCTGGAAACAGATATCTGATCGCTCTATAATCTTGTGTCTGAATACTATCAAATCCTCACAGCAATGTTCGATCATCCAGTGTTTACATATGAATTCAACTGATAATACAAGTCACTGATTATTTTCCATTTTGTATTTGTATGGAATATTTAATCGTAACAATTTTTATTTTTTTTTCTATTATCACAAGTATATATTTCTACAAATTCATATGTTAAAGGAAAGATCGTTGCATTGTTTTTGAAAGAGGTCCATTATCACCATCAGAAGGTTTCTGAATTATTTTAAGATACAAAACAAGTTTTTTAAAAAGGAAATTATTTCAGTTGTAAATGTAATGGTGTTTCTAATAAAGTCTGAGAATCTAGAGGCTGCTGAAACCAAAGACATGTCCACATCTGTGTTTCAGTAGGACCACATTTAAAGGATTCAAGTTTTTTAAAAGATTTGTTTGTCCTCACAGGTGTGAGTGAAACTATCCACTAGTAGGTGAGTGTGACACTGCCTTGAGACCATTGATTCTGGGTCTGCTCCAGCTCTGGAAAAATAGAGGTTTGCTTGTTATTTTTGTAAACGAGTATGTATGAGTATGAGTTCAGAAGTTTCTGTTTTTTTTTTTTTTTTACAAGAAAATGTCTTAACTGAAAGTGTAAATTAATGTGTATGTCACACCCTGGCCCCGTTACGTGTCTGTTTTTCCCAGCATGTGCTCTAGCATATGGCTCTGTTTGTTATTGTTCCTGTCTCCACCCTAGTCCCGCCTTAGCTCCACCCTCTTGTTGTACCTTCTTTGTGGTCCTGCCCTCTCGTTATCTGTGCCAGGTGTTCTTTTTCTGTGGTGTGTATTTAAGTTCCCTTGTGTTAGTGCTTCTTTGTTGGACATTTCTCTTCCCTTTCCCTCACCCTTGTTTGCCTGTTTTGGTTGGTCTGAGTCTTTCTCTTGCCTTAAGTCTATTAGTACCTGTTGTACCTGTGTTCTACTCTTTGGATTTCCCTTTCTGTGCTCAGTTGGTCTGTTAGTATTTCCGTTGGTATAATTTTCTAGTCTGTTAGTGTTTCCCTCTCGCTCGTCTGTTAGTAATTCCATCTATATCTAATCTGTTAGTATTTCCCTATATCTCTAGTCTGTTGGTCTCTCGGTCTCAGTAACACTGTCTAGGTGTCTGCCTCTCTGTATCCGTGTCTAGTTCTGTCTGTGTTTGTCTAAGGTCCTCTGTTAAAGTGTGTAGGTCTCCCAGTCTAGGTCTCCTTGTTCAAGTCTCTCTTTGTCTAAATATCCTGTCTAGTTATCTCTGTTGGTTTCCTTTTGTGTCTCTGCTCATTGTCCTCTGTTTAAATAAAGTCTGTGTTATAGCATTTGTTTCTGCCCAGTCCTGACAGTATAATACTTTTAATCTCAGTAATTCTGGAACATTTCTGTTGGTCCATTCTTCTTGAAAGTTTTAAAGTGTGAATTCATCTGTGGTTATTATTTATTTATATACCTTTTAGTATTATTCAATGTTATTCTGAGAGAACATAGTGCTTTTACATACTTTGGTGCTTTAAAGGGTCATCTTAGACACCACCTACATAAGGCCTCCACTTGGAAAATGTGACAGCAACCAAACCGTAATAGTACACAGGAACACTGGACGTTTTCACACACCCACCCAATCACACTCACTCCTGTGGACAGTTCCAGACACTCACCCTTGTGAACCATTTCACACACTCAGCCATGCCACCTACCAATATGTGTGTTTTGAGTGTGGGGAGAACAAATACAAGCTAATGTTATTTTTGGCTGCCCACCAATCCAAGTGTGTGTGTGCCTTTTCTCACACATTTGTTTATTCAGTTCCTTGGGTGTTTGTAAATGCAGAGACATTATTTGTTTTGTATTAGTGGGTAGTAACAATAAAAAGCACTAGTTTCACTTTTAAACCCTTTTTCATTTTATTCACTTATAAAAGAGCAGTATGACTAGAGAATGACTAGTGAATGTAATGTTCTGTGTAATTAATTCATACAATGAGAGGCAGATGAACAGTGAGCAGTTCCAATTAAAGCCCAGATTCATCCATTGTTGGGTGTCAGGGTGATTCAATCTAAGATATGCAGGTGGCTCCATTGGAGGTGAGCATGAACGCCCAGTGCTTGAGGCTTGTTCTAAAGACTGGGTGTAGTGTGATCTTGCTGTCTTCTGGTCAGAGCTGGTTGTAGATCAGGCTAGCAGGGGACACCACTGTCCAGACAATCTGCATGCATTATGTAAAAAAAAATGGGCAATTTGTCCACTAGGCATAACATAAACAAATACTAAGTTCAAATATTTTATATCCTATTAATGTAGCACAGTAAGTTATGCTGTTTTTTTTTTTGGTCCAGCATAGCTTAGAACTTATTAGAACAGTCTAGCTAAAAAGTAGCACAGACTTGAGACCACTAAGAGATATTGCCAAAAACTCTCAATAAATCTGAGTGACCGCATGAGAGCAGCAGCACCACAGCACTGACATTTCAGATTGCCACAATTCTCTATGTACATGAACCCTTACATCTGCACAATTAATCTAACATAAATATGATTAGAAAATTCTCCATTATAAAAACAAAGGTTCTTTACATGGACATAAAATCTAGGAGAGAGAGAATATGTGGCACTATATGTAACTTCATTTTGACAGTTCATTTGGACCAACAGAGTGTGCCCTGCCCCCTTTGGGTATGAAAGTCTCGCCCCCTCATCCAATCAGAAGCATCCATTTGACCGGAAGTACCTTGGTCACTCGCGCACACACATATTTATATAAACTTATATAGATATCAAACGTTTGTCACGTAAACAGACACACGCCCACAAACAGAAGATAACGACAACATCAGTCCATACAATTACTTATACACGCACACACACATACTTACAAACATATATATGTGTTGAATCGATACTTATACATCTAACAACAGAAACCTCCCAGGGGTGTTTTATAATCATTGAAATATGTTCAAGACCCGATAAGACCACCGTCACGACCACCCCTACCCCCTCTCATACACACACACACAAGTATATAATTGTTTCATTAATTTAATTAATTATCTGACTCCTACTTCAAATGATTAATAGTGTTTTAGTGATAAAAAAAATTGTTTCTGTTTAAAAAACCAATCATTATTTTATTCATTACTTTCTTCCCCGTTCAAAAACGTTTATACACAAGTTGGCATAGGACCCCCCGCCCATGTTTACCACCGAAAGGGCGGCACGGTGGCACAGCAGGTAGTGTCGCAGTCACATTCACAGGTCTTAAACCCTATACATTCTTACTTCATATCATTGAAAAATGTATAGTAAATTAAAATATAAGATTTAAAACAAAACTATACAAGTCTTTTCTTCTGTTTTAAGAGGTATGGTATCTATTCAACACATATGCTTGTGTTTGTGTGTGTGTAGCAAGGGGTGGTTGGGAGGGTTGTCGGTCGTAAACATGTGTGAGAATGCTGTTCATCGATTTTAGTTCTGCATTCAACACAGTGATTCCGTCTATGCTGATATCCAAACTCAACCAACTGGGTATCAGCACATCACTCTGCCACTGGATTTTAGACTTCCTGTCTAACAGACCCAATCTGTTAGATTAGGCAACCTTCACTCATCAACCATCACCTTGAGCACTGGCGTTCCACAAGGTTGTGTTCTGAGCCCGATTCTGTACTCTCTCTTCACCCATGACTGTGTACCTGCCTATGGTTCAAACACCATAGTCAAATTTGCAGATGACACCACGGTGATAGGCTTGATTACAGATAATAATGAAACAGCCTACCGGGATGAAGTACAACATCTGTCCTTGTGGTGCCACAACAATAACCTTGTACTAAACACGCTCAAAACAAAGGAGATCATCATGGACTTCAGATGGACTAGGAACCAAGCTCACGCCCCCATTTACATCAACGGATCTGCAGTGGATCAGGTGTCCAGTTTCAAGTTCCTTGGTCTTCACATTTCCAATGATCTCACCTGGTCCTTCAACTCCTCCGTCCTCATCAAAAAGGCGCAGCAGCGCCTCTATTTTCTTCGGAGTCTGAAGAAAGCTCACTTGTCTCCCAGGATACTAGTGAACTTTTACCGCTGTACCATCGAGAGCATACTTACCAACTGCATCTCTGTATGGTACGGCAGTTGCTGTGCTGCAGACTGCAAAGCTCTCCAGCGGGTGGTAAAAATAGCACAGCGCATCATGGGCACCGAATTACTTACCATCGAGGACATCTACCATAAACGCTGCCTGGGCAGGGCAAGAAACATCGTCAAGGACGTCACCCACCCAAATCATGGACTTTTCAGCCTTTTACCATCTGGCAGACGTTACAGGAGCCTCCCTTCCCACACTAACAGGCTTCGTAACAGTTTTTTTTCCTGAGGCTGTTATCCTGATGAACACTATTCAGGCACTTTAAACAAACATTGCACAATCATTACATTGCACCTTCTGTAAAGTTGTATTTAATTTATTCCTCAGTACTTAATGCATCACCTACACAATGTTACTTTGTTTACATGTTTTATATTTCAATATGTATATATGGTTACTTTAACTTCCATAATCACAATGTCATATCACAACTGCACTTTAATCACAATCCATAATCATAATGTCATTTCACAACTGCACTTTATGTAAATAATCACAACTGCACATTATGTAAATTATGTAAATAATGTTATATATTGCACTTCTGGTTAGATGCTAACTACATTTCATTGGCCCTGTACTTGCACTCTGCACAATGACAATAAAGTTGAATCTAATCTAATCTAATCTAATCACGTAGAGACCTGGCCACTATCCTGCAAGAAGAATGGCTTCAAATCCCTCTGACCACTGTGCAGGACTTGTATATGTCATTCCCAAGACGAACTGACACTGTATTGGCTGCAAAAGGAGGACCTACACCACACTAATAAAGTATTGTGGTGCTTCACTTTCATTGTCCAACCCCTGTATATATATATAAGATAAATATATTACCGTGGATAATGAGATTTATGTAAGAATGTCTGTTTTTTGATCAAAAATTTGTAGGTTTATTTATCAAGTGTAAAAATCTATATGTATCAACACATAAATCATTGTACTTTATACATTTTAAGACATGTAAATAATACATAGAAATAAAAAATAAAGAGATATTCACTAAGTTTGTGTTAAGTTTGTGAACAATAGAATTCAATACAATTCTCATAATATCTGATATAAATTCTGCAAAAACAATTACTGAAATATAGAGCTGTATATGTAACTGTATTTAGAGTAGAGTTAAGTATAAAAGTTAATTAAAATACATTGTACTTGTTCAATTACTGTTTATTTTTCAGAAATACATTTATGAATGCAAATGATATAAGTTTGTAAAAACACTGAAGATAATTAATTTTCTTGAAAAAAGTTGTGAATTTTTATTTTTTTTTTTGCTGTACAATTCAGTCTTATAATACATTAGTGATGTTCAATACCATCGGTTTCTTTTTCTGATCTGATAATGAATAAAATTCAGGCTGGTATCGGCCATACCTATCTGATACCAATACTTTGTGCAAATACATATATATATGTTTAAACCGCAAAAAAAAATAATATTTTAAATAATTTTAAATAAGAGAGCGAGAAAGCCTTAAACCTGCACATTTGTTCTGCAAAATCCCCAGATTTCTTCAGTGACTTGTATGATTTGCTTTGAGATGTGCCTCATAATATTTTCTTGTTTTCCTTTTGGAAGTTTTGGCTTGAGAAAACTCATCATCTGCTGTTAGCTCTCACAAACTTGTCCATCCTTTGCTAGCAGTGCACAAATGTGCATAGTTCATTTGCCTTGTAGTTGTGGTTTTTCTTGTTGTGGTAGTGGAGGTGGTTGTAGTAGTTGTTGGTGTTGGAGTTGTTTCTGTAGATGGAGATTTTATGTTCCTGTGAGTTGTCCTTGTGCTTGCTGTGGTAGGTGTGTAATCTATGAAGAGATATTAGTATTTACATAATGTGACAATGTCGTAAACAAGCATGACTCAGAAATACAATTACTGAAAACCTACTGATGTTTAAGAAACTGATATGTAGTTACATTGTCTCCCTCTTGGAAGATATATTCCATGTCAACTGTAATCTGGTTTGCTGAGTATCTGTTCCAAGAAATGAAAGGAAATATCATTTTAAAATAATTTACTACAGAGTTCTAGCACTGGGAAATATAGGTGGTGGTGTAAGCTTATGTAAAGTTGTAGCTTTTGAGTTCAAATTTTTCCACACCAGTTTCATTGAGCAGTGTGTTTAACTGGAAACACAAAAAATTATTTAGGTTTGCATGATACATAACATGACATGCCTTAGTTTTCATGTGTTTTTCAAGATGCCATTTGATGGAGAACCCACTTTACATATTTGAGTCAGCACCTGAGACAGTTAAGTCATGAGTGGAAATGGAGCCATCACCAACTTTCTGCATACAGCAAAAACATTTGTGTCTAATTAATGTCACCTTTGGCACTTATGCTAGATAATGCACAAGGAAGTGTGGTGTGTGCTAAACATATGCCAAATTCATGAGCCAGACTTCAACTAGATTACACCACATGTTGTTACATCTAGGCCCTTTTAGCTGGACCTGTGATTGGAGGCAGCCAAAATCATCCAGATTCAGTGCAGACATTCTAGGCTAAATGTGGTCAGTAAGAGAAAGGCAGACGTTGCACATTTGGGCCAAAAATTCATTGCAATCTGGTTTTCTGATTTAAATTGGTATTTCAGGCATGAATAAGACAACATTTCATAGTCAACTATATGTTGAAACATTTGGTCCAAGGCCTTCAGAAATAAAGGATGTTTTTTCCTCTGGTAAGCTTGTGAGAGCCCTTTACACTTTAAGATGTACCTCTGCCTAATTTGTAAATGTCAGCTATTGCACTATTGACCTCAGTCAATTGACATGAAAAAACGGTGGTGATTTTGATGTCTGAGCTGGTTTTATTTTTGCGGTTTATTCTGAGTGAATGGCACACAGCTCTTTCAGGTTAAAATTGAAAGATTAAATAAGTTCACGCTCTAGAGCAGCTGTACATGAGCCGAACATCACCAGGTCCTGTGCTGGAGCGACTAGAGGAGTATAACCCCCAGAGAGAGAGAGAGAGAGAGGCCATGTTGTTTTGTTTGTGGCTAACTTGCTTGTTTGGGGCTAAGCTACTTGTTTTCCTTGTGGAGTTAAAGTTGGTATCTAAGTAAATGTGACTGTGCTAACCTTTAGTTGTTCAATACCTCAGCGTGGACAGGCTAAGAAAAACACCCAGCCGTATTGATAGTAAATTATTGTATACACTAGGTAAGGGGCGAGTGCCACTGATGTATTTTTTCTTAGGGAAGTTAGTAGGTTAGGCAGGCAAGTTGTTTTGTTCTTTTCTTTTCTTTGGCACTGTCCATAGTCCACCTGAGTGTGTTGCCTATGAATAACTCACCTTTGTATTCTTTTTGTGAACTCTAAATGTAGTTTCATTTGTCAAGTTATTTTGTGCTCTTTCTTTCTTTTTCCATGTTTGTTTTTCTTTGTATTGTTACTGAAGTTAAATTAAATCTAATTAAGAGCAGCGGTTGTGTGGGTTGTCTTAAACTGTCATCAATAGTGCCTGATGTTACACACATCTGATGTTATGTCCTCTCTTATCCCTGGTCATTAAAAACAAGCATAGAGAGAGGACGGTAACATTTGGGGGCTCATCCGGGATACAAATTTTGAATCTCTTGCTGATATTGAGATGTGTGTGAAATCTGTTGTACAGTGCTGACAGTTTGGCAGTTTGGTTTGTATTGAGCAGCAGTAGAGATGGCTTCCTCTGTTTTCAATTTGGAGGATTTTCTTGCTAGGCCCAGTTGGGATGCATTTATGAGCTGTAGGAAAGAAGATTTATTTACTTTAGCTAGTCACTTTTAAGGTCTCGATATCAGGATCTATGCTAAAGGTAGAGGTCCTCAGACTTTTGATGGAGAGGCTGGTGGAGTTGGGTGTGTTAACTGTGCAACCGGTCTTGGATACCACATGTGAAGTGGTGGCTTCGCCTACTATGGAACCAGTGCCTGCTCAGGGAGCAGTTGTAACCGGGATATCAGAGAAGGGGGCTTCTCCCACTGCTGGGTGGCCAGAGGTGAAGGCTCCTGCTACATTGCCCCGCTATGACCCACTTTCTCCAGTGTCCACTGGCTATTCCCAGTCTATGGAGGAAGGTAGGCTGAAAGTTCGTTTAACTCGACTCCAAATGGAGGCAAGAGACAGGGTGGAGGCACGGCAATTTGAGTTTAAACTGGCTGTTCGTAGGATGGAGTTGGAATGTGAAAAGGAAATACGTATGCGTGAGTTGGAGCTTAAGGCAAAGGAGTTTGCCTTTCCTCCTACACCGCTGGTTTCCCTGGCCCCCACTTCTCCCCCTGATGCACCTGAGTTGGCGCAAACTAGTATCCATGTTGCGAGTCTTAATATGTCCACAGAATCAGCCTTGCACAATGATACCAGTAATATAATTGATATCAGTAAATACATGTCTGTGGTCCCTCCTTTTAGGGAAAATGAGGTAGATACTTATTTTAGCGTTTTTGAGAAACTTGCTACTACATTGCATTGGCCAGAGGAGATCTGGGCTGTTTTAGTACAGTGCAAGTTGGTTGTGGAAGGCACAAGAGGTTTGTTCTGCCTTATTACTTATTGATAGCTCACAGTACAAGGTTGTAAAGGCTACTATATTGCGAGCATATGAACATGTCCCAAAGGCATATAGGCAACATTTTAGAGGTCACCGTAAGTCACCTACTCAGACTTATGCAGAATTTCAGAGGGAAAAGTCTGTCATGTTTGATAAGCAGTGCAGTGCTAGTAAAGCTAATGATTTTGAATCTATCAGAGAACTTATGTTGCTTGAGGAGTTAAACTGTCTTCCTGAGCATGTCGCTGTATATTTAAATGAGCGAGCGGTTAGTACTGCCTCACAAGCAGCAGTTTGGGCAGATGAGTTTGTTCTCATTCATAAGCAGGTTTTAGGTCAAATGTAGAGCCTGTGTCTGAAGGCAGGTCTAAATTACAGCATAACCGCTCACCTCCACAGTCTCAAGAGGAAAAGGAGTGTTACTATTGTCATCGGACAGGGCACATTGTAGTGAATTGTTTGGTGCTTAAGATAAAACTGGAAAGGCAGACTAATCAAGGTGTAAGCTCTAATAAGCCACCTTCTAAAGGAGTAGCTCTGGTAGGATCATTGCATTCTGATATGTCCCCAAGAGAGACCAATCTAGACCCGTCGTACCAGCCTTTTGTGTTGGATGGTTTTGTTCACTTGTCAGATGCTGATGAATTTATCTGTTAAAATGTTAAGGGATACTGGGGCAGCACAGTCTTTAATTTTATTGGATGTATTACCATTTTCGGATAAGTCATATTGTGGTTCACATGCCATCTGTCAGGGGCTTGAAATGGGATACATTAAAACACTTTTACATCTCATTCAGTTGAACAGTGAATTTCTCTCAGGTGAATTTAAAGTTGCTATTTGTGACCAACTACCGGTAGGTGGGATTCATCTTATTATGGGTAATGATATTGCAGGTGGAAAGGTGTTGCCTATTTTAGAGGTTTTAGATACCCCTTTTGCTATTGCTGTACCACATGAGAGTAAAGAGGAACAGTCAGATGTTTATCCTACTTGTGTACTTACATGGGCCCAGTCCCAAAAACTGAAAGACGTGATAGATATATCTGATTCCTTCTTATGTGTTGACTCAGACAGGAAGTTGGGGTCTACCACTATTAACAGGAGGAAGCAGAGTAAGCTTGATGGAGTTGGGGCCTTGCAATTTGACAGTATAGTGGGACGTGATCAGCTTATAGCAGCACAAAAAGCAGACAGTAGTTTACTTAAGTATTTTTCTATATTAAATGGTAATGGTGCTGTAGCTGATAAACAAGTAACATATTTCCTTGAAGGTTTTGATGCGCAAGTGGAGTCCGTTTGTTAATCCAGAGCTGAATACTGCCTATCAAATTGTAGTACCTGCAGCATATCGGCAGCCTGTCTTAAGTCTTGTTCATGACAGTCCTTGGTCAGGTCATTTAGGAGTTACTAAAACCTATCGTCACATTTTAAATCACTTCTTTTGGCCTGCTATGAAGAAAGATATTGCTAATTATTGTCGTACTTGTCATGTTTGTCAGAGAGCTGGTAAGCCTAACCAGATTGTTCCTCCAGCTCCATTATGTCCTATCCCAGTGACTGGAGAACCCTTTGAGCGAGTGCTGGTGGACTGTGTTGGACCACTTCCAAAATCAAAGTCAGGGAAACAGTTCTTGCTAACTATTATGTGTGCAGCCACACGATTTCCTGAGGCAATACCTTTACACAGGATAACAACCCCAATTATAACTCGGGCATTAGTGAAGTTTTTTCCACATTTGGTTTGCCAAAAGTGATACAAACTGACCAAGGTACACATTTTTGTCCAAACTCTTTGCCCAGGTTTTGGAGGGTCTGAACATTAAACATATAGTTTCTAGCCCATATCACCCAGAATCCCAAGGAGCTTTGGAACGTTTCCATCAATCTTTAAAATCAATGCTTCGTAAATTTTGCCTTGAAACAGGGAAAGATTGGGATGAGGGTGTACCTCTTGTTTTGTTCGTGGCCCGTGAAGCTGTTCAGGAATCTGTCTCTTTCAGCCCAGCAGAACTGGTGTTTGGTCATTCAGTACGGGGACCTTTAAAGCTTTTAAAAGAGTCCTTTCTGTGCACTAATGCTGCACGGAAACCTCAACATGTTTTAGACTATGTCAGTGCATTTCGTGAGCGATTACACAAGGCATGGGAAATTGCTAGAGAAACTCTAAAGTTAGCACAGACAAATGTGAAGGAGATTTTTGATAAGAAGGCAGTGTCTCGTAGATTTACTCCTGGAGATCAAGTTTTAGCTTTATTGCCTGTGCCTGGTTCATCTTTAGCAGCTTGTTTTCTGGACCTTATGTTGTTGAGAAAAAGCTAAGTGACACTGATTATGTCATCAGAACTCCTGAGTGTAGGAAAAAGTCCTGTGTCTGTCATATTAACATGTTAAAACTTTATCATTCCAGGGATGACCCTGTGTTAAGTTCAGTTCTTGTGGGAGTGGTTACAGTTTTACCTGACACACAAAGGTCAGTAGTCAGTAGTCAGTCCCTTTCAAATGCCAGACTTCCAAATTCTGAAGCGTTGTTAAATTTATCTTCTCAGCTTAGTCATTTAACGACAAAGCAGAAAAAGGATATCATTGACTTGGTTGTTAACTTTCGTACAATATTTGGTGATGTTCCCTCTCAGACTAATATGTTACAGCATTATATTAAAGTTGTGGCAAGTAGTCCAATTAAGCAGCATCCTTATCGTGTTAATGGCACAAAAAGAGGTTTTATGAAACAAGAAGTTAATTACTTGCTGGAACATAGCTTTGCGAAGCCTAGTAAAAGTCCATGGAGTTCACCCTGCTTGTTAGATAGATAGATACTTTATTGATCCCCAGGGGAAATTCAAGGTCTCAGTAGCTTACAGACTTACAGACATCACATACAGCAATCACTAAACAGCAATGGACTAATAAAGTTTAATAATAAAAAAAAACCCTAAAACAAATATCAAAATCAAATACCCAAGAAGTTGACATAGTGTGCTTAAGAATAATCAATCAATCATCAAAATCATCATGTTAGTTCCCAAACCAGATGGTACTTTTAGATTCTGTACTGATTATAGAAAAATTAATACATTTACTGTTTCTGACTCCTATCCATTGCCACGTCTGAATGATTGTGTAGATAATATTGGTGCAGCTCGTTTTGTAAGCAAATTTGATTTATTAAAGGGATATTGGCAAGTTCCTTTGACCCCTGAGGCCTCAAAGATATCAGCTTTTGTTACACCAGATGATTTTATGCAATATACAGTCATGCCTTTTGGTCTTAAAAATGCACCTGCCACTTTTCAGAGGCTAATTAATACAATGTTGGGTGATGTGCCCCATTGTTCTGCCTATCTGGATGGTCTGGTAGTATATACATCTGACTGGAACCGTCATGTACAGACTTTGCATATCATCTTCTAGCATTTAGAACATGCTTCCTTGACCTTAAACCTGGCAAAATGTGAATTTGCCCAAGCAACAGTTACATATTTGGGAAAAGAAGTAGGAAGTGGGCAGGTTCATCCTTTAGCTGCTAAAGTGGCTGCTATTGTAAACTTCCCCATCCCAGTAACACATCGAGAATTACATAGATTTCTAGGTATGGTTGGATATTATCGTGGATTTTGTAAAAACTTTTCCACTGTGGTTGAGCCCCTGACTAAGTTACTTAGTCCTTCTGTTCCTTTTTCGTGGTCATCTGAGTGTGTTCATGCATTTGATAGCGTCAAAGTGCTTTTAAGTGATGCTCCGATTCTGGCTGCTCCTGATTTTTCTAGACCTTTTAAATTGGAGGTGGATGCAAGTGCAGTGGGTGCTGGGTCAGTGCTGTTACAGGAGAATGATAAAGGTATAGATCATCCTATATGCTATTATTCACACAAGTTTAACAAACACCAGTTAAACTATTCTACAATAGAAAAAGAGGCTTTAGCTTTACTGTTAGCACTTCAATATTTTGAAGTTTATGTTGGATTTACAGACATGCCTGTAATAGTGTTTACTGATCATAATCCCTTAGTGTTCTTATCCAGAATGTATAACCAAAATCAGCGACTGATGCGGTGGGCTCTCCTCATTCAGGACTACAACCTGGAGATTAGACACAAAAAGGGTATTGATAATGTGGTTGCTGATGCACGTCTCATTCCCATTAAGGATAGAAGTTTTAGTTCCGTAAAATTTAAGGATGTGGGTTATAAGAAGAAAGGGAAGAAAAGAGAGAC
The DNA here is from genome assembly GCF_029633855.1 of Hoplias malabaricus. Classification (NCBI taxonomy): domain Eukaryota; kingdom Metazoa; phylum Chordata; class Actinopteri; order Characiformes; family Erythrinidae; genus Hoplias; species Hoplias malabaricus. The sequence continues at coordinate 44,196,087 of NC_089807.1, forward strand.
AGAGAGCTGGGGAGAGGAGGCCATGTTGTTTTGTTTGTGGCTAACTTGCTTGTTTGGGGCTAAGCTACTTGTTTTCCTTGTGGAGTTAAAGTTGATATCTAAGTAAATGTGACTATGTGCTAACCTTTAGTTGTTCAATACCTCAGCGTGGACAGGCTAGTAAAAACACCCAGCCGTATTGATAGTAAATTATTGTATACACTAGGTAAGGGGCGAGTGCTACTCATGTATTTTATCTTAGGGAAGTTAGTAGGTTAGGCAGGCAAGTTGTTTTGTTCTTTTCTTTTCTTTGGCACTGTCCATAGTCCACCTGAGTGTGTTGCCTATGTGAATAACTCACCTTTGTATTTTTTTTGTGAACTCTAAATGTAGTTTCATTTGTCAAGTTATTTTGTGCTCTTTCTTTCTTTTTTCATGTTTGTTTTTCTTTGTATTGTTACTGAAGTTAAATTAAATCTAAGAGCAGTGGTTGTGTGGGTTGTCTTAAACTGTCATCAATAGTACTTGATTTTCACACATCTCATGTTATGTCCTCTCTTACCCCTGGTCATTAAAAACAAGCATAGAGAGGTAACAGTGGAACTGTGTTCTCTGGAGTGATGGGGTTCCTCTGGTGTGTGGAACAGTGGAACTGTGTTCTCTGAAGTGATGGGGTTCTTCTGGTGTGTGGAACTGTGTTCTCTGGAGTGATGGGGTTCCTCTGGTGTGTGGAACTGTGTTCTCTGGAGCGATGGAGTTCCTCTGGTGTGTGGAAGAGTGGAACTGTGTTCTCTGGAGTGATGGGGTTCCTCTGGTGTGTGGAACAATCAAATTTCTTTAATCTGCTTAGGTTCCTCTCTCTTACCGCTTTCATTATACAGTGGAACCTCTACCTATGAACTTGATCCGTTCCGTGACCCAGTTCGTAAGTGGAAAAGTTCGTTTCTCGAGTCAATTTTCCCCATTTAAAATAATGGAAAAGCAATTGTGTCCTAGCCCCCACCCCGAAAGTCACTCTTTTTGCACTAATATATGTTTACAACAATCTCAAATTAGTAAAAAAATACATGGAGCATTACTAAAAATGAAAAAGAAATACAGTGGTAAGAGTAATAAAAAAGAAATAAAGTTTTAAGTGGTTTCACATCGCTACCTTGAAGACATGACGACTGGCTGGAGGAGTAACACAGGCCAGGGCAAGAAGAAGAAGAAGGAGAAGGAGGAGGAGGAGGCCAGGGCAAGAAGAAGAAGAAGAAGGAGGAGGAGGCCAGGGCAAGAAGAAGAAGAAGAAGAAGGAGGCCAGGGCAAGAAGAAGAAGAAGAAGAAGAAGAAGAAGAAGGAGGCCAGGGCAAGAAGAAGAAGAAGAAGAAGGAGGAGGCCAGGGCAAGAAGAAGAAGAAGAAGAAGGAGGAGGCCAGGGCAAGAAGAAGAAGAAGAAGAAGGAGGAGGCCAGGGCAAGAAGAAGAAGAAGGAGGAGGAGGCCAGGGCAAGAAGAAGAAGAAGGAGGAGGAGGAGGCCAGGGCAAGAAGAAGAAGAAGAAGAAGAAGAAGAAGGAGGAGGAGGAGGCCAGGGCAAGAAGAAGAAGGAGGAGGAGGCCAGGGCAAGAAGAAGAAGAAGGCCAGGGCAAGAAGAAGAAGAAGAAGAAGAAGGAGGAGGAGGCCAGGGCAAGAAGAAGAAGAAGGCCAGGGCAAGAAGAAGAAGAAGAAGAAGAAGAAGAAGGAGGAGGAGGAGGCCAGGGCAAGAAGAAGAAGAAGAAGGAGGAGGAGGCCAGGGCAAGAAGAAGAAGAAGGAGGAGGAGGAGGCAGGGCAAGAAGAAGAAGGAGGAGGAGGCCAGGGCAAGAAGAAGAAGAAGAAGGAGGAGGCCAGGGCAAGAAGAAGGAGGAGGAGGAGGCCAGGGCAAGAAAAAGGAGGAGGAGGCCAGGGCAAGAAGAAGGAGGAGGAGGAGGAGGAGGCCAGGGCAAGCAGCAGATTGACAGGTCTGTTAAGTATTCTCTCAGTCTCTAGACAAATTATTTTATATTAAGTGTATTTAAAAATTGAAATACACCACACTAATAACAGTATAACCATACTGCAATACAAGTTTAAATTTCATGAAGCATTTAACTGTTTGTTACTCAAACAAAATATTTAAGTTCTTAACCCCAAATACTCCCAACATTCAGAAATGCTCAAATATTACAACACAGAAATACTCAAAAACTCATGTAAGGAAACTCAAAAATACAAATGAAAACACAATACTCAAACACAAACAATCAGATAAACCCCAACACATGTATCTACTCAAACACAAACCATCAAAAATAGTCAAACCCCAGAAACCCACAGATTAAGAATTACAAAACCAAACACATATACGTCAAAAACAAAATATACCCACAAAACTCAAACAAAACAACACTCAAACAACTAAAAGAAAGCAAATACTGAAACACAAATAAAATAAAAACAAACAACACCCTACTCAAAACACAAACAATAAAACAAACATAAATACAATCAAATCAACACAAAAGCATAAACCAATATTCGAAACACTCTGAAAAAAAAACACCAACACAAACAAACCAATGTTCAATCATGAAAAAGAAAACACTGCAGCACCAATAAGGTAAAGATCAAAACGAAAGCCAGAAAAACACCACAATCAAACACAACAACTACAAACACACGACGGGACGAAGAGTTGGAAAATCTGAGAAAAATGCTGACACCCGCTTCCGCAGCACACACTTCAAAATAACAGTCCTGCCAAGGCTAAGTCTTATTCTGTGGCATGAAAACAATCATTCAGGGAGCCGGCAGAGGGCGCCATATGCCACGTTTATACAAGAGTTAGGGGTATATTATTAATGTAAAAATGCCTTTAAATTATATGTTGTCCTAAATATTACTAATAATTTTTCTACTACCACTACTGTTGCTACAACTACAACTACTCTTACTTCTACCACTACTACTATTACTGCTAATATAACTCTACACTGATAATCCTACGTCTACCACTATGACTACTGCTACTGCAACTCTGACTATAACTAGTACTACTGCAACTACAACTACTCTTACTTCTACTACTACTACTACTACTACTTCTACTGCTGTCAATACAACTACAACAACTTCTACTTCTACCACTACTACTGCTTCTAGTACTAGGATGGCTACAGCTAATATTACTGTCCCTACCACTACTGCTATATATTGCTCTATTTCTACCGCCACTACTTCTGCCAATACTAATGCTGTCAGTACAATTACAACTACTTCTACTTCTGTCAATACTTTAGCTAAAACTACAGCTACTAATATCAGTAATAATACTACAATTGCTACTAATACTAAAATTAATATAGTAGTACACTATTGGTATGATTACTATTACCACTGCCAATCCTGCTATGATAGCTAGCAGATGATGTATCTAACAATACGGGACACTTGTTCCTTTGTGAATACTACTAATAAAATACAAATACTACAAATATTATTACTATTTTCACCACTCCAACTACCCCTGCTAATTCTGCATCCAGCCATATAAAGGATGCCTCTAAAAATACAAATACATACAAATATTACATATACTACTACTACATTCACAACTAACCCTAACCCTACCACTACTATTATTATTACGACTGCCACTGCTACTACCAACACCATCTACAAATACTACAAATATTATTAAAATTATCACAAGCTCAACCACCACCACCACTATTACTGCTGTTACCACCACTAATTCTGCTGACAGAAAACAGATGATGCAGCCAACAGTAAATTACATTACAAATACTACTACTACTTTCACCACTCCAACTTTCGCTGCTAATTCTGCATCCAACCAGAAAGGACACCTTATGCATCTACAAATAGAACATTTTCACATACATACATATATAAAAATATTAACATATCCTGCTACTACATTCACCACCACCACTACTACTACTTTTACCACTGCTAATTGGCAGCTAACAGATGGCGTTTCTATCAATAAATGGCACCTTGTGCAACTATAAATACTACAATTACAAATACTGTGCAAACACTACTACTTTTACCACTCCAACTACCACTGCTAATTCTGCATCCAACTGTAAAGGATGCCTAGTGTAATTATAAACACGTACAAATATTACATCACCATCATCAATATTCACCACCATCAAATTTTAATGCTACTGCTAATGCTAATCCTGCTGTTACAATAGATGATGCGGCCAACAATAAAATATGATTTGGGCACCTTTTACATAGTGATAGGAAATATTTAAAAACAACAGATTTATTAAATAAATAAATATTTTAATGACAGAAATATACAGTAATTAAAGAGTAACATATCAGTATTTTTGCATATAAGGTACACATATGAATCTATTACATATGGCATTTGCCTACATTTGGAATGAATATTAGTAGAAAAAGGGTCGCAGTCACACAGCTCCAGGGGCCTGGAGGTTGTAGGTTGTGGGTTCGATTTCCGCTCCGGGTGACTGTCTGTGAAGAGTTGGTGTGTCCTCCCCGTGTCTGCTTGGGGTTCCTCCAGGTGCTCCGGTTTCCTCCCACAGCCCAAAAACACACGTTGGTTATTGCTTTTCTTTGTTGTGTGTGGAGTTTATTCTTGGAAATAACACTTTAAGGAACATTTAAATGTGCGCTTAAGTGTGCTTCTGTTATAGTGGTTGGAGATTCCAGATTCAGAGGAATTTTGCAAGGTGCATTTTTAAGTAAGGTCATATTAGTTAAAATAGAAGGAGATAACTTACACTTGGAAGTAGTTTTCAGGACAATATGGCTATGTATTTGCAGTTAAAGGTGCTTTAGTTGTTGTGTTTGGAGGTACTTTAATCTCAGAAATTGTTCTCTTAGGATTTTTGGAGGTGCACTTCTATTTTGAGTTGCTGTAGTTGTAGCTGTTGAAGATATTCTGCATTTGGAAGTAGTCCTCTCCTGAATTTATAGAGCACGCTTTAGTCATGATCATGGTCATAATCATAATCCTCTTCATCTTTGAAGTGGTGGTTATGAATTTTTGGATGTATATGTTTAATTTGGATTGTTTTAGTTTTAATAGTTGGCCATACTTTTTTTCTTGGGCCATACCTTTGGCCAAAACTTTTCCTTGGAAATAGTTTTCTTAAGATTTTTTTTTTATTTTCACTTGAATTTGGGTTTGCTCTCTTAGTAGTTCTCTTGTTAGTTTTGTATGTTTTCATTAAGTGGTTGGTTTTCTTGTGGTGTGTGTGTGTGTAATTGAGTGTGTGTGATTATGTGTGTGAGTGAATGAGTTTCTCTAGTCTCTTGGTGTTGTGGCTTTTTATGTAAATGTGTTTAGAGTGGTTCTATTTTACTTGTTTTATTTATTTAGAGATTTTCCACATTGTTATATTCCAAATTCAGGGTCTAAATATTCTAAGGAACTATGGTTTTGTTAGTGGCATAAAGTGGTCTAAAATGGCACGGTGGAGCAGCAGGTAGTGTCTCCGTCACAGCTCCAGAGTCCTGGAGGTTGTGGGTTCGAGTCCCACTCGAATGTGAATGTGATCTAAATTAATAAAGTGGTGTAAAAATTAAAATACACAAGTTTATCGTTCTCAATCACATTAGGAGGAGGAGGAGGAGGCAGGGCAAGAAGAAGAAGAAGAAGAAGAAGGAGGAGGCCAGGGCAAGAAGAAGAAGAAGGAGGAGGCCAGGGCCAGAAGAAGAAGAAGGAGGAGGAGGAGGCAGGGCAAGAAGAAGAAGAAGAAGAAGAAGAAGAAGGAGGAGGCCAGGGCAAGAAGAAGAAGAAGGAGGAGGAGGAGGCCAGGGCAAGAAGAAGAAGAAGGAGGAGGAGGAGGCCAGGGCAAGAAGAAGGAGGAGGAGGAGGAGGAGGCCAGGGCAAGAAGAAGGAGGAGGAGGAGACCAGGGCAAGAAGAAGGAGGAGGAGGAGGCCAGGGCAAGAAGAAGAAGAAGGAGGAGGAGGAGGCAGGGCAAGAAGAAGAAGAAGAAGGAGGAGGAGGCCAGGGCAAGAAGAAGAAGAAGAAGAAGGAGGAGGCCAGGGCAAGAAGAAGGAGGAGGAGGAGGAGGAGGAGGCCAGGGCAAGAAGAAGGAGGAGGAGGAGGCCAGGGCAAGAAGAAGAAGAAGGAGGAGGCCAGGGCAAGAAGAAGAAGAAGGAGGAGGCCAGGGCAAGAAGAAGAAGAAGGAGGAGGCCAGGGCAAGAAGAAGAAGAAGGAGGAGGCCAGGGCAAGAAGAAGAAGAAGGAGGAGGCCAGGGCAAGAAGAAGGAGGAGGAGGCCAGGGCAAGAAGAAGGAGGAGGAGGAGGAGGCCAGGGCAAGAAAAAGGAGGAGGAGGCCAGGGCAAGAAGAAGGAGGAGGAGGAGGAGGCCAGGGCAAGCAGCAGATTGACAGGTCTGTTAAGTATTCTCTCAGTCTCTAGACAAATTATTTTATATTAAGTGTATTTAAAAATTGAAATACACCACACTAATAACAGTATAACCATACTGCAATACAAGTTTAAATTTCATGAAGCATTTAACTGTTTGTTACTCAAACAAAATATTTAAGTTCTTAACCCCAAATACTCCCAACATTCAGAAATGCTCAAATATTACAACACAGAAATACTCAAAAACTCATGTAAGGAAACTCAAAAATACAAATGAAAACACAATACTCAAACACAAACAATCAGATAAACCCCAACACATGTATCTACTCAAACACAAACCATCAAAAATAGTCAAACCCCAGAAACCCACAGATTAAGAATTACAAAACCAAACACATATACGTCAAAAACAAAATATACCCACAAAACTCAAACAAAACAACACTCAAACAACTAAAAGAAAGCAAATACTGAAACACAAATAAAATAAAAACAAACAACACCCTACTCAAAACACAAACAATAAAACAAACATAAATACAATCAAATCAACACAAAAGCATAAACCAATATTCGAAACACTCTGAAAAAAAAACACCAACACAAACAAACCAATGTTCAATCATGAAAAAGAAAACACTGCAGCACCAATAAGGTAAAGATCAAAACGAAAGCCAGAAAAACTCCACAATCAAACACAACAACTACAAACACACGAAGGGACGAAGAGTTGGAAAATCTGAGAAAAATGCTGACACCCGCTTCCGCAGCACACACTTCAAAATAACAGTCCTGCCAAGGCTAAGTCTTATTCTGTGGCATGAAAACAATCATTCAGGGAGCCGGCAGAGGGCGCCATATGCCACGTTTATACAAGAGTTAGGGGTATATTATTAATGTAAAAATGCCTTTAAATTATATGTTGTCCTAAATATTACTAATAATTTTTCTACTACCACTACTGTTGCTACAACTACAACTACTCTTACTTCTACCACTACTACTATTACTGCTAATATAACTCTACACTGATAATCCTACGTCTACCACTATGACTACTGCTACTGCAGCTCTGACTATAACTAGTACTACTGCAACTACAACTACTCTTACTTCTACTACTACATTTGGAATGAATATTAGTAGAAAAAGGGTCGCAGTCACACAGCTCCAGGGGCCTGGAGGTTGTAGGTTGTGGGTTCGATTTCCGCTCCGGGTGACTGTCTGTGAAGAGTTGGTGTGTCCTCCCCGTGTCTGCTTGGGGTTCCTCCAGGTGCTCCGGTTTCCTCCCACAGCCCAAAAACACACGTTGGTTATTGCTTTTCTTTGTTGTGTGTGGAGTTTATTCTTGGAAATAACACTTTAAGGAACATTTAAATGTGCGCTTAAGTGTGCTTCTGTTATAGTGGTTGGAGATTCCAGATTCAGAGGAATTTTGCAAGGTGCATTTTTAAGTAAGGTCATATTAGTTAAAATAGAAGGAGATAACTTACACTTGGAAGTAGTTTTCAGGACAATATGGCTATGTATTTGCAGTTAAAGGTGCTTTAGTTGTTGTGTTTGGAGGTACTTTAAACTCAGAAATTGTTCTCTTAGGATTTTTGGAGGTGCACTTCTATTTTGAGTTGCTGTAGTTGTAGCTGTTGAAGATATTCTGCATTTGGAAGTAGTCCTCTCCTGAATTTATAGAGCACGCTTTAGTCATGATCATGGTCATAATCATAATCCTCTTCATCTTTGAAGTGGTGGTTATGAATTTTTGGATGTATATGTTTAATTTGGATTGTTTTAGTTTTAATAGTTGGCCATACTTTTTTTCTTGGGCCATACCTTTGGCCAAAACTTTTCCTTGGAAATAGTTTTCTTAAGATTTTTTTTTTATTTTCACTTGAATTTGGGTTTGCTCTCTTAGTAGTTCTCTTGTTAGTTTTGTATGTTTTCATTAAGTGGTTGGTTTTCTTGTGGTGTGTGTGTGTGTAATTGAGTGTGTGTGATTATGTGTGTGAGTGAATGAGTTTCTCTAGTCTCTTGGTGTTGTGGCTTTTTATGTAAATGTGTTTAGAGTGGTTCTATTTTACTTGTTTTATTTATTTAGAGATTTTCCACATTGTTATATTCCAAATTCAGGGTCTAAATATTCTAAGGAACTATGGTTTTGTTAGTGGCATAAAGTGGTCTAAAATGGCACGGTGGAGCAGCAGGTAGTGTCTCCGTCACAGCTCCAGAGTCCTGGAGGTTGTGGGTTCGAGTCCCACTCGAATGTGAATGTGATCTAAATTAATAAAGTGGTGTAAAAATTAAAATACACAAGTTTATCGTTCTCAATCACATTAAATGGCTGTAGTGACAGGCCTAAATCTTACAGCTCCATCCAATAACAAATAAATAACACCAATACCATCCAAAACCAGCACCTGTCCTCGCACACGTTTATGTCTGGATGCTATCAAATCCAGCGAGCAGTGTTTAATATGAGGTTTACTGAAAGTACGAGTCACTGGGCTATTTTCCATTATGTGTTCTGAATATTGTATGTATTTAATACTTTAGATGAATCAGAACAAGTTTAATCAGTTTCCCAGCAACACAAGAATATATTTAAAAAAATAAAGAAAGGATTCCTGCATTGTTCTGAAGGAGGTCCATTATCACCATCAGATTCCTTTTAACAGAATTCTCTGAATTTTCAGAATTCTTTTAACATAAACAACAAGCTCTTACTGGTGTACTTACTGTATTTAATTTGTAAATGTGACAGTAAGTGGCTGTGTGAAACTGTCCACAGGTGTGTGTGAGTGACTGGGTGAGTGTGTAATATTTTTCATATGTGCGAATGACTGGGTGAGTGTGTGAAGCTGTCCACAGGTGAGTGTGTGTGGGATTAGGGGCATTAGGTGAGTGTGTGAAACTGTCCACGTGTGTGTGTGTGTGTGTGTGAAAAAGTCCAGTGTTTCTGTGCAGCGCTGTCATCTCCTCTGGTGTGTTGAGAGTGTACTGGTAAAGACTGGTTGTGTCACATTATCCAGGTGGAGGATGAACAAGTAGGTGCTCGTTAAGACGACTCCTTAATGGACACACTATGGACTCTCTGAAACACACTGTAGAATAGCAAAGGTAAATAAAAAATAAATAAATATTAACACCAGCTGCGTAACACTGTAAAAATTTCAAGAGGAATGGGCCAACAGACATGCTCCAGAATTACGGAGATTAAACTGACAGATATTCACAAAATAAACATTTAGGTAAATAACTAAATAGGTCCAATCCAAGTGGGATTTTTAGTAGAAACCTGTTCATTCTCTGAGAAATCAATCTTAAGTCTGGGTCTGAAACATCACAAAGTAACATCATGCTCATTTTAATGTAAAAACGTTAAACTTGAAAAATGTTTGAATGTTGCTATGTACTGGGAACTATTAAAGATAATCCAACAACAAAATACAAAGAGTTGATGACACGAACTCCTTTTGAAAAGGCAGGAACACACTATGTACAGAATGCCCATCTATCACATGACATTACACACTCACCCAGTCACTCATTCATCCAGTAACTCACACATCTGTTAGTCTACGTACTTACATGAATGTTTAGACAATGGGAGGAAACCAGTGTAGCACTGAAAAAATATCACTTTCAATAAAATGTAATGTTATTTATTGCTGCCCACCAATCAATGTGTGTGTGTGTGCATGCATACACATATTTGTGAGTGTACTGTAGCCTAATGCTCTGAGTGTGTTATTAAAATACAAGGAGAGGCAGACAAACAATAAGCAGTTCCAATTAAAGCCCAGATTCTTCAGTCGTTGGGTGTGAAGGTGATAAAGTCTGAGATACGTAGATGAGGTGAGCAGGAATGCCCAGTGCTTGAGGCTTGTTCTAGCGGTGGGTGTGGTGTGTTGGCACTGTCTTGTGGTCAAATGTGGTCAATTCTTCTCCAGCTTCAGCTCAGACAGGATTGGCTGCTTCTCCACTCCAGAGTTCTGATATTTTATTTCTGAGCACAGTAGGAAGTAGGTGTTAGAGAGGGGGCTATAGCTCTAGCAGAGCTAATTGGAACAGTGTCACTAAAAAGAGAGAAGTAGAAAAGACATTAGATTAGATTAGATTCAATTTATTGTCACATACAAAGTTATACAAGTACAACATTGCAGCGAAAAGATTGTTTCATCTGTCCACTCGCACAACAGGGGTTAGGTCTGCGCAACAGACGCGACGGCAGCAGATGCACCGCGCCATCTAACATGACATGAGAGCTGCCAGAGATATCATTGCACCTCTGGCCCACAAGTAACAAACCTGACCAACATCTCATTACCACAATTTGCTATGTTCGTGAACCTAAATCTGCCTCATTTATCTAATGGGGAATCTAATCAACTGAGACTATGTCAAAATCTCAAACATGGACCAGATGATTATTCCAAATCACAAACTCACAAACAGGCAGCCATCTCCTTGTGATCTATACACTGTAGGCCCAGTGCTTCATAATAAAAAATAAGTTGAGTCAGGGACTGAGGGGTGAGGATATTTATCGATTTATATGTCAACATCTATTCTAGATTTGCCTGGCAGCCAGTGTAGTGTCTAATATGATCAGACATCCAAGTTCATGTGAGAAATCTCTCTGAGGTGTTTTGGACTGACTGAAGATTATTCAGACTTTTACTGGAACGTCCAAAAAGCAGGGCCTTGCAGTCGTCCTAGAAGTGATAAAGGCTTGAACTAGTGTCGCAGTCACACAGCTCCATGGTCCTGGAGGTTGTGGGTTCGATTCCCGCTCTGAGTGACTGTCTGTGAAGAGTGTGGTGTGTTCTCTATGTGTCTGCGTGGGTTTCCTCCGGGTGACTGTCTATTAGGAGTGTGGTGTGTTCTCTCTGTGTCTGTGTGGGTTTCCTCCAGGTGACTGTCTGTGAGGAGTTGATGTGTTCTCTCTGTGTCTGCATGGGTGTCTTCTGGGTGACTGTCTGTGAGGAGTGTGGTGTGTTCTCCCTGTGTCTGCGTGGGTTTCTTCTGGGTGACTGTCTTTGAGGAGTGTGGTGTGTTCTCCCTGTGTCTGCATGGGTTTCCTCCGGGTGACTGTCTGTGAGGAGTGTGGTGTGTTCTCCCTGTGTCTGCGTGGGTTTCCTCCGGGTTGTCCGGTTTCCTCCCACAGTCCAAAAACACACGTTGGTAGATGGATTGGCGACTCAAAAATGTCCATAGGTGTGAATGAATGTGTGTGTCTGTGTTGCCCTGTGAAGGACTGGCGCCCCCTCCAGGGTGTATTACCGCCTTACGCCCAATGATTCCAGGTAGGCTCTGGACCCACCGCGACCCTGAACTGGATAAGGGTTACAGATAATGAATGAATGAATAAAATAACTAGAATATTTATCAAAAAAAAAAAACAAAAAAAAAAAACCAGAATCAATTGTGAAGCCAAGGTTTTTTCCAAAAGTGCCAATGACACTGAGTAATTATTTATATTTACATCACATTATTTACATTCCATTATTTACATCAGATCAGTTTACTTCTAGCTCTTGGACTAAGAAGAAGAAGCAGAGAAAGTTATTTGATGTCCAGTTTGTTGTTGGCCTAGGTGTGAAAATGAATGCCACTTTTTTACAGTAGATATTTTGAACCAGAATATTGTGGTACCCCATATCCTACTTTAATAAGTACTGATGATCCTCTGTGTAAGTTTACAAACTGATAATGACTTTATCAGGTAGGATTTAAATCAGGTTATTGCTACTCATGTGACCCCAATACATTTTTCTATGCTGTCTAATAAAATGGTGTTATCTATGATATCAAATGCTGCGCTCATTTTAAATAAAAACATTTGAGATACATAGAATTTTTCAAAGAGTTCATTTTTGGTTTTTGGTTTTTGATTTCTTGGTCCACCCAAGAAATGAACAACACTGTGAATAAAAATGAGGAAGGAGCAGCAGAGGTGTTTTTTCAGTGAAGCAGCTCACTGAGCTCAGTGAGAACTGGGGCATGATTCAACAAGGAAAAGATTCATTCATTCATTCAGGGTCGTGGTGTGTTCACAGCTCACGTGCAATCACAGGTTGAAAAGAATGAATACAACCCTGTGGGAATGTCAGTCCTCTTTATTTCCACATGCCTCTAGCAACTCCTAGATGTAGGTCAAACATGCTGCCACTTTTAGCTCATAAAACAAGACCTTAATTAAAAGAAGATTTTAATTAAACCATCAGTAAGAGCTTTCCAAGAATTTACAGAATGTGGTTTTATTTGAGATCAGATCTAAAAAAAATCACGTGTACTCACGTGTAATACCATACACGTGAGACTTGGCTGATCTCAAAAATTGTCCCCATCAGATAAACATCTTTCCTTTCTAAGAAAGAAAATAAAATCCTATTTTTCTATCCTATTTCCTTAATCAGACATTAGACAAATCCACGACACTTAGTTTCATTTGTTTTCAACAATCTTGCTCCATTTGTGTCCTTTCCAATTTTATAATGTAGGTTTTGTGGTGAAAGTTTTGACTTTTTGAACATATTTAAACATATGGACATTTACTTGAGCTTCATTTGAACAGTATCAAGAGATGGAGCCCATATAAATAAAATTAAACTTAAGAAATATAAATAATTATATAATTTATTAAATAAATATTTGAGTGTCTGAGATAATCTGAAGGCCAGAGTTCCCCTGTGTCCCCTTTTCCTCGGTATACTGATTTTTCAATTTCCAATAAATTCTATAAAATAATTTGTCTCCTCAGTATGAACACATTAACATAGTTCTGTAATGCTTAGGCATGTTTAAACGGTTCTGTGTTGTTCATGAGTGGATTTCTCCCTCAGCTCCCATTTCCCGTGCCAGCAACCATTCATCCTTCGCTCTGTACCTGCACGTGTGAATGTGACTGCCACACATTTCTAAAAGGAGTGCATTAGAAGGGCAGCGAACTGACTTGCAGTGGTAAACTTGGTTCTGCATTACAGTCTACACACCAAAAGTGCAGTGTAATGTGTATTCTCCATGGAAATGTGTACACCGAACCTTGACCCAGTACAGTGACAGTTAGTACGAATGCATGTACCATTATACTAATCAAGGTAAAGGACTAAAAAAATACAAAACAGTAAAACACTCAACCTGCTACGGTCATACAGAATTTCCTTTATACACATTTAATCAAATCAGTAGGTTTGGTATGTAATTGTATGGGAATGTTCTTAACTAGTATTATATTAATTAACTGTAGTAATACAGAAAAATGTAACATTAGTTAATGTTATGATTATAGTAATTAATGTTGACTGTTGAAATTCATTCATTCATTATCTGTAAGCCTTATCCAGTTGAGGGTGGAGGTGGCTTCAGAGTCTACCCGGAATCATTGGGCACAAGGCAGGGACTCACCCTGGAGGGGGCGCCAGTCCTTCACAGGGCGACACACACACCCACACCAATGGACACTTCTGAGTCACTTATCCACCTACCAACATGTGTTTGTGAATGATGGGAGGAAAAAGGCGCTACTGTTGACATTTCATATATTAATAAACTACTTATATTTACCTTAGTTAACATTCCTGTTGTAATGTGAGAAACCCTCTGATGGAACCAGGAGAGTGCTTTCAGAGGGACACAGATGCAGATGGGGGAGACGGGGAAGGATTAGAAACAAATAATGTTAAAAATGCTGGCTGACTGCAGCAGGATGTAAACTGGGACAGGGGCTGTGAGAATGTAGCACACTGAACTACATCACAGAGGCTGAGGCGTGTGCTTCGACTTAAAACCTAAAAGGCACGGTCCATGCGTTATTACACACAGTTTGAGTTCACCTTAAAGCTATGCCATGAAATCAGTGTTACATTTATACAGTAAACTAGTTTATTAGAGTTTACTTCCAAACATCTGTCTGCTGCTGTTCTTAGCTGTGAAGTCATGTCAAATCACAGAGTGATTGACAGTGGAGTCTCCATGGCAATGTAGACAACACAAAATTAATTGCAGAGCACTAGCACTAATAAGAACTTTGGTGGAGATTCCTGAGCCTAGCTCAGTTAACCTACATTTGGGCACTCATTTACATTGACATTTAGGGCATTTAGTAGACACTCTCATCCAGTGCAACACACATATGCTTGGCCTTTTAAACAGGAAGTATCCTTAGCTAGGTTGTGTTGGCTAGAATCCAAAAGACACCTCAAGCTTAGATGCTGCTAAATTCAAAAGTCACTGTGGAGACTTAGATACACTACTTCAGTGGCTCAGAGCTGAGAGGCCAGAGTCCAAAATGACTGTACAGAAGACCCCTTAGCTGCCCCAGTGCCTCAGTTATTGGGCTGAAAAAAAACAGTCATTAGCAAGCTGCAGGAGACAAAGTTTGGCTAGAGGCGAGTGTGATAGTGAAGCACTACCGGTAATTTTGGGAGAGAGGGGCTACTTTTGATACAGTGATGCATCTGGACACATGGTCTTTATCGAGGAGAGGGATGTAAACATATTGCTAATTCTGACATCTGGCAGCTCTGACATCACCCTCACCGAAATTACCTACACTCAAAACTCTAAACAAAGAAAATTGTCAGGAAAGTGTTTTTTTTTTTAACCCTTATGAACCCTATATATATAGCTATTTTGCTATTCCGTTTTTTTCAGTGCCTCTTTCAGTTGCATTTAAACAGTAATTATGTGACATAGCCATATTCAATATGTTGTATTTTCTAAAGACCCTTGGCTACTCAAATATGTAATCACTTGAGGTTTTCATGCTGACCGATAAATCAATTTTTCTATAAATTTGTCATGTTTTGACCAAAATTTTACCTAGCGCCTGCTTTTTTCATATTTCTCAATGTACAGCCTTGAAATCATACTCCCACATCGGATATCTTCACACAGATTGTTAGTGTGAGGTGTCTGTTAGTTGAAAACATAAGCATTTTTTATGCTAATTTATTACGTCATATTATTGTGACAACATAAATTTGTAGCATCAGACGGACATATTTTTCTTGATATTCTAAGCTCTGGGATGTATGACTGATAAAGCTCTGACAGTCACAGCAGGACTTTCAGGAATTTAGTTCAGGGCAAATATGGACAGTATCTCAACAAATAAAAAACATTTTGGTACTTTGGCAGTTTTCTCAGCTGCTGATAATAATTACAATTATTATTATTATTATTATTATAATCTCTTAAAAATATGATGAAATAAAACTTGTTTATTTAGAATACACACAATAAATAATTATTTAAGCTTTTTAGTTTATATTTGTTGATCTAATGCAGTGTTATTTGATGTGAAACCTACAAAAACCTTGAAAAACTATAAATCAATAATAGGAATATGTTTTTGCTGATGACTCATATTTTTCTGTCCGGAGACAGCGTGGGTTGACTTCATGTGAATCAAAACTAAACTGAAAGTAAATGCCATCTGTCTTGTCCCTTTGCAGAGTCCTTATTTATTATTATAGTGAATATGATTAGAATCTTTCATGACAAGAACATAACACACAGATTTTGAAGTAGCGCCGATTTCTAGGTGATATTTCACACTGGATTACTCTCAGAGGCTTCACAGTACTGCGATGAGAATGCTATTTTAGAAATGGTAGGATCTGTGCTTTCTAACGGTATATGTAGCTCACAGATGCATTCAGACATTCAAGACTTACAAATCTGATTATTTAAGTTGTGATTTTTACCCCGCAGAATGCGGAGTTCAGGTTCAAAGAATACCAGTGCCTGTATCATTTTTCCTGTGCAGCTTCCGAGTTAATTTATCATAAACCACACAGACAGTTCTAAAGAATGTAAATGAGTGTACAGTAGCATTTGGAATGGGAAGGAACAAGAGATTTAAACCCAACTGGACAGAACCTTATACTGGTGTGAATATCTCAGGAAAGGAAAAGCAGACTGGACTCCCTGGCCCCATTCACACTTGGCATTAATATGGGTCTCTTGTGATCCAACCATAAATGACTGCATTTAAGTGTATCTCCTGTGTCCAATTGTGATCTGTTTTCTCACATTATTTCTACTGCAGGTATTTTAATATACACACTATGTATGGCTTGAAATTTCATCATTTATTTGGATTGGAAAGAACTGGCTGAGGTTGTGGTGCGGTTGACATGGGTAGTGCTTATTGTTGTCTTTGGCCTTTGCACTACAGGGCAATTTTTTTTTGTCTGAGTGGCTGCACATTGCACAGTTCATGAAAGTATCGTCCGTGCCTTGAGTGCCTCATGCTCCCTTCGTATACAGAAGATCCATGGAACAGGCAGGAAGAAATCTATGGCTATGATCTGGATGGTGTGTTGTCTAGTTGTGAAAAAAGGAGACAGAAATACATGTCTTTTGTCTTTAAACTTTTTTTTCTGTGTTTAATCAAGTTTAAGGAAGAAATATTCTCACAGCAAAAGTACAGAGAAGAAGATACGGAGTTACAGCCCTCTACTACAGCCCTGTAGTAATTTTGTTTTTGCGACGCAACCCAGCCGGGCTCAGCCCAAAAAGGCAGCATGGCAGGATCATGTGGGCTCACCACCCACAAAATCCAGAGTAGGGGTGTGGTGCAGTGCCATTTCAATGCTCACTTTGGCAATGACTGGGAAACTTGGAGGAGTGATTGTGAGGAATGTCCTGCCCGATCTGTATCCAAGTGCTGTGATGTTATTGGACTTCTGTGCTAGTCATGGTTTGTCCATGTTTGAACACCATGTTCAAACACCAAGCGGTTCACTTGGTACCAGAACACCCTGGGCCAAGGGTCAGTGATCGACTTTGTGGTCGTGTCTTCTGACCTGAGGCCGCGTGTTTTGGACACTCGGTTAAAGAGAGGGGCTGAGCTGTCAACCGATCATCATCTGGTGGTGAGTTGGATATGATGGCTGCGAAAGCTACCGGACAGACCTGGTAAACCCAAACGTATAGTGAGGGTGTGCTAGGAAAATCTGGCAGAGGACTCCAGATGTCCAGATGGATTTCACCTTTCACATGTTCCAGAGGATGTAGGGAATCCATTGTTAGTGGATCACTTCCATCATGGAAGCGGCTGCATATAGCTGTGGTCAAAAGCTTGTCTGGGCCTGTTATGATGGCAACCCAAGAACCCGTTAGTGGACACTGCGGGTGAGGGAAGCTGTAAAGCAGAAAAAGAAGGCTATTCGGGATTGGATAGCTGGGGGACTTCCGATTCTGCAGATGGGTACTGGCAGGCAAAAAAGGCTGCAGCTGTGGCAGTTGCTGAAGCAAAATCCAGAGCATGGGAGGAGTTTGGAGAGGCCATGGAGAATGACTTCCAGGTGGCCTCAGAGAGGTTCTGGAAAACACTCCGACAGCTCAGGAGGGGGAGGGAGGACACTGTCCAAGCTTTACTCAGTAAGGATGGTGAAATTCTGAACTTGACTGAACTTATTATTGGGCATTGGAAGGAGCACTTTGAGGAACTCCTAAACTCCCCTGGGAACTCCCCTGTGCAGGAGTGGTGTCAGACTCCATACCTTTGGCTGAAGTCAATGAGGTGGTGAAAAAGCTTTGCAGTGGCAAAACCCCAGGAATGGATGAGATTCACCCAGAGTTACTGAAGGCACTCGATACTGTGGGGCTTTCTTGGATGACATGCCTCTACAATATTGCATGGACCTTGGGAACGGTGCACTTGGATTCACAAACAGGGGTGGTGGTTCATATTTTTTAAAAACGGGGACTGGAGAAAGTGAGTAACCTGTGATGTGTGTGTAATAGTATGTGTCTCAGCAAAATCCATCATATCCTCAGAATCTGTAAACCTTCTTAA
This sequence comes from Hoplias malabaricus, assembly GCF_029633855.1. Taxonomy (NCBI): domain Eukaryota; kingdom Metazoa; phylum Chordata; class Actinopteri; order Characiformes; family Erythrinidae; genus Hoplias; species Hoplias malabaricus. Next base: position 44,214,252 of record NC_089807.1, read on the forward strand.
TATTAATGCCATTGTTAGAATGTGTTTGTCTGATTTGAATCAAAATTATTAAAATTCTTTTCATATGACATACTCACTCCAGCTCTAATGTCCTGAAGTTCACTCATTCTCATCTGGTTGCCAACAACAGCTAAATATTCAGTGAGAAAAATGTTATAAATTGATATGGATCTATCCATTTTTCTCTTATAAGATTAAAACATTTATTTTTTAAATGTACAGTTAAAACATAAATGGTGCTGGGCTTGGCTCATTGGGATTGGTCTCCAGCCACATAGAGGAGAACTTTAATATATAATTTCATGATTCTCCTTTTGTAACATACTAACATGTAACATGTAACATGGCTACAGTCCATAACAGTACAGCACACACTCATCCAGTCACTCAAACACTCACACCTGTGGACAGTTTCACACACACAGACCTGTAAACAATATTTTACACAAACACACACCCACCTGTGGACTATTTTATAATTCTTTTATAACAATTAACAGTTAGCCTTGTGCATGATGTTTACAGTCATAGCAAACACATCAGATGATAAAACAGATAAATAATTAAAATAAAATTACAGAAAAATGTGTGATAATTGCTTTAATTACATATAGATAACAGATGTTAGTCACTGAGTACTGCAGCTAAAGTGCACAAACGTTTAAGTAAAACATAACCTTTTCTTTAATGTGGAATGAAATGTGACTGAAAAAAATTATTTGATTGATAAATTTACATGAAATTGCAGCTGGTAAAATGCAAATGCTGAAAATGAGAATAAATTAATTTAATAAATAAGAAATTATTTAAGTTAAATATTTTTACTATGCTCTTTAGAAAAGGTCCTGTATTAATTCATCAAACAAGCACAACATGAAGTGCAGAATAATTAAAACAAAATAAACAACATCTATTTTTCTTTTTACAAATAAACACACTCTGCATAATATTGACATTAAAATAAATTATCAGATAATTTCAGATCAGAGGCAATAATAAATATAAACTTCATCATTGGATTAATATTCAATAATAAAAATATAAATATAAAAATTTAAAAGTAGATAAGTGATTCATAGATGTTCTATTATAAGAGGCTGTTGTGAATGCGATACTCCACGTTGTAAGATCGCCGACGACGATAACGGCGCCTGACAGCTCCACAGCAACCGGTCAAACAAACCTGTAAAAAAATAAATAAATAAAAATTACTATAAATTATAGTTTGAATTCAGTTCTGAATTTTAAAACTGAAAACGTTTGTATGGAAATCATCTTAAATCTAGTGGCTTGTTCTAATGGTCTTCATTGTGTGGTTGTTATAAGAATGTCAAGATCATTTTCATGTCGTATAAAACTTGTTTTAGTTTATTTGTTTACGTTAATGTCAGTTGTAATAATATCTTTCTATACAGATCATTGTACATTATACATTTATAAAACATGTAAGCACACATAACAAATTCTACAAAATATAAATACGCACTAAACTAAGTTTTCCAGCAGATATAAGTGTGGTGTATTGTAAAAAATGAATGAATTAGCATTAATTTATTTTGAAATCAATCACTTACGCAGAGTAAGATCCAGAAGGGAACGAGGATTATGACAATTCCACAGGGAATAATTATGGCTAGAGCCCAACCCGGAAAGCCTCCAGTACTGGATAATTCACTACTGGATAATTCACTACTGGATGATTCACTACTGGATAATCCACTGCTGGCCAAGATCGCCTGCAGGAACGCACTCGGAGATTTGATCTGCCCCGCATCGTAAACGTATTCTTGTGTGGCAACAATCACTGTGTCGTTACCTCTGAACAGAAACAACCACACTCAAATTAGCCTCTTCTCATGGAATACACACCACTCCAAAATATAACATGTGACAATTGTATTAGATTTAATAAATCTTACGTGAAGTTTGCATCTTTGATGTTCGAAAGCGTAACATTTGGATTCGCATTCAGCATTGTGTTCAACTGAAAATATTAATTAAGATTCATCTTGAGTTCAGGTTTGAGTTGAAGGATGAAATTGTTGTAGATTTCTGCGATTAATGAAGACTCACCAGGCTGTTGATCTTATCCTGCACAGCTCTTTGTGTGTTGTTCATCAGCTGACTGTTCTTAGATATTATCACATCGTCAATTTTGAATCCAAATTCGAGAGTGAAGGAGGTGCTGCTGTTTACTGAAAGGGAAATAAACAGACAGATTTTAATAAATGGACTGATTATTTAAACACATAATAAAAAATAAACACATGTTGGGTAATAACTCAATAGCAAGTTATTACATTAGCCACAAGCTAGCATGGTAGTCACAGTACACTGACACAATGTGGTGTTACAGCTCATTAAAGGAATTACAAGTGCATTTCATGTATTGTATATTTAGCTTGTAGCAAAGTATGGATTTTCTCTCCTTATACAACTGGTAATTTAGAGGACTGTTACCATTTTATGCCACTGATAAGAAGATAATATAATAGCATAATTATTCAATTTAATAGTACCGGTATTTTAAGAATGACTGGTTTTAAATAAGGGCAGTATTTCAAGCAGTTGTTTTGATGTGCCTCAGCACTGTGTATGCTGAGCTGTGCTGCCTCTCCCTCCAGGCATAGTCATGCCAGCACTTTTGCCAACTATCCACGGCTTGTTAAAGAACTATATGCAAGAAGATAAATATGGAATTATATTGTGTATATTGCTGACAGTCAGACAACCACACAACAAAATAAGTCTGCAAAAGATGTTTTAAATTACATGTTAAAGTACATGTTTTCAATACAAGTTCAGATCATCTGTGTAACCTCTCCCAATCCAGGACTTAGCTGAAACAGCATCTCTCTGCAGTTCTGAAGAGAACACTACATATATTAATTTTAACTGTCTACAGGCCTTCGAAGTACAATGCTGATTTAATTTCTTAATTGGCAGAGTTGTTGTTTTTTATTTTTACTGATTTTGACCATTTAGTAGTTGCTGGTAATTTTAACATAGTGACAGTCCCAAGTGCATGTAACTACATGCCATATTGGACTCTTTTGGTCTTTTGACAACGTTACAGGGAGTAAACACTTCTCTTGGTCACAGTCTGGATTTCTTTATCTCCAAGGGTCTCAATATATAAGCTTTTGTGAAAGATGTGGCTTTCTCAGATCATGTGGGCTTCACCAGATAGATCATTTTTTAAGAGAAGAATTATAAAAGACTTTTCATGACAAAAATGTGATTTCCATCATGCAAACAGTCTGACGTTGTTGATGCTCTGCTAGATAGTTTTACTCAAAAATAATCAGTGTTATGAATGACATAACATCTCTCTCTCTTCATCACCTCGTAAAGACATCTGTTAAAATTTCACTACTGATTTCTGTACTGTTAGCAATCAAATGTTAATTTATGCACTTAGTCATAACAAGCCATACACCTGCAGTCTAGACACATTACCAACCAACCTTTTATAGAATGTGATTCACTGTATAGCACCGGACATTCTTCATAGTGTAATCACCTCACTCATATGGGGGAGGTGTTCCTAGCTCATTAAAAATTGCAGATGTGAAGCCTCTCCTAAAATACCAATATAAGTATATCAGATAAGTAACTACAGACCATTTTAAGAGCTGCCTCCATCCTCAAAGACCCCATCCACCCCCAGCATGGACTGTTCACACTTCTGCCTTCAGGCCGGAGGTACAGAAGTGTCAAAGGAAAGACCACTAGGTTAAAGAACTCTTTCTTCCCCACTGCCATCAGACTCCTGAACCTACCTCAGAAATAACTCTGCACTTTACTGTCAACATGTTTACATGCCTCTGTCATTTACTGTCACACAAACGATTGTTTCTACTTATTGCTGTTTGTGATTATAGCACTCGTTCACTTTACTGTTCACCTATGTATATATCTCAGTGAACTTTGCACTTTATTAGTTATCTAGTTATTCGTTGTATTTTCTGATCTACCCTGACTGATCTACCACCAACATATCTGAATTTGGGTACTGACAAAAGACTGCTCTCAGAGGACCTCAATGATCTTGTAGGACAGCAGGGGTGTAAAAGGTCAGAAAGGTCGGCTGGCGCCACAACGTGCAGAGCTTTAAATGTGAGATGATGAAAAACAGCTGATTTTTTGAATAAGCAGAACAGCAGAGTTCTGAACTTACTGAAATGAGTGTATGATCTTAAAAGGAAACCAAATGAAGATAGAATTACAGTAGTCTAAACAGGAGGAGATGCATACATGGACCAGGATTTCAGCATCAAAATAATTTTCAAGCAAATTACAAACTGCTTCCTAAAAAGTTGCCTCTGCAAATTCCAGTCAGGGATCTGGGCTAATCATAGTATTGGGACAGCTGTAATTAAAGTTATTAATGATTTTCAATTAAAGACAGGGTAAGGAAAAGTATCTCTTCCAGTACTTATTTTTCTCAGTGCTGCAAATATTGACACATGGACATTTGTTCATATGAATGTACCTCATAATCCACCTCCTTACCACTCACACTTTCCCATAAACTATTCATTCAAATCACCTCATTAATTCTTAAATATGGGTTGTCCCGTTTTAGTATTGAGTAGGAAAGTGGAGGAACGAAAGCCAAATAAAAATAAAATAAAATTGTGAGAATGAGAGGTATAAGTTCTTGTTTCAGAGGTTGAGGTATAGATCACAGACAACAGATACCAATTCTTGAAAGCAATCAGTAGTTGTTTTGATGAATAAATTTTAATATATATACATAACATTTTACTGGTTTTGTATTTAATTGCAATTTTTAGCTTTACAACAGAATATTGCCCATACCTGCTCTTTCCAAAATGCTTTTTATGGGTGTTTGCATGGTTAACACTTCAGAAATATACTTTCATTTTCCTGGCATTTTTCTTCATGAATCCCACTTTCTGATTGAGATAATGTTACACATTTTTTTACGCATCATGTTTACTCATGTTTCCACATAGATATCTTAATTAGTTTAGGGATATTAACTACCTCTCAAAAAAAGAGCTGAACACAAAATAGTGGAATAGCCAGTACTCCCTGCAGAAAGGATAGGAAATGTTCAGATTAATGAAGACTCACTGGTTAAGGTGACATTCTGAATGCTCACTGGGTTACTCAGCTTCTGAGTGCTGATGTCTCTCTTCATTCTCATTAAGCTCGGTTCCAGCGTAGTACTGACAACACTCCAAATCTGGGACTGGGTCGGGAGAATGGTCACATTCTCAAACTTCAGATAAATGAAAATCAGCACAGTTCCCATCCTGAAATATAAGAAGTATGTTTATTTTAAATTATAAAGACATTCTTAAAAGACTTGTGTTCCAGCAGAGTTAACTCCATTGAAAGTACCTGCAGTAAAATATAGGGGTTGTGTCTCAGTATTAGTTATCTGTCTTTCCCCCCTTTTACCTACAAATGCAGCTGTGTAGTCTAGTAACATTTTGTTCATTTATTCATTCATTCATTCATCTGCAACCACTTTTCCAAGTCAGGGTCGCAGTGGATCCGGAACCTACCCGGAATCATTAGGCGCAAGGCAGGAACTCACCCTGGAGTGGGTGCCAGTCCTTCACAGGGTGACACACATTCACACTTATGGACAGTTTTGAGTCGTCAATCGGAGCACCCAGAGGAAACCCATGCAGACAGGGGGAGAACACCAAACTCCTCACAAGTAGTCACCTGGAGCAGGATTTGAACCCACAACCTCCAGGTCCCTGAAGCTGTATGACTGCGACACTACCTGCTGCGCAACCATGCCACCCTTAGTAACATTTAATCTAATGTAATTTAACAGATGTATATAGTATTTCACAGATGCTCTAACAATTTACACATTTTACAGATGCTATGCAAATACAGTGTTAGGAGTCGTGGCAATAGACCCACCATTGGTGCATTTAGCTGGTCCTGCCCTTTCAGTGATTGCAACTCTAGTTTTCTGAAAGTCAATATTTTCATACACTATATTAACCGAACACTACCATTTATATAGTGATAGAGCCAACTAACTTGGTTACAAGTACAATGGATCTTCCAAAAATACGAGTAAAATAAAAAAATAAAATAAAAACATAGATAGTGCTTATGTTGTCACCTCAGTAGTTACTGAGAAACAAGGAGGGTGTCATTATTTTTAACACATTAATAAAAATGGATAATATGCAGTCAAATTTATTTGTTTTATAAATGCACTTACACACTTGGTGATTCAGTGGCCTGTGGACTCGTACTAATTGTTATGGCTGTTTTAGTGGCAGTGGTTTTAGTAGTGGCTGTAGTAGTAGTTTGAGTTGGATTTGGAGTTGTTTCTGTAGATGGAGGTTTTATGTTCCATAGAGTCGTCATTGTGCTTGCTGTGGTAGGTGTGTTATCTATGAAAAGATATTAGTATTTATGCTAAACAATGTAGATATTAGACAAAGTTGCAAACAAGCATGAAAGAGAACAATTACTGCAAAATCAATTACTATTATCCTTAACCAAGAACCAAAATTAAGAAACCTAGTGAGGTTTAAGAAACTTGTCTGTAACATACCACTCATACTGCTGAGTTTATTGAGGAATAATTGTGGTATTTTGATGTCTCCATCTTGGAAGATGTAATCCATGGCACATTCAATCTGGTTTGTTGAGGTTCTGTTCCAAAGAACCAATAAAATATTAATTTTGAATTTACATAATTCAGACATCTAATTTTAGGAGAGATTACTACCACTTTAAACTTACGTAAAGTTGTAGCTGTTGGGTTCAAATTGTTCTGCACCAGGTTCATTGAGCAGTGTGTTTAACTACAAACACAAACAGATATTTTGAGTTGGCATCATGCATAATGTGATGTCCCTTAGGTTCCATGTTTCTTTCATAATGAAATTTGATGCTAAACCCACTATTTATTTTTTGAATCAGCAACTAAACTGATTTAACGCATGAACGAAAACAGTTGCTATGTAGACATCACCATCTAATTTAAAATTAATTTATTCCACATTTCATAGAGGAATTTTCAAATATTCTGGGATGCGACTGGCCAATGTGTGATATTATTCAGATGCAGCTGTAGACTCACTGCTTCGTTGGTGGTGTCCTCCACTTGCATGTAGGTTTTGTTGCTGATGTCGGTGCCGTTTACAGACATATACATTGTCATGGTTAACATGTAGGAGGTATTTGAAATCTCTGAGGAAACAAATCCAATGATAAGTTGGTGAGTAAACTACGCTTTTCAAAGGTGACACAATGCGGTGCATATTTAAAACTCTATGCCTATAACAATGCTCACGGTTATAGGTGTAGTTGAGCACTTGAATAGAATCACTGAGGTTTGCTTGTCGAGAATCCAGCAGAATTCTGGTTGTATTGAGGACCAAACCCTCACTGGGAGCAGGAGAGTAGGAGTTGAACAGCATATGGCTTTTCATCATTGCAGATAAATGACTGGAAGAAAATGAAACATTAGGATCAATGTTTTTCAAGGTTCCCTCAAGAGGAAAATGTCAATGTACATGAAATATCTCTGAAATCTGTTTAGCATACATTTGTGTTTGAGCTGCTGTAGAAGTCACCAGCAGACTGTTTGGACTTGTTGGAGAACCTGTTGTAAATGGAACTACAAGAGAACAACATGAAGTCATCAGTGAGTTAAGGATAAATTTGTATATTTCTCAGTGAAAATGTGGACGGTATCGTGATCTGTGACGTACCACTCAGGGTCCTGAGCTTGTCAAGGAAGCTGATTGGTGTTACAGTGTCTCCATCTTGGAAGCTGTATTCCATGTCTCCTTGAATCTGGTTTGCACTGGTTCTGTTCAGAGACAGTGAATGAACAGTCATTTTAAAGTCTTGTACTGCACAGATTCAGGAACCTTCGGTGCCGGTGTAAACTTACGTAAAATTGGAGCTCTTGGCTTCAAACTGTGGTGCATAAGGTTCGTTCAGCAGTGTGTTTAACTGGAGACACAAACAGATATTGTGAGATAAAATGATCAATAATGTGATGTCCCTTACTTTTCATGTACTTTTCAAAATGTCATTTAAAGCTGAAGGCACTTTTATGTGTGTGAATCAGGATGCAATACAGTCTTACTCATGATCAAGCCATAAACAATTGCTACCTTGACACCACCTTCTGATTAACAGAGAATTTTCAGGCATAAATTCATAGCTGACTACATACTGAATTATCTGGGTCAGCATCTCCAGAATCATGAAGCCCGCTGCAAGTTGCTGAACAGATCTAGAGATCTAGGGTCCCTTACTCTTTCAAATGATGCACCTCTGCACAACTTCTGAATTTAAACTGTTTCTGTACTGAACTCAGTCAGGTGACATGAGTATATTGTTGTGACTTTCATCTCAATGAGTTCCCTTAGTTCATTTTCATGTCCCCAGTCTTGTGACAGGTGAACTGTGTTGTATTAGACTGATGGAGATGTAGACTCACTGCTTGGTTGGTGGAGATCTCCAATTGAATGTAGGTTTCATTGATGACTCCAGTGGTGTTGTAAGTGATGTTGAATGTGATGATCAACGCAAAGGAGGTATCTGATGTCTCTAAGGTAACAAATCAAATGATAAGTGAGTAATTAATCAACACATTTCTAGGGCATGACATTGCTGTACACAGTAGGACATGCAAGTTACAAGCAAAACCTACGTTCATAGGTGTAGTTGAGCACTTGAGTAGTATCACTGAGGTTTGCCTTTCTAGAGTCCAGCAGAATTCTGGTCGCACTGAGGACCAAACTCTCACTGGGAACAGGAGAGGAGGAGTTGAACAGCATATGGCTTTTCACCACTGCAGATGAACAACTGGAAGAAAATGAAACATTAGGATTAATTTTCTTCAAGGTTCCCTCAAGAGGAAAATGTCAATGTACATGAAATATCTCTGAAATCTGTTGAACATACTTTTGTGTTTGAGTTGCTGTAGAAGTCACCAGCAGACTGGTTGGACTTGTTGGAGAAACTGTTGTAGTTGGAGCTACAAGAGAACAACATGAAGTCATCAGTGAATTTAGGATAAATGGGCATAGTTCTCAGTGAAAATGTGGACGATATCGTGATCTATGACGTACCACTCAGGGTCCTGAGCTTGTCAAGGAAGCTGATTGGTGTTACAGTGTCTCCATCTTGGAAGCTGTATTCCATGTCTCCTTCAATCTGGTTGTCAATTGTTCTGTTCAGAAAGAGTGAATGAACAGTCATTTTAAATTCTTGTAGTGCACAGATTCAGAAAACTCACTGCCGGTGTAAACTTACGTAAAATTGGAGCTCTTGGCTTCAAACTGTAGTGCATAAGGTTCGTTCAGCAGTGTGTTTAACTGGAGACACAAACAGATATTGTGAGATAAAATGATCAATAATGTGATGTCCCTTACTTTTCATGTACTTTTCAAAATGTCATTTAAAGCTGAAGGCACTTTTATGTGTGTGAATCAGGATGCAATACAGTCTTACTCATGATCAAGCCATAAACAATTGCTGCCTTGACACCACCTTCTGATTAACAGAGAATTTTCAGGCATAAATTCATAGCTGACTACATACTGAATTATCTGGGTCAGCATCTCCAGAATCATGAAGCCCGCTGCAAGTTGCTGAACAGATCTAGAGATCTAGGGTCCCTTACTCTTTCAAATGATGCACCTCTGCACAACTTCTGAATTTAAACTGTTTCTGTACTGAACTCAGTCAGGTGACATGAGTATATTGTTGTGACTTTCATCTCAATGAGTTCCCTTAGTTCATTTTCATGTCCCCAGTCTTGTGACAGGTGAACTGTGTTGTATTAGACTGATGGAGATGTAGACTCACTGCTTGGTTGGTGGAGATCTCCAATTGAATGTAGGTTTCATTGATGACTCCAGTGGTGTTGTAAGTGATGTTGAATGTGATGATCAACGCAAAGGAGGTATCTGATGTCTCTAATGTAACAAATCAAATGATAAGTGAGTAATTAATCAACACATTTCTAGGGCATGACATTGCTGTACACAGTAGGACATGCAAGTTACAAGCAAAACCTACGTTCATAGGTGTAGTTGAGCACTTGAGTAGTATCACTGAGGTTTGCCTTTCTAGAGTCCAGCAGAATTCTGGTCGCACTGAGGACCAAACTCTCACTGGGAACAGGAGAGGAGGAGTTGAACAGCATATGGCTTTTCACCACTGCAGATGAACAACTGGAAGAAAATGAAACATTAGGATTAATTTTCTTCAAGGTTCCCTCAAGAGGAAAATGTCAATGTACATGAAATATCTCTGAAATCTGTTGAACATACTTTTGTGTTTGAGTTGCTGTAGAAGTCACCAGCAGACTGGTTGGACTTGTTGGAGAAACTGTTGTAGTTGGAGCTACAAGAGAACAACATGAAGTCATCAGTGAATTTAGGATAAATGGGCATAGTTCTCAGTGAAAATGTGGACGATATCGTGATCTATGACGTACCACTCAGGGTCCTGAGCTTGTCAAGGAAGCTGATTGGTGTTACAGTGTCTCCATCTTGGAAGCTGTATTCCATGTCTCCTTCAATCTGGTTGTCAATTGTTCTGTTCAGAAAGAGTGAATGAACAGTCATTTTAAATTCTTGTAGTGCACAGATTCAGAAAACTCACTGCCGGTGTAAACTTACGTAAAATTGGAGCTCTTGGCTTCAAACTGTGGTGCATAAGGTTCGTTCAGCAGTGTGTTTAACTGGAGACACAAACAGATATTGTGAGATAAAATGATCAATAATGTGATGTCCCTTACTTTTCATGTACTTTTCAAAATGTCATTTAAAGCTGAAGGCACTTTTATGTGTGTGAATCAGGATGCAATACAGTCTTACTCATGATCAAGCCATAAACAATTGCTACCTTGACACCACCTTCTGATTAACAGAGAATTTTCAGGCATAAATTCATAGCTGACTACATACTGAATTATCTGGGTCAGCATCTCCAGAATCATGAAGCCCGCTGCAAGTTGCTGAACAGATCTAGAGATCTAGGGTCCCTTACTCTTTCAAATGATGCACCTCTGCACAACTTCTGAATTTAAACTGTTTCTGTACTGAACTCAGTCAGGTGACATGAGTATATTGTTGTGACTTTCATCTCAATGAGTTCCCTTAGTTCATTTTCATGTCCCCAGTCTTGTGACAGGTGAACTGTGTTGTATTAGACTGATGGAGATGTAGACTCACTGCTTGGTTGGTGGAGATCTCCAATTGAATGTAGGTTTCATTGATGACTCCAGTGGTGTTGTAAGTGATGTTGAATGTGATGATCAACGCAAAGGAGGTATCTGATGTCTCTGAGGTAACAAATCAAATGATAAGTGAGTAATTAATCAACACATTTCTAGGGCATGACATTGCTGTACACAGTAGGACATGCAAGTTACAAGCAAAACCTACGTTCATAGGTGTAGTTGAGCACTTGAGTAGTATCACTGAGGTTTGCCTTTCTAGAGTCCAGCAGAATTCTGGTCGCACTGAGGACCAAACTCTCACTGGGAACAGGAGAGGAGGAGTTGAACAGCATATGGCTTTTCACCACTGCAGATGAACAACTGGAAGAAAATGAAACATTAGGATTAATTTTCTTCAAGGTTCCCTCAAGAGGAAAATGTCAATGTACATGAAATATCTCTGAAATCTGTTGAACATACTTTTGTGTTTGAGTTGCTGTAGAAGTCACCAGCAGACTGGTTGGACTTGTTGGAGAAACTGTTGTAGTTGGAGCTACAAGAGAACAACATGAAGTCATCAGTGAATTTAGGATAAATGGGCATAGTTCTCAGTGAAAATGTGGACGATATCGTGATCTATGACGTACCACTCAGGGTCCTGAGCTCGTCAAGGAAGCTGATTGGTGTTACAGTGTCTCCATCTTGGAAGCTGTATTCCATGTCTCCTTGAATCTGGTTTGCACTGGTTCTGTTCAGAGACAGTGAATGAACAGTCATTTTAAAGTCTTGTACTGCACAGATTCAGGAATCTTCGGTGCCGGTGTAAACTTACGTAAAATTGGAGCTCTTGGCTTCAAACTGTGGTGCATAAGGTTCGTTCAGCAGTGTGTTTAACTGGAGACACAAACAGATATTTTGAGATAAGATAATCAATAATATGATGTCTCTTACTTTTTATGAGCTTTTCATAATGGCATTTAAAGCTGAAGGCACTTTTATGTGTATGAATCAGGATGCAATACAGTCTTACTCATGATCAAGCCATAAACAATTGCTACCTTGACACCACCTTCTGATTAACAGAGAATTTTCAGGCATAAATTCATAGCTGAGCATACTGTGATATATCTGGGTCAGCATCTCCAGAATCATGAAGCCTGCTGGAAGTTGCAGAACAGATCCAGAGATCTAGGGTCCCTTACTCTTTCAAATGATGCACCTCTGCACAACTTCTGAATTTAAACCTATTCTGTAATGAACTCAGTTAGGTGACATGAGTAAATCGTTGTGACTTTCATCTCAATGAGTTCCCTTAGCTCATTTGCATGTCCCCAGTCTTGTGACAGGTGAACTGTGTTGTATTAGACTGATGGAGATGTAGACTCACTGCTTGGTTGGTGGAGTTCTCCAATTGAACGTAGGTTTCATTGATGACTCCAGTGGTGTTGTAAGTGATGTTGAATGTGATGATCAACGCAAAGGAGGTATCTGATGTCTCTGAGGTAAAAAATCAAATGATAAGTGAGTAATTAATCAACACATTTCTAGGGCATGACATTGCTGTACACAGTAGGACATGCAAGTTACAAGCAAAACATACGTTCATAGGTGTAGTTGAGCACTTGAGTAGTATCACTGAGGTTTGCCTTTCTAGAGTCCAGCAGAATTCTGGTCGCACTGAGGACCAAACTCTCACTGGGAACAGGAGAGGAGGAGTTGAACAGCATATGGCTTTTCACCACTGCAGATGAACAACTGGAAGAAAATGAAACATTAGGATTAATTTTCTTCAAGGTTCCCTCAAGAGGAAAATGTCAATGTACATGAAATATCTCTGAAATCTGTTGAACATACTTTTGTGTTTGAGTTGCTGTAGAAGTCACCAGCAGACTGGTTGGACTTGTTGGAGAAACTGTTGTTGTTGGAGCTACAAGAGAACAACATGAAGTCATCAGTGAATTTAGGATAAATTGGCATAGTTCTCACTGAAAATGTGGACGATATCGTGATCAATGACGTACCACTCAGGGTCCTGAGCTCGTCAAGGAAGCTGATTGGTGTTACAGTGTCTCCATCTTGGAAGCTGTATTCCATGTCTCCTTGAATCTGGTTTGCACTGGTTCTGTTCAGAGACAGTGAATGAACAGTCATTTTAAAGTCTTGTACTGCACAGATTCAGGAATCTTCGGTGCCGGTGTAAACTTACGTAAAATTGGAGCTCTTGGCTTCAAACTGTGGTGCATAAGGTTCGTTCAGCAGTGTGTTTAACTGGAGACACAAACAGATATTGTGAGATAAAATAATCCATAATATGATGTCTCTTACTTTTTATGTGCTTTTCATAATGGCATTTAAAGCTGAAGGCACTTTTAAGTGTGTGAATCAGGATGCAATACAGTCTTACTCATGATCAAGCCATAAACAATTGCTACCTTGACACCACCTTCTGATTAACAGAGAATTTTCAGGCATAAATTCATAGCTGAGCATACTGTGATATATCTGGGTCAGCATCTCCAGAATCATGAAGCCTGCTGGAAGTTGCTGAACAGATCTAGAGATCTAGGGTCCCTTACTCTTTCAAATGATGCACCTCTGCACAACATCTGAATTTAAACCTATTCTGTAATGAACTCAGTCAGGTGACATGAGTATATTGTTGTGACTTTTATCTCAATGAGTTCCCTTAGCTCATTTGCATGTCCCCAGTCTTGTGACAGGTGAACTGTGTTGTATTAGACTGATGGAGATGTAGACTCACTGCTTGGTTGGTGGAGTTCTCCAATTGAATGTAGGTTTCTTTGATGACTCCAGTGGTGTTGTAAGTGATGTTGAATGTGATGATCAACGCAAAGGAGGTATCTGATGTCTCTGAGGTAAAAAATCAAATGATAAGTGAGTAATTAATCAACTAATTTCTAGGGCATGACATTGCTGTACACAGTAGGACATGCAAGTTACAAGCAAAACATACGTTCATAGGTGTAGTTGAGCACTTGAGTAGTATCACTGAGGTTTGCCTTTCTAGAGTCCAGCAGAATTCTGGTCGCACTGAGGACCAAACTCTCACTGGGAACAGGAGAGGAGGAGTTGAACAGCATATGGCTTTTCACCACTGCAGATGAACAACTGGAAGAAAATGAAACATTAGGATTAATTTTCTTCAAGGTTCCCTCAAGAGGAAAATGTCAATGTACATGAAATATCTCTGAAATCTGTTGAACATACTTTTGTGTTTGAGTTGCTGTAGAAGTCACCAGCAGACTGGTTGGACTTGTTGGAGAAACTGTTGTAGATGGAGCTACAAGAGAACAACATGAAGTCATCAGTGAATTTAGGATAAATTGGCATAGTTCTCAGTGAAAATGTGGACGGTATCGTGATCTGTGACGTACCACTCAGGGTCCTGAGCTTGTCAAGGAAGCTGATTGGTGTTACAGTGTCTCCATCTTGGAAGCTGTATTCCATGTCTCCTTGAATCTGGTTTGCACTGGTTCTGTTCAGAGACAGTGAATGAACAGTCATTTTAAAGTCTTGTACTGCACAGATTCAAGAATCGTCGGTGCCGGTGTAAACTTACGTAAAATTGGAGCTCTTGGCTTCAAACTGTGGTGCATAAGGTTCGTTCAGCAGTGTGTTTAACTGGAGACACAAACAGATATTTTGAGATAAAATAATCAATAATATGATGTCTCTTACTTTTTATGTGCTTTTCATAATGGCATTTAAAGCTGAAGGCACTTTTATGTGTGTGAATCAGGATTCAATACAGTCTTACTCATGATCAAGCCATAAACAATTGCTACCTTGACACCACCTTCTGATTAACAGAGAATTTTCAGGCATAAATTCATAGCTGAGCATACTGTGATATATCTGGGTCAGCATCTCCAGAATCATGAAGCCTGCTGGAAGTTGCAGAACAGATCCAGATATCTAGGGTCCCTTACTCTTTCAAATGATGCACCTCTGCACAACATCTGAATTTAAACCTATTCTGTAATGAACTCAGTCAGGTGACATGAGTATATTGTTGTGACTTTTATCTCAATGAGTTCCCTTAGCTCATTTGCATGTCCCCAGTCTTGTGACAGGTGAACTGTGTTGTATTAGACTGATGGAGATGTAGACTCACTGCTTGGTTGGTGGAGTTCTCCAATTGAATGTAGGTTTCTTTGATGACTCCAGTGGTGTTGTAAGTGATGTTGAATGTGATGATCAACGCAAAGGAGGTATCTGATGTCTCTGAGGTAAAAAATCAAATGATAAGTGAGTAATTAATCAACACATTTCTAGGGCATGACATTGCTGTACACAGTAGGACATGCAAGTTACAAGCAAAACATACGTTCATAGGTGTAGTTGAGCACTTGAGTAGTATCACTGAGGTTTGCCTTTCTAGAGTCCAGCAGAATTCTGGTCGCACTGAGGACCAAACTCTCACTGGGAACAGGAGAGGAGGAGTTGAACAGCATATGGCTTTTCACCACTGCAGATGAACAACTGGAAGAAAATGAAACATTAGGATTAATTTTCTTCAAGGTTCCCTCAAGAGGAAAATGTCAATGTACATGAAATATCTCTGAAATCTGTTGAACATACTTTTGTGTTTGAGTTGCTGTAGAAGTCACCAGCAGACTGGTTGGACTTGTTGGAGAAACTGTTGTAGATGGAGCTACAAGAGAACAACATGAAGTCATCAGTGAATTTAGGATAAATTGGCATAGTTCTCAGTGAAAATGAGGACAATATCGTGATCTGTGACGTACCACTCAGGGTCCTGAGCTTGTCAAGGAAGCTGATTGGTGTTACAGTGTCTCCATCTTGGAAGCTGTATTCCATGTCTCCTTGAATCTGGTTTGCACTGGTTCTGTTCAGAGACAGTGAATGAACAGTCATTTTAAAGTCTTGTACTGCACAGATTCAAGAATCGTCGGTGCCGGTGTAAACTTACGTAAAATTGGAGCTCTTGGCTTCAAACTGTGGTGCATAAGGTTCGTTCAGCAGTGTGTTTAACTGGAGACACAAACAGATATTTTGAGATAAAATAATCAATAATATGATGTCTCTTACTTTTTATGTGCTTTTCATAATGGCATTTAAAGCTGAAGGCACTTTTAAGTGTGTGAATCAGGATGCAATACAGTCTTACTCATGATCAAGCCATAAACAATTGCTACCTTGACACCACCTTCTGATTAACAGAGAATTTTCAGGCATAAATTCATAGCTGAGCATACTGTGATATATCTGGGTCAGCATCTCCAGAATCATGAAGCCTGCTGGAAGTTGCAGAACAGATCCAGATATCTAGGGTCCCTTACTCTTTCAAATGATGCACCTCTGCACAACATCTGAATTTAAACCTATTCTGTAATGAACTCAGTCAGGTGACATGAGTATATTGTTGTGACTTTTATCTCAATGAGTTCCCTTAGCTCATTTGCATGTCCCCAGTCTTGTGACAGGTGAACTGTGTTGTATTAGACTGATGGAGATGTAGACTCACTGCTTGGTTGGTGGAGTTCTCCAATTGAATGTAGGTTTCTTTGATGACTCCAGTGGTGTTGTAAGTGATGTTGAATGTGATGATCAACGCAAAGGAGGTATCTGATGTCTCTGAGGTAAAAAATCAAATGATAAGTGAGTAATTAATCAACACATTTCTAGGGCATGACATTGCTGTACACAGTAGGACATGCAAGTTACAAGCAAAACATACGTTCATAGGTGTAGTTGAGCACTTGAGTAGTATCACTGAGGTTTGCCTTTCTAGAGTCCAGCAGAATTCTGGTCGCACTGAGGACCAAACTCTCACTGGGAACAGGAGAGGAGGAGTTGAACAGCATATGGCTTTTCACCACTGCAGATGAACAACTGGAAGAAAATGAAACATTAGGATTAATTTTCTTCAAGGTTCCCTCAAGAGGAAAATGTCAATGTACATGAAATATCTCTGAAATCTGTTGAACATACTTTTGTGTTTGAGTTGCTGTAGAAGTCACCAGCAGACTGGTTGGACTTGTTGGAGAAACTGTTGTAGATGGAGCTACAAGAGAACAACATGAAGTCATCAGTGAATTTAGGATAAATTGGCATAGTTCTCAGTGAAAATGAGGACAATATCGTGATCTGTGACGTACCACTCAGGGTCCTGAGCTTGTCAAGGAAGCTGATTGGTGTTACAGTGTCTCCATCTTGGAAGCTGTATTCCATGTCTCCTTGAATCTGGTTTGCACTGGTTCTGTTCAGAGACAGTGAATGAACAGTCATTTTAAAGTCTTGTACTGCACAGATTCAAGAATCGTCGGTGCCGGTGTAAACTTACGTAAAATTGGAGCTCTTGGCTTCAAACTGTGGTGCATAAGGTTCGTTCAGCAGTGTGTTTAACTGGAGACACAAACAGATATTTTGAGATAAAATAATCAATAATATGATGTCTCTTACTTTTTATGTGCTTTTCATAATGGCATTTAAAGCTGAAGGCACTTTTATGTGTGTGAATCAGGATTCAATACAGTCTTACTCATGATCAAGCCATAAACAATTGCTACCTTGACACCACCTTCTGATTAACAGAGAATTTTCAGGCATAAATTCATAGCTGAGCATACTGTGATATATCTGGGTCAGCATCTCCAGAATCATGAAGCCTGCTGGAAGTTGCTGAACAGATCTAGAGATCTAGGGTCCCTTACTCTTTCAAATGATGCACCTCTGCACAACATCTGAATTTAAACCTATTCTGTAATGAACTCAGTCAGGTGACATGAGTATATTGTTGTGACTTTTATCTCAATGAGTTCCCTTAGCTCATTTGCATGTCCCCAGTCTTGTGACAGGTGAACTGTGTTGTATTAGACTGATGGAGATGTAGACTCACTGCTTGGTTGGTGGAGTTTTCCAATTGAACGTAGGTTTCATTGATGACTCCAGTGGTGTTGTAAGTGATGTTGAATGTGATGATCAACGCAAAGGAGGTATCTGATGTCTCTGAGGTAAAAAATCAAATGATAAGTGAGTAATTAATCAACACATTTCTAGAGCATGACATTGCTGTACACAGTAGGACATGCAAGTTACAAGCAAAACATACGTTCATAGGTGTAGTTGAGCACTTGAGTAGTATCACTGAGGTTTGCCTCTCTAGAGTCCAGCAGAATTCTGGTCGCACTGAGGACCAAACTCTCACTGGGAACAGGAGAGGAGGAGTTGAACAGCATATGGCTTTTCACCACTGCAGATGAACAACTGGAAGAAAATGAAACATTAGGATTAATTTTCTTCAAGGTTCCCTCAAGAGGAAAATGTCAATGTACATGAAATATCTCTGAAATCTGTTGAACATACTTTTGTGTTTGAGTTGCTGTAGAAGTCACCAGCAGACTGGTTGGACTTGTTGGAGAAACTGTTGTTGTTGGAGCTACAAGAGAACAACATGAAGTCATCAGTGAATTTAGGATAAATTGGCATAGTTCTCAGTGAAAATGTGGATGACATAGTGATCTGTGACGTACCACTCAGGGTCCTGAGCTTGTCAAGGAAGCTGATTGGTGTTACAGTGTCTCCATCTTGGAAGCTGTATTCCATGTCTCCTTGAATCTGGTTTGCACTGGTTCTGTTCAGAGACAGTGAATGAACAGTCATTTTAAAGTCTTGTACTGCACAGATTCAGGAATCTTCGGTGCTGGTGTAAACTTACGTAAAATTGGAGCTCTTGGCTTCAAACTGTGGTGCATAAGGTTCGTTCAGCAGTGTGTTTAACTGGAGACACAAACAGATATTTTGAGATAAAATAATCAATAATATGATGTCTCTTACTTTTTATGTGCTTTTCATAATGGCATTTAAAGCTGAAGGCACTTTTATGTGTGTGAATCAGGATTCAATACAGTCTTACTCATGATCAAGACATAAACAATTGCTACCTTGACACCACCTTCTGATTAACAGAGAATTTTCAGGCATAAATTCATAGCTGAGCATACTGTGATATATCTGGGTCAGCATCTCCAGAATCATGAAGCCTGCTGGAAGTTGCAGAACAGATCCAGAGATCTAGGGTCCCTTACTCTTTCAAATGAGGCACCTCTGCACAACATCTGAATTTAAACCTATTCTGTAATGAACTCAGTCAGGTGACATGAGTATATTGTTGTGACTTTCATCTCAATGAGTTCCCTTAGCTCATTTGCATGTCCCCAGTCTTGTGACAGGTGAACTGTGTTGTATTAGACTGATGGAGATGTAGACTCACTGCTTGGTTGGTGGAGTTTTCCAATTGAACGTAGGTTTCATTGATGACTCCAGTGGTGTTGTAAGTGATGTTGAATGTGATGATCAACGCAAAGGAGGTATCTGATGTCTCTGAGGTAAAAAATCAAATGATAAGTGAGTAATTAATCAACACATTTCTAGAGCATGACATTGCTGTACACAGTAGGACATGCAAGTTACAAGCAAAACATACGTTCATAGGTGTAGTTGAGCACTTGAGTAGTATCACTGAGGTTTGCCTTTCTAGAGTCCAGCAGAATTCTGGTCGCACTGAGGACCAAACTCTCACTGGGAACAGGAGAGGAGGAGTTGAACAGCATATGGCTTTTCACCTTTGCAGATGAACAACTGGAAGAAAATGAAACATTAGGATTAATTTTCTTCAAGGTTCCCTCAAGAGGAAAATGTCAATGTACATGAAATATCTCTGAAATCTGTTGAACATACTTTTGTGTTTGAGTTGCTGTAGAAGTCACCAGCAGACTGGTTGGACTTGTTGGAGAAACTGTTGTAGATGGAGCTACAAGAGAACAACATGAAGTCATCAGTGAATTTAGGATAAATTGGCATAGTTCTCAGTGAAAATGTGGACGGTATCGTGATCTGTGACGTACCACTCAGGGTCCTGAGCTTGTCAAGGAAGCTGATTGGTGTTACAGTGTCTCCATCTTGGAAGCTGTATTCCATGTCTCCTTGAATCTGGTTTGCACTGGTTCTGTTCAGAGACAGTGAATGAACAGTCATTTTAAAGTCTTGTACTGCACAGATTCAGGAATCTTCGGTGCCGGTGTAAACTTACGTAAAATTGAAGCTCTTGGCTTCAAACTGTGGTGCATAAGGTTCGTTCAGCAGTGTGTTTAACTGGAGACACAAACAGATATTTTGAGATAAAATAATCAATAATATGATGTCTCTTACTTTTTATGTGCTTTTCATAATGGCATTTAAAGCTGAAGGCACTTTTATGTGTGTGAATCAGGATTCAATACAGTCTTACTCATGATCAAGACATAAACAATTGCTACCTTGACACCACCTTCTGATTAACAGAGAATTTTCAGGCATAAATTCATAGCTAAGCATACTGTGATATATCTGGGTCAGCATCTCCAGAATCATGAAGCCTGCTGGAAGTTGCAGAACAGATCCAGAGATCTAGGGTCCCTTACTCTTTCAAATGAGGCACCTCTGCACAACATCTGAATTTAAACCTATTCTGTAATGAACTCAGTCAGGTGACATGAGTATATTGTTGTGACTTTCATCTCAATGAGTTCCCTTAGCTCATTTGCATGTCCCCAGTCTTGTGACAGGTGAACTGTGTTGTATTAGACTGATGGAGATGTAGACTCACTGCTTGGTTGGTGGAGTTTTCCAATTGAACGTAGGTTTCATTGATGACTCCAGTGGTGTTGTAAGTGATGTTGAATGTGATGATCAACGCAAAGGAGGTATCTGATGTCTCTGAGGTAAAAAATCAAATGATAAGTGAGTAATTAATCAACACATTTCTAGAGCATGACATTGCTGTACACAGTAGGACATGCAAGTTACAAGCAAAACATACGTTCATAGGTGTAGTTGAGCACTTGAGTAGTATCACTGAGGTTTGCCTTTCTAGAGTCCAGCAGAATTCTGGTCGCACTGAGGACCAAACTCTCACTGGGAACAGGAGAGGAGGAGTTGAACAGCATATGGCTTTTCACCACTGCAGATGAACAACTGGAAGAAAATGAAACATTAGGATTAATTTTCTTCAAGGTTCCCTCAAAAGGAAAATGTCAATGTACATGAAATATCTCTGAAATCTGTTGAACATACTTTTGTGTTTGAGTTGCTGTAGAAGTCACCAGCAGACTGGTTGGACTTGTTGGAGAAACTGTTGTTGTTGGAGCTACAAGAGAACAACATGAAGTCATCAGTGAATTTAGGATAAATTGGCATAGTTCTCAGTGAAAATGTGGACGGTATCGTGATCTGTGACGTACCACTCAGGGTCCTGAGCTTGTCAAGGAAGCTGATTGGTGTTACAGTGTCTCCATCTTGGAAGCTGTATTCCATGTCTCCTTGAATCTGGTTTGCACTGGTTCTGTTCAGAGACAGTGAATGAACAGTCATTTTAAAGTCTTGTACTGCACAGATTCAGGAACCTTCGGTGCCGGTGTAAACTTACGTAAAATTGGAGCTCTTGGCTTCAAACTGTGGTGCACAAGGTTCGTTCAGCAGTGTGTTTAACTGGAGACACAAACAGATATTTTGAGATAAAATAATCAATAATATGATGTCTCTTACTTTTTATGTGCTTTTCATAATGGCATTTAAAGCTGAAGGCACTTTTATGTGTGTGAATCAGGATTCAATACAGTCTTACTCATGATCAAGCCATAAACAATTGCTACCTTGACACCACCTTCTGATTAACAGAGAATTTTCAGGCATAAATTCATAGCTGAGCATACTGTGATATATCTGGGTCAGCATCTCCAGAATCATGAAGCCTGCTGGAAGTTGCAGAACAGATCCAGAGATCTAGGGTCCCTTACTCTTTCAAATGAGGCACCTCTGCACAACATCTGAATTTAAACCTATTCTGTAATGAACTCAGTCAGGTGACATGAGTATATTGTTGTGACTTTCATCTCAATGAGTTCCCTTAGCTCATTTGCATGTCCTCAGTCTTGTGACAGGTGAACTGTGTTGTATTAGACTGATGGAGATGTAGACTCACTGCTTGGTTGGTGGAGTTCTCCAATTGAATGTAGGTTTCATTGATGACTCCAGTGGTGTTGTAAGTGATGTTGAATGTGATGATCAACGCAAAGGAGGTATCTGATGTCTCTGAGGTAACAAATCAAATGATAAGTGAGTAATTAATCAACACATTTCTAGGGAATGACATTGCTGTACACAGTAGGACATGCAAGTTACAAGCAAAACCTACGTTCATAGGTATAGTTGAGCACTTGAGTAGTATCACTGAGGTTTGACTTTCTAGAGTCCAGCAGAATTCTGGTCGCACTGATGACCAAACTCTCACTGGGAACAGGAGAGGAGGAGCTGAACAGCATATGGCTTTTCACCACTGCAGATGAACAACTGGTAGAAAATGAAACATTAGGATTAATTTTCTTCAAGGTTCCCTCAAGAGGAAAATGTCAATGTACATGAAATATCTCTGAAATCTGTTGAACATACTTTTGTGTTTGAGCTGCTGTAGAAGTCACCAGCAGGCTGGTTGGACTTGTTGGGGAAACTGTTGTAGATGGAGCTACAAGAGAACAACATGAAGTCATCAGTGAATTTAGGATAAATTGGCATAGTTCTCAGTGAAAATGTGGACGATATCGTGATCTATGACGTACCACTCAGGGTCCTGAGCTTGTCAAGGAAGCTGATTGGTGTTACAGTGTCTCCATCTTGGAAGCTGTATTCCATGTCTCCTTGAATCTGGTTTGCACTGGTTCTGTTCAGAGACAGTGAATGAACAGTCATTTTAAAGTCTTGTACTGCACAGATTCAGGAATCTTCGGTGCCGGTGTAAACTTACGTAAAATTGGAGCTCTTGGCTTCAAACTGTGGTGCACAAGGTTCGTTCAGCAGTGTGTTTAACTGGAGACACAAACAGATATTTTGAAATAAAATAATCAATAATATGATGTCTCTTACTTTTTATGTGCTTTTCATAATGGCATTTAAAGCTGAAGGCACTTTTATGTGTATGAATCAGGATGAAATACAGTCTTACTCATGATCAAGCCATAAACAATTGCTACCTTGACACCACCTTCTGATTAACAGAGAATTTTCAGGCATAAATTCATAGCTGAGCATACTTTGATATATCTGGGTCAGCATCTCCAGAATCATGAAGCCTGCTGGAAATTGCTGAACAGATCTAGAGATCTAGGGTCCCTTACTCTTTCAAATGATGCACCTCTGCACAACTTCTGAATTTAAACCTATTCTGCAATGAACTCAGTCATGTGACATGAGTTTATTGTTGTGAGTTTCATCTCAATGAGTTCCCTTAGCTCATTTGCATGTCCCCAGTCTTGTGACAGGTGAACTGTGTTGTATTAGACTGATGGAGATGTAGACTCACTGCTTGGTTGGTGGAGTTTTCCAATTGAACGTAGGTTTCATTGATGACTCCAGTGGTGTTGTAAGTGATGTTGAATGTGATGATCAACGCAAAGGAGGTATCTGATGTCTCTGAGGTAAAAAATCAAATGATAAGTGAGTAATTAATCAACACATTTCTAGAGCATGACATTGCTGTACACAGTAGGACATGCAAGTTACAAGCAAAACATACGTTCATAGGTGTAGTTGAGCACTTGAGTAGTATCACTGAGGTTTGCCTTTCTAGAGTCCAGCAGAATTCTGGTCGCACTGAGGACCAAACTCTCACTGGGAACAGGAGAGGAGGAGTTGAACAGCATATGGCTTTTCACCACTGCAGATGAACAACTGGAAGAAAATGAAACATTAGGATTAATTTTCTTCAAGGTTCCCTCAAGAGGAAAATGTCAATGTACATGAAATATCTCTGAAATCTGTTGAACATACTTTTGTGTTTGAGTTGCTGTAGAAGTCACCAGCAGACTGGTTGGACTTGTTGGAGAAACTGTTGTTGTTGGAGCTACAAGAGAACAACATGAAGTCATCAGTGAATTTAGGATAAATTGGCATAGTTCTCAGTGAAAATGTGGATGACATAGTGATCTGTGACGTACCACTCAGGGTCCTGAGCTTGTCAAGGAAGCTGATTGGTGTTACAGTGTCTCCATCTTGGAAGCTGTATTCCATGTCTCCTTGAATCTGGTTTGCACTGGTTCTGTTCAGAGACAGTGAATGAACAGTCATTTTAAAGTCTTGTACTGCACAGATTCAGGAATCTTCGGTGCCGGTGTAAACTTACGTAAAATTGGAGCTCTTGGCTTCAAACTGTGGTGCATAAGGTTCGTTCAGCAGTGTGTTTAACTGGAGACACAAACAGATATTTTGAGATAAAATAATCAATAATATGATGTCTCTTACTTTTTATGTGCTTTTCATAATGGCATTTAAAGCTGAAGGCACTTTTATGTGTGTGAATCAGGATTCAATACAGTCTTACTCATGATCAAGACATAAACAATTGCTACCTTGACACCACCTTCTGATTAACAGAGAATTTTCAGGCATAAATTCATAGCTGAGCATACTGTGATATATCTGGGTCAGCATCTCCAGAATCATGAAGCCTGCTGGAAGTTGCAGAACAGATCCAGAGATCTAGGGTCCCTTACTCTTTCAAATGAGGCACCTCTGCACAACATCTGAATTTAAACCTATTCTGTAATGAACTCAGTCAGGTGACATGAGTATATTGTTGTGACTTTCATCTCAATGAGTTCCCTTAGCTCATTTGCATGTCCCCAGTCTTGTGACAGGTGAACTGTGTTGTATTAGACTGATGGAGATGTAGACTCACTGCTTGGTTGGTGGAGTTTTCCAATTGAACGTAGGTTTCATTGATGACTCCAGTGGTGTTGTAAGTGATGTTGAATGTGATGAACAACGCAAAGGAGGTATCTGATGTCTCTGAGGTAAAAAATCAAATGATAAGTGAGTAATTAATCAACACATTTCTAGGGCATGATATTGCTGTACACAGTAGGACATGCAAGTTACAAGCAAAACATACGTTCATAGGTGTAGTTGAGCACTTGAGTAGTATCACTGAGGTTTGCCTTTCTAGAGTCCAGCAGAATTCTGGTCGCACTGAGGACCAAACTCTCACTGGGAACAGGAGAGGAGGAGTTGAACAGCATATGGCTTTTCACCACTGCAGATGAACAACTGGAAGAAAATGAAACATTAGGATTAATTTTCTTCAAGGTTCCCTCAAGAGGAAAATGTCAATGTACATGAAATATCTCTGAAATCTGTTGAACATACTTTTGTGTTTGAGTTGCTGTAGAAGTCACCAGCAGACTGGTTGGACTTGTTGGAGAAACTGTTGTAGATGGAGCTACAAGAGAACAACATGAAGTCATCAGTGAATTTAGGATAAATTGGCATAGTTCTCAGTGAAAATGTGGACGGTATCGTGATCTGTGACGTACCACTCAGGGTCCTGAGCTTGTCAAGGAAGCTTATTGGTGTTACAGTGTCTCCATCTTGGAAGCTGTATTCCATGTCTCCTTGAATCTGGTTTGCACTGGTTCTGTTCAGAGACAGTGAATGAACAGTCATTTTAAAGTCTTGTACTGCACAGATTCAGGAACCTTCGGTGCCGGTGTAAACTTACGTAAAATTGGAGCTCTTGGCTTCAAACTGTGGTGCACAAGGTTCGTTCAGCAGTGTGTTTAACTGGAGACACAAACAGATATTTTGAGATAAAATAATCAATAATATGATGTCTCTTACTTTTTATGTGCTTTTCATAATGGCATTTAAAGCTGAAGGCACTTTTATGTGTGTGAATCAGGATTCAATACAGTCTTACTCATGATCAAGCCATAAACAATTGCTACCTTGACACCACCTTCTGATTAACAGAGAATTTTCAGGCATAAATTCATAGCTGAGCATACTGTGATATATCTGGGTCAGCATCTCCAGAATCATGAAGCCTGCTGGAAGTTGCAGAACAGATCCAGAGATCTAGGGTCCCTTACTCTTTCAAATGAGGCACCTCTGCACAACATCTGAATTTAAACCTATTCTGTAATGAACTCAGTCAGGTGACATGAGTATATTGTTGTGACTTTCATCTCAATGAGTTCCCTTAGCTCATTTGCATGTCCTCAGTCTTGTGACAGGTGAACTGTGTTGTATTAGACTGATGGAGATGTAGACTCACTGCTTGGTTGGTGGAGTTCTCCAATTGAATGTAGGTTTCATTGATGACTCCAGTGGTGTTGTAAGTGATGTTGAATGTGATGATCAACGCAAAGGAGGTATCTGATGTCTCTGAGGTAACAAATCAAATGATAAGTGAGTAATTAATCAACACATTTCTAGGGAATGACATTGCTGCACAGTAGGACATGCAAGTTACAAGCAAAACCTACGTTCATAGGTATAGTTGAGCACTTGAGTAGTATCACTGAGGTTTGACTTTCTAGAGTCCAGCAGAATTCTGGTCGCACTGAGGACCAAACTCTCACTGGGAACAGGAGAGGAGGAGCTGAACAGCATATGGCTTTTCACCACTGCAGATGAACAACTGGTAGAAAATGAAACATTAGGATTAATTTTCTTCAAGGTTCCCTCAAGAGGAAAATGTCAATGTACATGAAATATCTCTGAAATCTGTTGAACATACTTTTGTGTTTGAGCTGCTGTAGAAGTCACCAGCAGGCTGGTTGGACTTGTTGGGGAAACTGTTGTAGATGGAGCTACAAGAGAACAACATGAAGTCATCAGTGAATTTAGGATAAATTGGCATAGTTCTCAGTGAAAATGTGGACGATATCGTGATCTATGACGTACCACTCAGGGTCCTGAGCTTGTCAAGGAAGCTGATTGGTGTTACAGTGTCTCCATCTTGGAAGCTGTATTCCATGTCTCCTTGAATCTGGTTTGCACTGGTTCTGTTCAGAGACAGTGAATGAACAGTCATTTTAAAGTCTTGTACTGCACAGATTCAGGAATCTTCGGTGCCGGTGTAAACTTACGTAAAATTGGAGCTCTTGGCTTCAAACTGTGGTGCACAAGGTTCGTTCAGCAGTGTGTTTAACTGGAGACACAAACAGATATTTTGAAATAAAATAATCAATAATATGATGTCTCTTACTTTTTATGTGCTTTTCATAATGGCATTTAAAGCTGAAGGCACTTTTATGTGTATGAATCAGGATGAAATACAGTCTTACTCATGATCAAGCCATAAACAATTGCTACCTTGACACCACCTTCTGATTAACAGAGAATTTTCAGGCATAAATTCATAGCTGAGCATACTTTGATATATCTGGGTCAGCATCTCCAGAATCATGAAGCCTGCTGGAAATTGCTGAACAGATCTAGAGATCTAGGGTCCCTTACTCTTTCAAATGATGCACCTCTGCACAACTTCTGAATTTAAACCTATTCTGCAATGAACTCAGTCATGTGACATGAGTTTTTTGTTGTGAGTTTCATCTCAATGAGTTCCCTTAGCTCATTTGCATGTCCCCAGTCTTGTGACAGGTGAACTGTGTTGTATTAGACTGATGGAGATGTAGACTCACTGCTTGGTTGGTGGAGTTTTCCAATTGAACGTAGGTTTCATTGATGACTCCAGTGGTGTTGTAAGTGATGTTGAATGTGATGATCAACGCAAAGGAGGTATCTGATGTCTCTGAGGTAAAAAATCAAATGATAAGTGAGTAATTAATCAACACATTTCTAGAGCATGACATTGCTGTACACAGTAGGACATGCAAGTTACAAGCAAAACATACGTTCATAGGTGTAGTTGAGCACTTGAGTAGTATCACTGAGGTTTGCCTTTCTAGAGTCCAGCAGAATTCTGGTCGCACTGAGGACCAAACTCTCACTGGGAACAGGAGAGGAGGAGTTGAACAGCATATGGCTTTTCACCACTGCAGATGAACAACTGGAAGAAAATGAAACATTAGGATTAATTTTCTTCAAGGTTCCCTCAAGAGGAAAATGTCAATGTACATGAAATATCTCTGAAATCTGTTGAACATACTTTTGTGTTTGAGTTGCTGTAGAAGTCACCAGCAGACTGGTTGGACTTGTTGGAGAAACTGTTGTTGTTGGAGCTACAAGAGAACAACATGAAGTCATCAGTGAATTTAGGATAAATTGGCATAGTTCTCAGTGAAAATGTGGATGACATAGTGATCTGTGACGTACCACTCAGGGTCCTGAGCTTGTCAAGGAAGCTGATTGGTGTTACAGTGTCTCCATCTTGGAAGCTGTATTCCATGTCTCCTTGAATCTGGTTTGCACTGGTTCTGTTCAGAGACAGTGAATGAACAGTCATTTTAAAGTCTTGTACTGCACAGATTCAGGAATCTTCGGTGCCGGTGTAAACTTACGTAAAATTGGAGCTCTTGGCTTCAAACTGTGGTGCATAAGGTTCGTTCAGCAGTGTGTTTAACTGGAGACACAAACAGATATTTTGAGATAAAATAATCAATAATATGATGTCTCTTACTTTTTATGTGCTTTTCATAATGGCATTTAAAGCTGAAGGCACTTTTATGTGTGTGAATCAGGATTCAATACAGTCTTACTCATGATCAAGCCATAAACAATTGCTACCTTGACACCACCTTCTGATTAACAGAGAATTTTCAGGCATAAATTCATAGCTGAGCATACTGTGATATATCTGGGTCAGCATCTCCAGAATCATGAAGCCTGCTGGAAGTTGCAGAACAGATCCAGAGATCTAGGGTCCCTTACTCTTTCAAATGAGGCACCTCTGCACAACATCTGAATTTAAACCTATTCTGTAATGAACTCAGTCAGGTGACATGAGTATATTGTTGTGACTTTCATCTCAATTAGTTCCCTTAGCTCATTTGCATGTCCCCAGTCTTGTGACAGGTGAACTGTGTTGTATTAGACTGATGGAGATGTAGACTTACTGCTTGGTTGGTGGAGTTCTCCAATTGAATGTAGGTTTTATTGATGACTCCAGTGGTGTTGTAAGTGATGTTGAATGTGATGATCAACGCAAAGGAGGTATCTGATGTCTCTGAGGTAACAAATCAAATGATAAGTGAGTAATTAATCAACACATTTCTAGGGCATGACATTGCTGTACACAGTAGGACATGCAAGTTACAAGCAAAACATACGTTCATAGGTGTAGTTGAGCACTTGAGTAGTATCACTGAGGTTTGACTTTCTAGAGTCCAGCAGAATTCTGGTCGCACTGAGGACCAAACTCTCACTGGGAACAGGAGAGGAGGAGTTGAACAGCATATGGCTTTTCACCACTGCAGATGAACAACTGGAAGAAAATGAAACATTAGGATTAATTTTCTTCAAGGTTCCCTCAAGAAGAAAATGTCAATGTACATGAAATATCTCTGAAATCTGTTGAACATACTTTTGTGTTTGAGTTGCTGTAGAAGTCACCAGCAGACTGGTTGGACTTGTTGGAGAAACTGTTGTAGATGGAGCTACAAGAGAACAACATGAAGTCATCAGTGAATTTAGGATAAATTGGCATAGTTCTCAGTGAAAATGTGGACGATATCGTGATCTATGACGTACCACTCAGGGTCCTGAGCTTGTCAAGGAAGCTGATTGGTGTTACAGTGTCTCCATCTTGGAAGCTGTATTCCATGTCTCCTTGAATCTGGTTTGCACTGGTTCTGTTCAGAGACAGTGAATGAACAGTCATTTTAAAGTCTTGTACTGCACAGATTCAGGAATCTTCGGTGCCGGTGTAAACTTACGTAAAATTGGAGCTCTTGGCTTCAAACTGTGGTGCACAAGGTTCGTTCAGCAGTGTGTTTAACTGGAGACACAAACAGATATTTTGAGATAAAATAATCCATAATATGATGTCTCTTACTTTTTATGTGCTTTTCATAATGGCATTTGAAGCTGAAGGCACTTTTATGTGTGTGAATCAGGATTCAATACAGTCTTACTCATGATCAAACCATAAGCAATTGCTACTTTGACACCACCTTCTGATTAACAGAGAAGTTTCAAGCATAAGTTCATAGCTGACTACATACTGAATTATCTGGGTCAGCATCTCCAGAATCATGAAGCCTGCTGGAAGTTGCTGAACAGATCTAGAGATTTAGGGTCCCTTACTCTTTCAAATGATGCAGCTCTGCACAACTTCTAAATTTAAACTGTTTCTGTACTGAACTCAGTCAGGTGACATGAGTATATTGTTGTGACTTTCATCTCAATGATTTCCCGTAGCTCATTTGCATTTCCCCAGTTGTGTGACAGGTGAACTGAGTTGTGATTAGACTGATGGAGATGTATACTCACTGCTTGGTTGGTTGACTTCTCCAATTGATTGTAGGTTTCATTGTTGACTCCAGTGGTGTTGTACCTGATGTTGAATGTAATTATCAATGCAATGGAAGTATTTGATGTCTCTGAGGTAACAAATCAAATGATAAGTCAGTAATTAATCATCACGTTTCAAGGGCATGATATTGCTGTACACAAGTTACAAGCAAAACCTACGTTCAAAGGTGTAGTTGAGCACTTGAGTAGAATCACTGAGGTTTGCCTTTCTAGAGTCCAGCAGAATTTTGGTCGCACTGAGGACCAAACTCTCACTGGGAGCAGGAGAGGAGGAGTTGAACAGCATGTGGCTTTTTACCACTGCATATAAACGACTGGAAAAAAATGAAACATTAGGATCAATGTTTTTCAAGGTTCCCTCAAGAGGAACAAGTCAATATACATGAAATATCTTCATCAGTAGAATTCTAATTGCACTGAGAACCAAATTCTGATTGGGAATAGGAGAAGCGGAGCTGAACCGTAGCTAAGTATAAACTAGTGCATAACTGTAACTAAGAGAGTTTGTTCATCATTTTTGTATGAATCTTTTTTATTTAGTTATCACCTGCCCAGGGACTACAGATAAAAAATTTGCTTATTAGCTAACTCTGGTTCTTGTGGAAACTTAAGTGTTGGTTAATGTGTATTGTCATAGATTAATATATATATATATATATATATATATATATATATATATATATATATATATATATATATATATTTTTTTTTTTTTTTTTTTTTTTTTTTTTTTTTGTTTTTATGATATTATACATTATTATCCAGTATTATTTAGTTTTAGTTTAAATAAGTTAGTACTTACAAATTTCTCTCTTGTACGCTTACTCCTGATGTTGTTGATGTAACAAGTGTTGAATCTTCAAGTTTAGTTGTGAATGCATCAGTGGTCGTGTTTGAGCCATCTGTATTTGTTGCAGTACTTGTCTCGACAGTTGTTGGTGATGCACTTGTAAAAGTTGATAAATCTGTAGTAAAGGTTTTTGCTTTCATGCTTGTGGCGGTTGTTTTTTCAGTAGATGTTTGTGCTGTACTTGTGGTTGTGGATGCACCAGAAGAAGAGGTTAGTGCCTCTGCAATTGTTGCAGTTGTTGTCAAAGTAGCAGTTTTTGTTGTAGTAATGGTTTCAGCACTGATTTCCTCCTCAGAGGAACTATTACTATCATGATGTTTTGAATCTGCACATTTGACTGACTTTTTTTTACTTTTTGTGGTTGGAGATCCTGTACTCTTGGAAGTAGTTATTCTGGTAACGTTTGGGTGTGCACTAGTTGTGGATGTTTCAGTGGTAGTGCTTGGAGATACTGTACGTCTGTCAGTGGTCAGTGCCTCTGGAATTGTTGCAGTAGTTGTCAAAGTAGCAGTTTGTGTTGTAGTTGTACTTGTTGATGATTCAGTAGACTTCTGTACTTGTCCTTTAGCCTCTGTACTTGTAGTAGTACTTGTCTCAGCAGTTCTTGTCTGTGCTGAACTTGTAATAGTGGGTTGCTCAGGTGTAGTGATCTGGGATTCTATTATGTTTATAGTTGTATCAGCAGTTGTTGGTGCTGCACTTGTAATACTGAATGCTTCAGTATAAGTGGTTGAAGCCTCTGTACTTGTGGCAGTGCTTGTCTCAGCAGCTGTATTTGGATATGCTGTATTTGTTGCAGCAGTTGTCTCAGTAGATGTTGATGCTGCACCTGTAATTGTGAAAGGTTCATTGACAGTGGTTGAAGCCCCTGTATTTGTGGCAGAGCTCGTTGCTGCATTTGCTGTTTCTGCACTTGTAATAGCGGATGCTTCAGTAGCTGTCATTGTTGCTGTACTTGTACTTGTTTTTTCTTCAGTTGGAGCCTCTGTACTTACAGTAATATCTGTCACAGCAGTTGCAGGTGCTGTAACTGTGGTTGATTCAGCAGCAGGATTTGGAGCCACCGTACTTGTAGTAGTCATCTGAGTAGTTGTTTGTGTTGTATTTGTAATTGTGGATGCTTCAGTTGTAGTGTTTAGTGCTCTTGTACTTGTAGCAGTATTTACCTTAGTAGTTGATGGCACTATACTTGTAGTTATGGATGCTCCAGTGGTCGTGTTTGAGCCATCTGTATTTGTTGCAGTACTTGTCTCGACAGTTGTTGGTGATGCACTTGTAAAAGTTGATAAATCTGTAGTAAAGGTTTTTGCTTTCATGCTTGTGGCGGTTGTTTTTTCAGTAGATGTTTGTGCTGTACTTGTGGTTGTGGATGCACCAGAAAAAGAGGTCAGTGCCTCTGCAATTGTTGCAGTTGTTGTCAAAGTAGCAGTTTTTGTTGTAGTAATGGTTTCAGCACTGATTTCCTCCTCAGAGGAACTATTACTATCATGATGTTTTGAATCTGCACATTTGACTGACTTTTTTTTACTTTTTGTGGTTGGAGATCCTGTACTCTTGGAAGTAGTTATTCTGGTAACGTTTGGGTGTGCACTAGTTGTGGATGTTTCAGTGGTAGTGCTTGGAGATACTGTACGTCTGTCAGTGGTCAGTGCCTCTGGAATTGTTGCAGTAGTTGTCAAAGTAGCAGTTTGTGTTGTGGTTGTACTTGTTGATGATTCAGTAGACTTCTGTACTTGTCCTTTAGCCCCTGTACTTGTAGTAGTACTTGTCTCAGCAGTTCTTGTCTGTGCTGAACTTGTAATAGTGGGTTGCTCAGGTGTAGTGATCTGGGATTCTATTATGTTTATAGTTGTATCAGCAGTTGTTGGTGCTGCACTTGTAATACTGAATGCTTCAGTATAAGTGGTTGAAGCCTCTGTACTTGTGGCAGTGCTTGTCTCAGCAGCTGTATTTGGATATGCTGTATTTGTTGCAGCAGTTGTCTCAGTAGATGTTGATGCTGCACCTGTAATTGTGAAAGGTTCATTGACAGTGGTTGAAGCCCCTGTATTTGTGGCAGAGCTCGTTGCTGCATTTGCTGTTTCTGCACTTGTAATAGCGGATGCTTCAGTAGCTGCCATTGTTGCTGTACTTGTACTTGTTTTTTCTTCAGTTGGAGCCTCTGTACTTACAGTAATATCTGTCACAGCAGTTGCAGGTGCTGTAACTGTGGTTGATTCAGCAGCAGGATTTGGAGCCACCGTACTTGTAGTAGTCATCTGAGTAGTTGTTTGTGTTGTATTTGTAATGGTGGATGCTTCAGTTGTAGTGTTTAGTGCTCTTGTACTTGTAGCAGTATTTACCTTAGTAGTTGATGGCACTATACTTGTAGTTATGGATGCTCCAGTGGTCGTGTTTGAGCCATCTGTATTTGTTGCAGTACTTGTCTCGACAGTTGTTGGTGATGCACTTGTAAAAGTTGATAAATCTGTAGTAAAGGTTTTTGCTTTCATGCTTGTGGTGGTTGTTTTTTCAGTAGATGTTTGTGCTGTACTTGTGGTTGTGGATGCACCAGAAGAAGAGGTCAGTGCCTCTGCAATTGTTGCAGTTGTTGTCAAAGTAGCAGTTTTTGTTGTAGTAATGGTTTCAGCACTGATTTCCTCCTCAGAGGAACTATTCCTATCATGATGTTTTGAATCTGCACATTTGACTGACTTTTTTTTACTTTTTGTGGTTGGAGATCCTGTACTCTTGGAAGTAGTTATTCTGGTAACGTTTGGGTGTGCACTAGTTGTGGATGTTTCAGTGGTAGTGCTTGGAGATACTGTACGTCTGTCAGTGGTCAGTGCCTCTGGAATTGTTGCAGTAGTTGTCAAAGTAGCAGTTTGTGTTGTAGTTGTACTTGTTGATGATTCAGTAGACTTCTGTACTTGTCCTTTAGCCTCTGTACTTGTAGTAGTACTTGTCTCAGCAGTTCTTGTCTGTGCTGAACTTGTAATAGTGGGTTGCTCAGGTGTAGTGATCTGGGATTCTATTATGTTTATAGTTGTATCAGCAGTTGTTGGTGCTGCACTTGTAATACTGAATGCTTCAGTATAAGTGGTTGAAGCCTCTGTACTTGTGGCAGTGCTTGTCTCAGCAGCTGTATTTGGATATGCTGTATTTGTTGCAGCAGTTGTCTCAGTAGAGGTTGATGCTGCACCTGTAATTGTGAAAGGTTCATTGACAGTGGTTGAAGCCCCTGTATTTGTGGCAGAGCTCGTTGCTGCATTTGCTGTTTCTGCACTTGTAATAGCGGATGCTTCAGTAGCTGTCATTGTTGCTGTACTTGTACTTGTTTTTTCTTCAGTTGGAGCCTCTGTACTTACAGTAATATCTGTCACAGCAGTTGCAGGTGCTGTAACTGTGGTTGATTCAGCAGCAGGATTTGGAGCCACCGTACTTGTAGTAGTCATCTGAGTAGTTGTTTGTGTTGTATTTGTAATGGAGGATGCTTCAGTTGTAGTGTTTAGTGCTCTTGTACTTGTAGCAGTATTTACCTTAGTAGTTGATGGCACTATACTTGTAGTTATGGATGCTCCAGTGGTCGTGTTTGAGCCATCTGTATTTGTTGCAGTACTTGTCTCGACAGTTGTTGGTGATGCACTTGTAAAAGTTGATAAATCTGTAGTAAAGGTTTTTGCTTTCATGCTTGTGGCGGTTGTTTTTTCAGTAGATGTTTGTGCTGTACTTGTGGTTGTGGATGCACCAGAAGAAGAGGTCAGTGCCTCTGCAATTGTTGCAGTTGTTGTCAAAGTAGCAGTTTTTGTTGTAGTAATGGTTTCAGCACTGATTTCCTCCTCAGAGGAACTATTCCTATCATGATGTTTTGAATCTGCACATTTGACTGACTTTTTTTTACTTTTTGTGGTTGGAGATCCTGTACTCTTGGAAGTAGTTATTCTGGTAACGTTTGGGTGTGCACTAGTTGTGGATGTTTCAGTGGTAGTGCTTGGAGATACTGTACGTCTGTCAGTGGTCAGTGCCTCTGGAATTGTTGCAGTAGTTGTCAAAGTAGCAGTTTGTGTTGTAGTTGTACTTGTTGATGATTCAGTAGACTTCTGTACTTGTCCTTTAGCCTCTGTACTTGTAGTAGTACTTGTCTCAGCAGTTCTTGTCTGTGCTGAACTTGTAATAGTGGGTTGCTCAGGTGTAGTGATCTGGGATTCTATTATGTTTATAGTTGTATCAGCAGTTGTTGGTGCTGCACTTGTAATACTGAATGCTTCAGTATAAGTGGTTGAAGCCTCTGTACTTGTGGCAGTGCTTGTCTCAGCAGCTGTATTTGGATATGCTGTATTTGTTGCAGCAGTTGTCTCAGTAGAGGTTGATGCTGCACCTGTAATTGTGAAAGGTTCATTGACAGTGGTTGAAGCCCCTGTATTTGTGGCAGAGCTCGTTGCTGCATTTGCTGTTTCTGCACTTGTAATAGCGGATGCTTCAGTAGCTGTCATTGTTGCTGTACTTGTACTTGTTTTTTCTTCAGTTGGAGCCTCTGTACTTACAGTAATATCTGTCACAGCAGTTGCAGGTGCTGTAACTGTGGTTGATTCAGCAGCAGGATTTGGAGCCACCGTACTTGTAGTAGTCATCTGAGTAGTTGTTTGTGTTGTATTTGTAATGGAGGATGCTTCAGTTGTAGTGTTTAGTGCTCTTGTACTTGTAGCAGTATTTACCTTAGTAGTTGATGGCACTATACTTGTAGTTATGGATGCTCCAGTGGTCGTGTTTGAGCCATCTGTATTTGTTGCAGTACTTGTCTCGACAGTTGTTGGTGATGCACTTGTAAAAGTTGATAAATCTGTAGTAAAGGTTTTTGCTTTCATGCTTGTGGCGGTTGTTTTTTCAGTAGATGTTTGTGCTGTACTTGTGGTTGTGGATGCACCAGAAGAAGAGGTCAGTGCCTCTGCAATTGTTGCAGTTGTTGTCAAAGTAGCAGTTTTTGTTGTAGTAATGGTTTCAGCACAGATTTCCTCCTCAGAGGAACTATTCCTATCATGATGTTTTGAATCTGCACATTTGACTGACTTTTTTTTACTTTTTGTGGTTGGAGATCCTGTACTCTTGGAAGTAGTTATTCTGGTAACGTTTGGGTGTGCACTAGTTGTGGATGTTTCAGTGGTAGTGCTTGGAGATACTGTACGTCTGTCAGTGGTCAGTGCCTCTGGAATTGTTGCAGTAGTTGTCAAAGTAGCAGTTTGTGTTGTAGTTGTACTTGTTGATGATTCAGTAGACTTCTGTACTTGTCCTTTAGCCTCTGTACTTGTAGTAGTACTTGTCTCAGCAGTTCTTGTCTGTGCTGAACTTGTAATAGTGGGTTGCTCAGGTGTAGTGATCTGGGATTCTATTATGTTTATAGTTGTATCAGCAGTTGTTGGTGCTGCACTTGTAATACTGAATGCTTCAGTATAAGTGGTTGAAGCCTCTGTACTTGTGGCAGTGCTTGTCTCAGCAGCTGTATTTGGATATGCTGTATTTGTTGCAGCAGTTGTCTCAGTAGATGTTGATGCTGCACCTGTAATTGTGAAAGGTTCATTGACAGTGGTTGAAGCCCCTGTATTTGTGGCAGAGCTCGTTGCTGCATTTGCTGTTTCTGCACTTGTAATAGCGGATGCT
The DNA here is from genome assembly GCF_029633855.1 of Hoplias malabaricus. NCBI lineage: Eukaryota > Metazoa > Chordata > Actinopteri > Characiformes > Erythrinidae > Hoplias > Hoplias malabaricus. The sequence continues at coordinate 44,251,226 of NC_089807.1, forward strand.
TCAGTAGCTGCCATTGTTGCTGTACTTGTACTTGTTTTTTCTTCAGTTGGAGCCTCTGTACTTACAGTAATATCTGTCACAGCAGTTGCAGGTGCTGTAACTGTGGTTGATTCAGCAGCAGGATTTGGAGCCACCGTACTTGTAGTAGTCATCTGAGTAGTTGTTTGTGTTGTATTTGTAATGGAGGATGCTTCAGTTGTAGTGTTTAGTGCTCTTGTACTTGTAGCAGTATTTACCTTAGTAGTTGATGGCACTATACTTGTAGTTATGGATGCTCCAGTGGTCGTGTTTGAGCCATCTGTATTTGTTGCAGTACTTGTCTCGACAGTTGTTGGTGATGCACTTGTAAAAGTTGATAAATCTGTAGTAAAGGTTTTTGCTTTCATGCTTGTGGCGGTTGTTTTTTCAGTAGATGTTTGTGCTGTACTTGTGGTTGTGGATGCACCAGAAGAAGAGGTCAGTGCCTCTGCAATTGTTGCAGTTGTTGTCAAAGTAGCAGTTTTTGTTATAGTAATGGTTTCAGCACTGATTTCCTCCTCAGAGGAACTATTCCTATCATGATGTTTTGAATCTGCACATTTGACTGACTTTTTTTTACTTTTTGTGGTTGGAGATCCTGTACTCTTGGAAGTAGTTATTCTGGTAACGTTTGGGTGTGCACTAGTTGTGGATGTTTCAGTGGTAGTGCTTGGAGATACTGTACGTCTGTCAGTGGTCAGTGCCTCTGGAATTGTTGCAGTAGTTGTCAAAGTAGCAGTTTGTGTTGTAGTTGTACTTGTTGATGATTCAGTAGACTTCTGTACTTGTCCTTTAGCCTCTGTACTTGTAGTAGTACTTGTCTCAGCAGTTCTTGTCTGTGCTGAACTTGTAATAGTGGGTTGCTCAGGTGTAGTGATCTGGGATTCTATTATGTTTATAGTTGTATCAGCAGTTGTTGGTGCTGCACTTGTAATACTGAATGCTTCAGTATAAGTGGTTGAAGCCTCTGTACTTGTGGCAGTGCTTGTCTCAGCAGCTGTATTTGGATATGCTGTATTTGTTGCAGCAGTTGTCTCAGTAGAGGTTGATGCTGCACCTGTAATTGTGAAAGGTTCATTGACAGTGGTTGAAGCCCCTGTATTTGTGGCAGAGCTCGTTGCTGCATTTGCTGTTTCTGCACTTGTAATAGCGGATGCTTCAGTAGCTGTCATTGTTGCTGTACTTGTACTTGTTTTTTCTTCAGTTGGAGCCTCTGTACTTACAGTAATATCTGTCACAGCAGTTGCAGGTGCTGTAACTGTGGTTGATTCAGCAGCAGGATTTGGAGCCACCGTACTTGTAGTAGTCATCTGAGTAGTTGTTTGTGTTGTATTTGTAATGGTGGATGCTTCAGTTGTAGTGTTTAGTGCTCTTGTACTTGTAGCAGTATTTACCTTAGTAGTTGATGGCACTATACTTGTAGTTATGGATGCTCCAGTGGTCGTGTTTGAGCCATCTGTATTTGTTGCAGTACTTGTCTCGACAGTTGTTGGTGATGCACTTGTAAAAGTTGATAAATCTGTAGTAAAGGTTTTTGCTTTCATGCTTGTGGCGGTTGTTTTTTCAGTAGATGTTTGTGCTGTACTTGTGGTTGTGGATGCACCAGAAGAAGAGGTCAGTGCCTCTGCAATTGTTGCAGTTGTTGTCAAAGTAGCAGTTTTTGTTGTAGTAATGGTTTCAGCACTGATTTCCTCCTCAGAGGAACTATTCCTATCATGATGTTTTGAATCTGCACATTTGACTGACTTTTTTTTACTTTTTGTGGTTGGAGATCCTGTACTCTTGGAAGTAGTTATTCTGGTAACGTTTGGGTGTGCACTAGTTGTGGATGTTTCAGTGGTAGTGCTTGGAGATACTGTACGTCTGTCAGTGGTCAGTGCCTCTGGAATTGTTGCAGTAGTTGTCAAAGTAGCAGTTTGTGTTGTAGTTGTACTTGTTGATGATTCAGTAGACTTCTGTACTTGTCCTTTAGCCTCTGTACTTGTAGTAGTACTTGTCTCAGCAGTTCTTGTCTGTGCTGAACTTGTAATAGTGGGTTGCTCAGGTGTAGTGATCTGGGATTCTATTATGTTTATAGTTGTATCAGCAGTTGTTGGTGCTGCACTTGTAATACTGAATGCTTCAGTATAAGTGGTTGAAGCCTCTGTACTTGTGGCAGTGCTTGTCTCAGCAGCTGTATTTGGATATGCTGTATTTGTTGCAGCAGTTGTCTCAGTAGATGTTGATGCTGCACCTGTAATTGTGAAAGGTTCATTTATAGTGGTTGAAGCCCCTGTATTTGTGGCAGAGCTTGTTGCTGCATTTGCTGTTTCTGCACTTGTAATAGCAGAGTCTTCAGTAGAAGTGGTTGGAGCTCCTTTATGTGTGGCCATAATTGTCTCAGTGCCTGTTATTTTTGTAATTGTCTTTGTAGATGCTTTAGTAGTAATGGTTGAAGATTCTGTATTGGGGGAAGTACTTGTTTTAACAGTTGTTTGTGCTGAATTTGTAAGGGTAGATGCTTCAGGAGTAATGTCTGGGGCTTCTGTACTTGTGGTAGTATTGGTCTTACTATGTACAGTTGCTGTACTTGTAGTTGTGGATGCTTCAGTAGAAGTGTTTAGAGCTTTGTTTCTTATGGAGATAGTTGTCTCAGTTAGTGTTGGTTTTATACTTGTCATTGTCAAAGCTTCATTCACTGTGATTGGGCCCTCTGTATTTGTAGCAGTATTTGTTTCAATAGTTTCTTGTGTTTTACTTGTTGTGGTTGATGCTCTGGTGCTTGTAGTTGGAGAAGCAGTACTTATGATAATGGTTGACTCACCAGCTGGTTCTGCTCTGCTTGTATTTGTGGATGTTCCTTTTGTAGTGGTCACAGCTTCTGATTTTGAGTAAGTAATTCTCTGAGCACTTGTTAATGCTGAACTTGTAATGGTTGATGGTTCAAAAGATGTAATTAGGGCCTTTGTACTTTTGGAAGAATGTTCTCCAGCAGTTGTTGTTGGAGTAGTTGTTGTTGTGAAATCTTTCCTAATTGTAATCAGAGCCTCTGTACGTCTGGCTGTATTTTCTTCTGTTTGTTTTATTTTTTTACTTGTGGATGCCTCACTTATTATAATTGTAATAGCTTTACTTATAGTATTAGTCTGTGTAGTTGTTTGTGTTGTACTTATAATGGGGGGTGCTGCAGTGTTATTGTTCTGAGAAAAGGTGCTTTCAGCACTAATTTTCTCACTAGCTATGTGTGCTGTACTTGTCATAGTGGATGCTTCAATAGTGCTTTTTAGATACACTGCTTTTGTGGAAATACTTGTATTAGCAGCTGCTGGTTTTGCACTTGTGATGGTAAAAGCTTTGTTAGTAGTGGTTGAAGATCCTGTACTTTTGGAATTAGTCCTCTCATTGCTTTTTGAATCTGCACATTTGACTAACTGTGTTTTACTTTTTGTGGTTGGTGATCCTGTACTTTTGGAAGTAGTTATTTTTGTAACATTTGGCTGTACACTAGTTGTGGATGTTTCAGTGGTAGTGGTTGGAGATACTGTACTTTTGGAAGTAGTTCTTTTGGTAACATTTGGCTGTACACTAGTTGTAGAGGTTTTAGTGGTAGTGGTTGGAGATACTGTACTTTTGGAAGTAGTTCTTTTGGTAACATTTGGTTGTACACTAGTTGTAGACGTTTCAGTGGTAGTGGTTGGAGATACTGTACTTTTGGAAGTAGTTCTTTTGGTAACATTTGGCTGTACACTAGTTGTAGACGTTTCAGTGGTAGTAGTTGGAGATACTGTACCTCTGGAAGTAGTCCTCTCAAGATTTTTTGAATCTGCAGAATTGACTGACTGTGATTTACTTTTTGTGGTTGGAGATCCTGTACTTTTGGAAGTAGTTCTTTTGGTAACATTTGGCTGTACATTAGTTGTAGATTTTTCAGTGGTAGTGGTTGGAGATACTGTACTTTTGGAAGTAGTTCTTTTGGTAACATTTGGCTGTACACTAGTTGTAGATGTTTCAGTGGTAGTAGTTGGAGATACTGTACGTCTGGAAGTAGTCCTCTCATGATCTTTTGAATCTGCACATTTGGCTGACTGTGTTTTACTTTTTGTGGTTGGAGATCCTGTACTTTTGGAAGTAGTTCTTTTGGTAAAATTTGGGTGTGCACTAGTTGTGGATGTTTCAGTGTTAGTGGTTGGAGACACTGTAGTTCTCTGAATACTTTTTGGATGTGCAAATTTTACTGATGGTATTTCAGTTGTAGTGGTTGGAGACACCAATTTTTTGGAAGTAGTTCTCTGATTATTTTTTGGATGTGGAAATTTCACTGATTTTGTTTTAGTAGTAGTGGTTAGAGACACAGTTTTTTTGGAAGTAGGTTCCTCATGAACATTTGGGTGTGCAAATTTCATTGATGGAATTTCAGTAGTGGTTGAAGACACTGTTGTTTTGGAAGTCATTGTAGATTTTGACTTATTTAATGTAGTTGTAGTTGTTGTTTCCTTGTTAGAATGGAAATTTTCCATGGAGGACATTTCATTTGAGTTGTCATGGAAATTGTTCCTACAGAAACATTTTATGTTTTGAACTGAGTACATGTTTACATAGTTTATTAATTTATTTATTTTAAATTAGCTAATCATTCTACACTGTACTGTAAACTGTTCATTCAAAACCATTCAGCAAAAAAATCTGTACTCACATTTTTGCTTTATTCCCGATAAACACACACCATAGACACACTGTTATTAAAAAGACACAATTAGACAGACAAAATAGTCATCATCATAACATCCTTTTTATAAATAAAATTGTACTTTCTATTCTTACTTTGCAAATGGTTCTTAAGAGGGATTCTCTTCCCAGTTCTGAAATTCCTCTATCAGTTCTCATACATTAGACTGCCAAAAGTATACTGCCACCTGCTTGTGTCACCTGCGTAATAACCTAATGTTTTTTCCTATTTGTGCTACTGTTACTTTTCTGTTTATAACTACAAACATTTGGAAATAATATATATTGCTTCTATTCTGTTAATATGTTTTTTCACTGTCCAATTAAATATGTTTTTCTGGACTTTTAGTCTACTACATTATATAAACACAGCAGAAACAGAACAAAAAAAGAAAGAAAAAAGAAAAACTTTTATGATGAATGGACCAACAGAAATGCTCCACAATGATATGGCATAAAATCTTTTCACTGTGATGTCCATTGAAATTTAAGAAGTATTTTTTTTCTCTTGTAAAGTTATTATTTTGTGAGATACATGTTTTGTAGATTTGTTGACCTATCCTGTCAGTCTATCTGTCAGTCTCCCTGAAAAATATATGTATATAAGTAAAAATTAGTTGAACAATTGTCTGCACAATATCTACTGTAGTATATCTAATTATAAATTATATATCATCAGGTTTGGAATAAAACTCTCATAAATCTTATTTAAAAAATTCAATATTATAGCTGCTGTTTATTTTTTTATATATATTTCAAACAATCTGATGAATAAAAATGGCCTAAAATTACAAAATTTTTTCACAACAAAATCTATTATAAATTGTGGGCATTTTCTCTCCAGTAAATTTGGGAGATATGTTTTCACAAGGTAGTGATGGTATTTCACTAAATTTGAAGACAGAAGAAAACAAAAAATTTCACTTACGTAATGTGAGGAATGTGTGTTTTCTGCTGGTGACATTTTTACTGAGAGTAAACCTGTGAATCATAATACAGATTTAATTAAGGTTTAATCCAGATTAATATTAGAATTAATTCTGCTTATTCCAGATTAAACTCAGCTTTAGTTCACATAAAATGTAGCTTAAATTGTTTAAATTAAATTGTAGTTTAAATTAGCTTCAGTACAACTTTAATCCACATTTAATTTGGCAGTAATTCAGATTGTATATATTTTTTACTCACAAACGTTACTGTGCAGAAGTCTTAGGCACCTTATATAATAATATCTATCTATCTATCTATCTATCTATCTATCTATATATATATATATATATATATATATATATATATATATATATATATATATATATATAAACTAATGCCTTCTCAGTGAGCATGGTGCTTGTATAAAATTATATGTAATCAGCGTAAATACAAACAAATAAAAACAATAAGGAATATAAGATCATTTTTTCTATAAAGTAGTGAGAGTGAGTTTGAAGAACTATGTTTTGTTCAGATTTTCCTTGATTTGCATGAATTTGTTAAATCAGCAGCACACATTATTTAAAATCATTATTTATTAACTGCTAAAACTAGGTACTGGATGATAACCTCAAATAATACAGACTCCACGAGGAGAGACTTGGACAAAGTTAAACCAACACATTCACACACAGAGGATCACACTGGAATAATGTTAGTGGGTTTATGCTAATGTTGGGCATAATTTGGTGTTTGTTTGATAGCAAATAAACACTTACTGCTCATTTAAACAGCTTTTTAAAACTCATAAACTCTGATGCCTAAAACTTTTGCACAGTACTGTATATTTCATCTTTAATTCAGACAAATCAGTTCTAACAGACAAACCTTACATTATGATTATCACTATGATTATTGTTATTACTTCATATGAGCTAATAACATTTTTTACTAGTGTCAGGAAACCTTTTAAATTCTACAACGTCTCAGGACGTTGGCCAGCTGTCAGCTCCTTGCATTAGAAAAGACAATGCAGGAGGGAGAGGCTTTTCTCACAGAGCTCCACAACTTTGGAATAACCTTCTTGTTACTATTCTGGACTCTGACATACTGTCAGTCTTCAACATCCATAAAGTTTCCTGTTCTTTATCTGTGCTGTAACTACAGTACCACAGTGATTATTTCTGTAGTAGTTTGTTTAACTGCTTGCTGGTTACTATCAACCAGATAGTTTATATGACCTTTTGCCCTTTAACCATCACTTACTTTTATGTCCTGAACTTCCCAATGTTGGTGTCAGTCTGTCTGTTTCTGGGTGCTGCCTTTACCCTGGCCACTGGACCAATTTCCCACTGTGTGATTTTTTTTCACCTGTGTTTGCTATGACACTACAAGCCCCATTTTCCCTATTCTCTTTTTTTTCTTCTTGTCTCTATCCCACACATTGAGATGCCCTGTCCCTGCTGCTATACCCTGATGCTTTCCCACCTATAGATGTATAATGTGTAAACTCTTCAATATGTAAACCTTAACCCAAATGAATTACACACATCTGTAATGCTGACACAAATAAGAAATCTGTATAAATGTTCTTACACTAAAATGAACAATACGTTTTACACTTATGGAACTGATACAGGAATATTGTCAATAAAACATTAAAAAATAATATATAATTAATATAAAATGTCCTTACCTTACTGAATTCTTCAGAGCCATAACTCAGTGAGTGTCAGTACGTACTGAACAATGTATAATACTGAAAATGTGTCAGCAGTATTCATCAAGGGGTGGTTTTTACGTGGAGATGCATGCTTCGTTGCCTCACCCACTCTATCTTTCTCTTTCTGTTCATTCATTCTCTCTCTTTCTCTCATTCACTTAGATTAAAAATAACAGGTGTACATCCATCAAACGATTCATTATCACTGCAGGAATTCCTCATATTTTAGTACTGACTCAGTACAACACACACACACACACACACACACACACACAGTGCAGCAGGCACTCATCCCAGTGACCAGGGTTTAGTCAGGGCTTTAGGTACTCAAAGTGCTTGCTTCAGGTACTGTGCATTCACTCACTCCACAACTAATTTTCTTGCTGGTAATGGGGATCTTATATAAAATGAACCTCAATTAACCCCATCCTCTATTTTGTCCCATATTCTGGAATCAGGTATGAATTCAACTGATAATACAAGTTATCTATTATTTTCCATTTTGTATTTGCATGGAATATTTAATCATAACTTTTAATAAGTTATATTTTTTTATATAAGTTTTATTTTTTTTTCTATTTTCCCAAGTATATATTTCTACAAATTCATATGTTAAAGAAAAGATTGTTGCATTGTTTTTGAAAGAGGTCCATTATCACCATCAGAAGGTTTCTGAATTATTTTAACATACAAAACTAGTTATTAAAAAGGAAAATATTTCAGTTGTAAATGTGATGGTGTTTGGGATAAAGTCTGAGAATCTAGAGGCTGCTGAAACCAAAGACATGTCCAAATCTGTGTTTCAGTAGGACCACATTTAAAGGATTCAAGTTATTTAAAACTGCACACTGCAGGTGTTGTATGATGCTCCTCACAGGTGTGAGTGAAACTGTCCACAAGTGGGTGAGTGTGACACTGCCTTGAGACCATTGATTCTGGGTCTCCTCCAGCTCTGATCATGAAGATTTAAGTTCATGAGTGAATAAAAAAAGATGTTTGCTTGTTATTTATGTAAGCAGAGTATGATTTCAGAAGATTCTGTTTTGTTTTACAAGAAAATGTCTTAACTGAAAGTGTAAATTAATATGTATGTCACACCCTGGCCCTGTCACGTGTCTGTGTTCCTACCATGTGTTCTAGCACATGGCTGTTTGTTATTGTTCCTGTCTCCACCCTAGTCCCGCCTTAGCTCTACCCTTTAGTTGTGCCTCCTTTGTAGTCCTGCCCTCTCGTTATCTGTGCCAGGTGTCTTGTCTGTGGTGTGTATTTAAGTTCCCTTGTGTTAGTGCTTCTTGGTTGGACATTTCCCTTCCCTTTTCCTCATCCTTGTTTGCCTGTTTTTCTCTTCCCTTACGTCTGTTAGTACCTGTGTTCTACTGTTTGGATTTCCCTTTCTGTGCTCAGTTGGTTTGTTAGTATTTCCCTTAGTATAACTTTCTAGTCTGTCAGTACTTCCTTCTATATCTAATCTGTTAGTATTTCCCTATCTCTCCAGTTTGTTGTTCTCGCAGTCTCAGTAACAATGTCTGGGTGTCTGTCTTTCTGTATCCCTGTCTAGTTCTGTTTGTCCTGACAGGTCCTGACAGTATAAGATTTTTAATCTCAGTAATTGTGGAACAGTTCTGTTGGTCCATTGTTCTTGAAAGTTTTACAGTGTGAATTCAGCTGTGGTTATTATTTATTTATATACCTTTTACTATTATTCAGTGTTTTTCTGAGAGAACATAGTGCTTTACATACTTTGGTGCTTTAGAGAGTCATCTCAGACACCACCTGCATATGGCCTCCTTATGTAAAACGTGACAACAAATGGAAAATTTGACAGCAACCAATCCATAACAGTACATTCCCCCACAACACCACACCAGATGAGACAGCAGCGCTACACAGGAACACTGGACATTTTCACACACTCACCCAATCACACTCACTCCTGTGGACAGTTTCACGCACTCACCCAGACACTCACACTTGTGAACCATTTCACACACTCAGCCATGCCACCTACCAACACGTGTGTTTTGAGTGCAGGAAGAACAAATTCTAATTAATGTTATTTTTGGCTGCCCACCAATTCATGTGTGTGTGTGTGTGTGTGTGTGTGTGTGCCTTTTCTCACACATTTATTTATTCAGAAAAAGCACATCTAGTTTCACTTTTAAACCTTTTTCTTTTTATTCACTTATAAATGAGCAGTATGACTAGAGAATTATGAAGGGACAGTGAGTGTAATGTTCTGTGTAATTAATTAGTACAATGAGAGGCAGATGAACAATGAGCAGTTCCAATTAAAGCCCAGATTCATCAGTTGTTGGGTGTGAGGGTGGCTCCATGGGAGGTGAGCATGAACGCCTAGTGCTTGAGGCTTGTTCTAGAGGGGGGTGTAGTGTGATGTTGCTGTCTTCTGGTCAGAGCTGGTTGTAGATCAGGCTAGCAGGGGACACCACAGTCCAGACAATCTGCCTGCATTATGTCAGAAAAAATGGGCAATTTTTCCACTAGGCATAACATAAACAAATAGTAAGTTCTAATATTTGATTTCCTATTAATTGAGCACAGTGAGTTTTGCTAGGATTTTTTTTTTGGTCCAGCATAGCTTAAAACACATTAGAAGATTAGAAAAGTCTAGCTAAAAAGTAGCACAGACTTGAGACCACTCAAGAGATACCTCAGAACTAAAATTTGGGTTACTCAACATAAGATCGCTAAACTCAAAAGCACTCATCGTAAATGATATTATAAGTGATCATAAATTCAATGTTTTCTGTCTCACGGAAACGTGGGTTAAACCAAATGAATATTTAGCACTAAATGAAGCCACCCCCCTAGGCTATAATTATGCACAAAGCCCAAGAATATCAGGCAAAGGAGGTGGAGTATGTGTAATTTACCAAAATACCCTAGAAATTAGTCTTAAACAATGTGACACCTTTTCTTCTTTTGAGGTTCTCTCCACTATTATTACAAATCCGGTCACAAAAAAGGACGCATTTTTATTATGCAACATTTACAGACCACCAGGGCCTTACTTAGAATTTCTGAAAGAATTCAGCGATTTTGCTACAAACCTAGCGGTGTGCAATCATAAAGTTATAATTGTAGGAGATTTCAATATCCATTTCGAGAAGGAAAGTGACCCACTAAAAAAGGCATTTACCTCAATCTTAGACTCTATTGGTATTACTCAAAATGTAACAGGGCCTACACACTACTGCAGCCACACTTTAGACTTAGTTCTGACACTAGGTCTTAACATTGACAAAATTAATATCTTACCGCAATCCTCAGCAATCTCCGATCATTACTTAATTTCATATGAGCTACGTTTTATCCATAATCTATGTAAGAACCCTCGCTATTCTACAAGGCGTATAATAAAACCATCTACCGCCCTACAATTTATAGAAAACCTACCAGAACTATCGACCCCAGTTCCAACTCCATCAGACCCAATGGACCTAGATGTACTAACTGACTACCTAGAAAATACCTGTCGATCTACTTTAGAAAAGGTAGCACCACTTAAACATAAAAGTATAAGACAGAAAAAGCTCGCACCATGGTATAACGATAAGACCCGTACTTTAAAACAAACATTACGAAAACTAGAGCGGAAATGGCGATCAACCAAGCTTGAAGTGTTTCATTCTGCCTGGAAGGACAGCCTTATAGAGTATAGAAATGCCCTCACTAAAGCTCGCTCAGCATATCTGGCCTCGCTGATCTCCAATAATAAAAATAATCCGAGAGCACTGTTTAGTGTGTTTTCTAGAATTACAAAAAATCAAGCAGGTTCTGAACAACTAATTCCAGCAACTCTCACCAGTAAAGATTTTATGGACTTTTTTAATAATAAAATTGAGAATATTAGACAACAAACTCTAGCCACAGGATCAAATCCATCCTGGCTGCCACCTGATGTGAATGAAATAAAACATAATATAACTGTAAAAGAAAGACTTGAAACCTTTTACCCACTCCCACAATTAGAACTAGAGAAGATTATCACCTCCGCAAACTGTACAACTTGCACACTTGACGCAATTCCCACAAAGTTGCTCAAAGAAGTACTACCAGCTATTATTGATCCTCTTTTAACTATAGTAAACTCATCGCTTAGTCTGGGCCATGTACCCAAAGCTTTTAAACTAGCAGTTATTAAACCTATGATCAAGAAACCAAATCTTGATGCTAGTACACTGTCTAATTACAGGCCTATTTCTAATTTGCCATTTCTGTCTAAGATCTTAGAAAGAGCTGTGGCCCAACAACTTAGTTCATATCTACATAAGAATCATATATATGAAAAATTCCAATCTGGATTCAGGCAACATCATAGTACAGAGACAGCTCTAGTCAAGATAACAAATGATCTTCTTCTTGCCTCTGATCAAGGCCACGTATCCCTGTTGGTGCTTCTTGACCTAAGCGCAGCCTTCGATACAATAGACCACAATATTCTCATAGAAAGGTTAGAAAACATGGTTGGAATCACAGGGACAGCCCTATTATGGTTCAAATCTTACTTAACGGAACGTTATCAATTCGTAAAAGTAAACAATCTAAATTCAAATTATTCTAAAGTAAGATTTGGAATTCCACAAGGCTCTATTTTAGGACCATTATTATTTACATTATACATGTTACTGCTAGGCACAGTTATAAGAAACCATGACATTAACTTTCACTGTTACGCAGACGACACACAATTGTATATTTCAGCCAAGCCCGATGACAAACACAGATTAAAGAAAATAGAGGACTGTGTAAAAGACGTGAAAGGCTGGATGTTGCGTAACTTCCTCCTTCTAAACAGCAACAAAACAGAGGTCCTGCTTTTGGGTCCAAAAGTGACAAGAAATAAATTATCAGATTTAATTTTAGATCTAGCTAACTTTCCAGTTAAACCTGGTTCAGCAGCAAAAAATCTTGGTGTCATAATTGACCCGGATTTATCATTTGATCAACACATAGGTAGTATCACTAGGACAGCTTTTTTACATCTTCGCAATATTGCTAAGATTAGAAATGCCTTATCCCTCCAGGACGCAGAAACATTAGTACATGCCTTTATTACTTCAAGGCTTGACTACTGTAACGCACTACTGTCAGGATGCACCAGCAGCAATTTAAGAAAACTTCAGCTAGTTCAAAATGCTGCAGCTAGGGTCCTCACTAAAACTAGAAAATTTGAACATATCAGCCCAGTTTTATCATCACTTCATTGGCTGCCTGTTAAATTCCGCATTGACTACAAAATTTTGTTATTAACATATAAAGCTCTACATGGGCTTGCTCCTGAATATCTTCAAGATACAATTTCCTATTATGAGCCTCCACGTTCACTCAGATCACAGAATACTGGATTTTTAAATGTTCCCAGAATTCAGAAGGCCTCAGCTGGGGGAAGAGCCTTTTCTTATAAAGCCCCCCAACTCTGGAATGATCTTCCAAAAAATGTTCGGGACTCAGACACAGTCGCAATCTTCAAATGTAGGCTAAAAACTCATTTGTTTAGTTTATCATTTGGTAGCTAATGCTCCCCCATAGATAAAGGCGGCAGATCCGGGGGGTCCATGGACACAGGGAATTATAGTATACTGAGACGCTGGTGCTGTCGTCCCGCCGCTTCTCGCGATCACTCAGGTTTGTTGACGGTGGAGCGGAGGGATGCCAGTGTTTCAGGATGCTCCCGTGTCTGTGTGTCCTTCTGGTTCTCTCCTTTTAGTTAATGCTGTCATAGTCAGATCTGCCGGAGTCATTAGCCACACTCTGGAAATTTTCATATTTTCTACTTTACAAACACAAAACAGTTCAAAACTAATTCCATCCCTTTACATCTTTCCGAGTAAACGACTGCCCACCTGTCTGTCTGGGCACTGATGGATGACTGTCGAGATCCTCCTCCACGCTTCAGACCAGCTGCCCACGCTCCAGCAACCACCAAGTGCCTTGAAGCTGTCCCTACACTGAAGTTCTCATGGACTACTAACTATCATCACCAGTAGATTGACCAGAGGAGGATGGGTCACCCCTTGTGAGCCTTGGTTCCTCCCAAGGTTTCTTCCTCAGCTGGGGGAGTTTTTCCTTGCCACTGTCGCCCCTGGCTTGCTCACTTGAGGGTTTTACATTTGTCTTTACATTTCATGTCAAATCTTGTCTTACTGGAATTCTGTGAAGCTGCTTTGTGACAACATCAGTTGTGAAAAGCGCTATATAAATAAATTTGATTTGATTTGATTTGATATTGTCAAAAACTCTCAATAAACCGTATTCGAGTGTATGCGAGTGACCGCATCAGAGCAGCAGCACCACAGCGCTGACATTTCATATTGCCACAATTCTCTATGTACATGAACCCTTACATCTGCACAATTAATCTAACATAAATATAATTAGAAAATTATCCGCTATAAAAAAAAGGGTTCTTTACATGGACATAAAATCTAGGATTGTTTCCAAGTCCCTAAAATGAACTGGAACCAGGAGGCTCTGGGGTGGGGGGTCGTTCATTAGGGTAATGGGGTGATGCACCACCAAAAGGGAAAGGGAGGGAATTTTATTTCTCTCATTCTACCACAATTTTAACTAAGTTGGGCTGGACAGTTTGTCTCAAGTCTGAGTGTCAGAGTCCACTCAGTGTAAGGTTTTGTTCCATAAAGTCTTGCCTCTTTTTGAGCAATTTCATCATGGTGGAAAATTTCCTCAGACTCCTCATATGTTACCTGAGCCACGTTCCAAATGGCCCCCACTCTATTCCCTACTATGTAGGTACGATATAGTGAATAGGGCACTGATTAACATTGGGCCCACCCCTATAGGGATAATTGGAGCAGTAATTGATTTGGTTAGTATTAACTTTACAGTACACTTTTTTTCTGGACCTTCTTCTCCTAAAATAAAATGTCAATCAAATAATTGTGAGAGTTTACTGAATTGTTTATGATTAATGTTAAAGCTGCACTTTCTTTCTTCAAAATATTTGTGAGGGCTACTAAATGACAGTTTATTTGTTTATGTCTATAGTTGATTGTTCAGTTATTGTAGAGGCAAAGTAACTATATTAAAGTAAAACTCCTGGATATAGCTATCCTTATATATTGTAGAGTAAGAAGGCTATGCAAAGAGAAAGGTTTTGTTAGTGGTTACTGGTTGTCACGCCTTCGTCCTGTCAGTCTGTTGTCCCGGCCATGTGCTTTATTTGCACATGGCTCTGTTTTGTTTATGTTCAAGTCTCCGCCTTTGTTCCGCCTCCTCGTCCGTGTCATGTGTTAACCCGTCCTCCTTGTTATCTGTCCAGGTGTGTCTCGTTTGTGTCTGTATTTAAGCCCTCTTGTTTCACGTCATGTTTGTCGTTCATTTCACTTCATTATGTATTGTTCTCCGGTCTTGTCATGTCGCGTCGTTTATCTCTCGTTTCTAGTCAAGTCATGTTTGTTTCCTAGTTTTGTCGTTTAGTGTATTTTCTGTCTCAGTATTTTATGTCCTCGTCTTGTAGTTCCCTTTGTAGTTTGCCTGTGTTTTGTTATATCTTTGGTTATTAAATATATCCCGTGTTTTAGCGAATGCGTCCGCCTCCTTCAATCCGCCCCTCGATCCTGACAGAATGAACGACCACATGGACGCAGCTAGCGCGGATTACTACCTCAAGGGGTGTGCCGTTCGCCGGACTCCATTCCGCACAGGCCCCAAAGATCCTGTGGGGGAGGCTTTGAAAGCGGCCTCGGAATGGAGTCGCCGGCTCCAGCTCCTGCCTGGCGCTGCTCCGGATCCTATAGCGGAGGAGTCGACTCGGGAATCGAGTAGTTGCGCCAGCGGGAGTCGTAAGAGTCGGCGGAAGAACCGTGCTGGAGTTCCCCCCTCGCTGGAGGATTACCCCCTCAGGTCCGGGGAAATTTTTGGGGGGGCGTTAAGGGTAGGGGCTGTTAGCCTCACCTCCGTACCTCTGAGGTCTGAGGCTAACAGGGGCGCACCTCGAGGTGATCTAATGGGTGCGCCTGTGAAACCCCCTAAACCCTTTACAGCTCCAGCGCGAGCCCGGCGAGCAGCACAAACCCCTGTCCTCGAGAGCGCGGCACGCGCCTCTCCTGTCCTCGAGAGCGCGGCGCGCGGCTCTCCTGTCTTCGTGAGCGCGACGCGCGCCTCTCCTGCCTCCTTGGACGTCGTTGCAGGTCCCCCTGCCTCCGTGGACGTCGTCGCAGGTCCCCCTGCCTCCGTGGACGACGTCGCAGGTTCCCCTGCCTCCGTGGACGACGTCGCAGGGCTTCCTGTCCCGTTGATGGCGGCACCCGCCGCTCCTGTCCCGTTGATGGCGGCACCCGCCGCTCCTGTCCCGTTGATGGCGGCACCCGCCGCTCCTGTCCCGTTGATGGCGGCACCCGCCGCTCCTGTCCCGTTGATGGCGGCACCCGCCGCTCCAGTCTCCGTGATGGCGGCACCCGCCGCTCCAGTCTCCGTGATGGCGGCACCCGCCGCTCCAGTCTCCGTGATGGCGGCACCCGCCGCTCCAGTCTCCGTGATGGCGGCACCCGCCGCTCCAGTGTCCGTGATGGCGGCACCCGCCGCTCCTGTCCCCGTGACTGTGGCGGCGCCCGCCGCTCCTGTCCCCGTGACTGTGGCGGCGCCCGCCGCTCCTGTCCCTGTGACTGTGGCTACGGCCGCTCCTGTCCCCGTGACTGTGGCTACGGCCGCTCCTGTCCCCGTGACTGTGGCTACGGCCGCTCCTGTCCCCGTGACTGTGGCTACGGCCGCTCCAGTCCCCGTGATGGCGGCGCCCGCCGCTCCAGTCCCCGTGATGGCGGCGCCCGCCGCTCCTGTCCCCGTGATGGCGGCGCCCGCCGCTCCTGTCCCCGTGACTGTGGCTACGGCCTCTCCTGTCCCCGTGACTGTGGCTACGGCCTCTCCTGTCCATGTCCGTAGGTCGGCCCGAAGGACTTCAGGGCCGATCCCCAGAACTGTGCCCAGGCTGGTTCCTCAGACTGCCACACAGACATTAGCCAGTCCTGGGCACCCCCCTGTTATTTTGGTTCCCT
The DNA here is from genome assembly GCF_029633855.1 of Hoplias malabaricus. NCBI lineage: Eukaryota > Metazoa > Chordata > Actinopteri > Characiformes > Erythrinidae > Hoplias > Hoplias malabaricus. The sequence goes on from NC_089807.1 coordinate 44,267,633, forward strand.
TGTCAGTCCCTGTCCTGGTTCCCGTCTCTGTCCTTGTCCCTTTACCCGTGTCTGCCTTTGTCTCTGTCCCTGTCCCGGTCACTGTGTTTGTGTCAGTCCCTGTAAATGTCCTTGTACCTGTTCCCCTACCAAGTCCAGTCCAGTCTCCTGTCAGCCCTGTCCAGTCTCTGTTTCAGACCCCTGTCAGTCCTGTCCAGTCCCTGTTTCAACCCTCTGTCTTGTCTCACGTCCAGTTCCCGTATCAGTCCAATGTCCAGTCACCTGTCTTGTCTCCGGTCCAGTTTCCCTTTCAATCCCCTGTCCAGTCTCCAGTCCCGTCTCCGTTTCAGTCTAGTGTCATGTCATCTGTCCTGTCTTCTGTCCAGTCACGTACCCCTGTCCAGTCCAGTGTCTTGTCACCAGTCTCTGCTCCCGTCCAGTCCCAGCACCAAGTCCTGTCACCTGTCCCGTCTTCCGTCCAGTCCCTGTTTCCATCCAGTGTCATGTCCTATGTCAAAAATCTCGTCAATTCCCATGTGTCCACTCCTGTCCTGTCCAGTCCGTTCTCGTCTCTTGTTGCCCCCCTTTGTCAGTCTCCTGTCATGTCCCATGTCCCGTCTCGTATAGTCGGTCCTGTCGTGTCCCCAGCTCCTGTGTCGGTTCCCGTCCTGTCCTGAGTCCTGTCACCTGTTGGTTTGTTGTCCTGTCATGTTTTTCGTGCCCTCTCCTGCGCCAGCTCCTGGGGGGTTTAGGAGTACGCGCCCGGGAGTTGCGCGTTCTTGGGGGGGGCATCTGTCACGCCTTCGTCCTGTCAGTCTGTTGTCCCGGCCATGTGCTTTATTTGCACATGGCTCTGTTTTGTTTATGTTCAAGTCTCCGCCTTTGTTCCGCCTCCTCGTCCGTGTCATGTGTTAACCCGTCCTCCTTGTTATCTGTCCAGGTGTGTCTCGTTTGTGTCTGTATTTAAGCCCTCTTGTTTCACGTCATGTTTGTCGTTCATTTCACTTCATTATGTATTGTTCTCCGGTCTTGTCATGTCGCGTCGTTTATCTCTCGTTTCTAGTCAAGTCATGTTTGTTTCCTAGTTTTGTCATTTAGTGTATTTTCTGTCTCAGTATTTTATGTCCTCGTCTTGTAGTTCCCTTTGTAGTTTGCCTGTGTTTTGTTATATCTTTGGTTATTAAATATATCCCGTGTTTTAGCGAATGCGTCCGCCTCCTTCAATCCGCCCCTCGATCCTGACACTGGTGGTATTGCTACATTATGTGGTAACAAAAATAAATCTCTTCAGTGTTATACGACAGAGGCAAATTAATTTGTACAATGTAGTATGCCAATTACAAATTTAGCATTAAGTTACATTATATATTTCTTGCACCTTTTGGACCAAGAAGGAACATCTCTGTTTTGTCTGTATTGAGTATTGCCTTAAAATCCAGTCTTGTTGCAAAGAAAATAAAAATAAAGAAAAACTTTATTACCTGTTTTACACATAACATTACCTAGTGCCAACACATACAATACAAATAGTATAGGTCCTCAGTCAGATTGTGGTACAAAATATTTTACTTTACTAATATTGATGAGTCTCCATGTAAATTTGCACACTGATAACAGGTGGTTAGGTAAAATCTAAACCAGGTTAATACTTCTCTTATGATCCCAGTTTTTTTAGCTTGTCCACAAAATTATTATGACCTGTGGTCAGTTTGATTAGATACATGGCCTTGATGAAAGAACACTTAGAAGTCATTTACTGTTTCCGCTAATGTTGTCTGTGCTGTGACAGGAATGAACTCTGAATTGATTTTTTAAATATACATCATACAATAATTGCATACTCATATGTTGGAACACACTTAATAGATTCAAATACATTTTTAGACACGACTAACCTTATGTTAAGCAGTTCTAGTTTTAAATCAAAGGTGTTGACACTATGAGCTGGTAAAACTGGTTTGATTTTAATTAAGGAGATAGTAAACACTTTACAAAGCTTTCTAGAATGATGCTTGGCTCAGGGAACAGTCACAGCAAACCATAGCAAACCATAAATGGCATCTCAAATCAGCTAGCTTGCAGATGGTCATTTTAGTGATACAGCGAGAAGCGATTATCAAATCCAAGACCCCAAAACCTTGAAGCTTTGTTGCTGCCACAATGCCTGCAGCAGTATGAGATTATTTTAAATAATAAAACTGAGATTATGCAGTTATGCAGTTTAGCAACGAATCAAGGATATGTTTGAGATCTAAAAGCGATCTGTTTTGAGTATGGTAGCCTTGTGGTGAATGCTTCAATTCTGCCTTTTTCTGTGGCGCAACACACTCAGTCTTGCTTGCGTGATTATCTAGGGAGCCACTGCATACAACAGTCGGTCACCCCTAAAAGTGATAGAAGGGACATTGTATGGTAATAGGATTGCACCATTGCAAGAAGAAATTTCTGAAAAATCTGAAGCATTTAGGAACTAAAGCACATAAATTTACAAAGTGGTGGTAGCTAACTGCTGAGCGGTACAGTACATTAAATTTGCCAGGGCTCTGATGACTCAATAATTGCAGAGTTCCAGACCAACTCTGGCATTAATATAATCACAAAAACTGTGTGCCGGGAACTTCAGGGCATGGGTGATATAAACTTTACATCACCAAACAAAATGCCAAGTCTGGGATGGGATGGGAAAAAGCCCTCACCACTAGGCTGTGGAGCAATGGAACTGTGTTCTGTGGGATGGCGAAGGGGGTGGCCCCTTAGTTCCAGTGAAGGAAATGCTTCAGTGTTACAAGATATTTTGGACAATTTCGATTATTTAAACTTCCAAATCTGTGGGTACAGTTAGAGGATGGCCCTTTCTTTTTCCAGCAGGACTGTGCCTCAGTGCACAAAGCAAGGTCCATGAAGGCATGATGGGTGAGTTTGATATGGAAGGAATTGACTGGATCAGAGCCCTGACATTAACCACATCCAACAACTTTTGGACTAACTAGGACAAAGATTGCGAGCCAGGCCCTCTCATCCAATATTGATGTCTGTTCTCACAGATTCTCTTCTGGGTGAATTTGCAAACTTCTAGCAAATACTCTCCAAAATCTTGTATTTTGTCATTCCCAGAAGAGTGGAAGCTGTTAGAGCTGCAAATGAGGGACCAACTCCTTATTAATCCCTATGGATTTAGAATGAGATGTCAAATCTCCTGACTATAATGTGGTGTAATGTGTGCAATTTAAAGAGAGCTATTGTTTGACCAGTTTATGTGAGAATATCACATCAAAATTATGATCAGATATGATTTAATTTGCAAAAAGCTTTAGACAAAAGAGATTTTATGTTGCATAGTCCTAGTTTTAGATCAGAGGTGTTAGCACTATATGCTGGTAAAACTGGTTTGATATTGATTAAAGTGACAATGCAAGCCTTCCATGACTTTTTAGAACATTGCTGTAGCAGGCAGGGGTATTTTACACAGGATGGGGATGATTATTTGTAGTGAACCAAACACACATTGCCCATACAGTCCCTGACAGAAGTTCTGTCGCTTATCCATGTTGTGGAAACGAAAGCTTATAACCTGACTTTAAATTCATCCATTGGTTTTAGAAATGACTCATATGAAACCTGAAACCCTCCCAAATGAGGTATAATTTACGGAAATAAATTTGCTTCACTGCAGAAATATTGATCATTTAATGAACACAGAAAGGTCAGATTTTGGCAAGGCAAAAGTTTTGTCGCCTTGTCATATAATGCACCCAATACTAGTTTACAGCCTCACCTGTGCTCACTAATTGATCAGTTAATTAGTGGGTGTATATAAAAAGAACCCCAGCACCCCAGACCTTCACTTGACCTGCAGCTTGTTTTCTGACAACATGCAAAAAAACCAACCTGCGACCAAAGCCTTGATTATCAAGAGGCTGAAGACCAGATCTATTGCAGAGGTGGCTGGCACCTTTAATGTATCTCAGCATCAAGTACAAAGAATTAAAAAAAGATTTGAAGATACTGGAGATGTTTTTGATAAGCCCAGGTCTAGCAGACCCCGCAAGACAACTGCTCAGGAGGAACGTCTGTTGGTTAGAAAATCCAAAGCCAGCCCCTTTTCCACTGCAGCAGAGCTCCACCAGGCCTGGTCACCTCAAAGTCCCTGTGTCAACTAGAACAGTTTGTAGGATTCTGTCTCGAAATGGCCTCCATGGTCGAATCAGTGCCCAGAAGCCAGGCACTAAACAAAAGGCAATTAAAAAACTGTGTGGCATTTGTCAAGGCCCACAGCCTGCTAAACGGATGGATGCTGGAAAAGTGGCATAAGGTGGATTTCTCAGATGAATCTTCAGTTGAATTACACCACAGCTGCCTCAAATACTGCAGGAGACCTACTGGAGCCCGTATGGATCCAAGATTCACCCAGAAAACTGTTAATTTTGGTGGTGGAAAGATCATGGTCTGGGGTTGCATTCAGTATGGGGGTGTGCGAAACATTTGCAAGATGGAAGGCAATATCAATAGCCTAAAATATTGAGATATTAAAATTAAAAGGGGTCACATTTTGCAGCAGGATGGTGCTCCATTTCCTCAAGGCGAAGAAGATCAAGGTGCTCCAGGACTGGCCAGCCCAGTCACCAGACATGAACATCATTGAGCATGTTTGGGGTAGGATGAAAGAGGAAGCTTGGAAGACAAAACCAAAGATTCTTGATGAACTCTTGGAGGCATGTAAGACTGCATTCTTTGCTATTCCTGATGACTTCATCAATAAATTGTATGAATCACTGTCGAACCGCATGGATGCAGTCCTTCAAGCTCATGGAAGTCACACAAAATATTAAATATGGCTCTAATAGCAACACAACTTCATTCACCAATGTTATGAAACATATTTTTGCATTTGAAGTAAATTATTGGTTTGATTTTCACATTACTTTCTGTGGGCGACAAAACTTTTGTCTTGCCAAAATCTGACCTTTCTGTGTTCATTAAATGATCAATATTTCTGCAGTGAAGCAAATTTATTTCCGTAAATTATACCTCATTTGGGAGGGTTTCAGGTTTCATATGAGTCATTTCTAAAACCAATGGATGAATTTAAAGTCAGGTTATAAGCTTTTGTTTCCACAACATGGATAAGTGACAGAACTTCTGTCAGGGACTGTATTTCTGAACTTCAGAATAAAACAAAATCGACTTAATTATTGTACTGACTGCAAAATATGTGCTCTGATTGCTCTGATTGGTCAGGGTGGTGGTGGGGCAGGAATATATGATGTGATATTATTGGGTAATATATGTTTCCCATGACCACCGACTTTCTAAATATGTAATCTTGTATCAGAAACATTTCACTGGAAGAGCATTTATTTTTTCTAAACATGGTTAAACCATGTCAACAAGTACCAATTTATGATAATTATATTCAACACATGTTCTACAAACAAACAGTACCTGTAATCTCACTGCATAATTTACATTCCACCTTAAATGACACTTTAACACACCTCAGACTCAATCACACGTAAGAGTAAGCACATTTAAAACATATAAAACAACAATTTAATTGCACAAAACATACACAGTATATACCTACATATATGGGGTATATAGTGGGTTAAGGTGATTTATGTTGACAATTAGAACATATAATACATTTTCAGGCCTAAAATTAAGGAGCCGCGCCATACTTTCTCTCAACATGGTGTTATAAAAATGAGTGAGCCTTCCCACACGAAAAGGCTACTGAAACTCCGTCCCTTTGGATAACTTCCTCTAATAAGCTTATGTATTTATTCACTGTGGGGAACTACATTATCTAGTCTGCTAAGTGAAATATGAGATAATAAAAATTATTAGAAAGTCCCTGGAATGTGAGTGAAGCTGAATAAATGCATAAATCAATGACTCTCATACACATAGATTGTACACCATAAATTCAGAGAAATTACATGGTAAAATATCAGAAATTACACTTATACTCCCCAATATTTAAGTACCTGAAAGAACCCATAATTATTTGATATTTACCAGTTCATAAAAAGAACCCGTAAGTTATGTGAAGGTACATTATAAGTATGAGGTAAATTTCCCTTAAAACGCTGGAATGTATACCATAAAAAAGAAAAGAGATGCACTGTAAATGCCAAGTAAGTACACGTTAAAACACGGGTTGGTAAGTGTCTTAGATGTACTGACGCATATAATGAAGTTATGGGAAGGTACACTGTAAGTACCGGGTAAATACACTTAAAATCATGGGAAAACACACAATAAAACGCGTGAAGGTATATTGTAAGTTCTGGGTACGTACACGTTAAGACGCGGGCTGTATTTGTTGTAGATATTGTGGCTTGGTTGGTGGTGTTGCAGTAGTGAGTAATGAGTAAAAGACAGATATAAAAGCTTTTCTGAGTGAATCCTGAATCTCAGACCATCATTACACTCTCACTGGATCTCTCAGGCATGTCACATCAAAATGATGATCAGTGATATTTAAATTCAAAATCAGCTTTAAGCATATGTAACCGAGTTATAAAAAGAAAACAAAATAAAATACTCATTTGTGTGAATCAATTTTTCGTTATCACCTGGCGCTGTAGACAATTCTGACTCAGATGTTTCACCTAGACATGACATTGAGACCATTCATGATATTGACTGTTTTTCTACACTTGATAATCTGCCTTTTACCCAAGTACAGTCTGACTATGCTAATGACCAACAGCATGCTGACATGATGCTTAAAGATAGTCACACAGAGCATTCTAACCCTGTTGTCTGTTTAAGGACTAAGGTAGGTCGTGCAGTTCAACCTGTTAACAGACTTCTTTACACTATGTCAAGACAGGACATTACTAAAGATTTCCAGCAGAATATTCAGAAAGTTTGCAGTTCAGTTGTTCAGACTCTTAGAGGGTAAAACCTATTTTTCTTTAAAGTACCTTATTTTTTTGTGCTGTACTCAAGGGACATTTTCATATGTAAAAATATTGATGTATAAGGTCTAAAAGACACTGATTAGTGGTAGGGTGTAAAAGGCACCCTATATTTGGGGATCGGAGAACTTGACGTCATTCTCTTTCCATTTCATCCTTAATGGATACTCGAAAGTTGCTCTTCCTTTATTATGGAACCCATACTGTAGATTTCTGTGTAAGTTGTCCTGGTGTAGACGTAAATTTTGTTAGAATTCAGTGGGGGTGAGTGTAACAGAGTTATAAAAACAAAATACTCATTTGTGTGAATTCTCTCAAAATTATGGTCTACTAAACACATTTGTAGGTTTCATTTTTCTTTATAAGAGCTGATATATATATATTTCGGAAATGTCATTTGTCACGTTAATGTAGTATACTGTTTCCATGCTGAGAATGAACTACAATTCTACGCAACTGAAAAAGCTTCAGTTTTCTCCCTTTTTGTCCTTACACGTTTCCCTTACCCCCAGTAGCGTTTGTGCATTGCTGGAGAGCTTATGTGCAGTTGCAGAAAACATAACCTGAGGAAGAGATTGTGTATGTGTGTATACAGGCACAATAAAGTCACACAGAGAGAGAAATATTCTGAGCCGATCTTCTTCATTCCATCCATCACAAAGAAGCAGTGACCCGTCACATGTATGTGATCATATATTAAGCTGACCTAGATTTAAATCACAGGTGTGGGCACTACAAGCTTGTAAAACTGGTTTAATATTAATTAAGTTAATAACATAAGCCTTCCAATATTTTCTGGAATGTTGGTGTGGCCAGTTGTGTCTTATTCAGAAACTTAAAATACTAATGATGGCCTTCAGAGTATTCACTGGTTCTGCTCCCATCTACCTCAATAGACTCTTAAAACCATACGTTAGCGCCCGCCCTCTCCGTTCCTCAAAGGAGCGCCTACTAACACGACCAACCCCCCGTACAGGTCAGTTGAGGCTATTCTCATCTCTGGTACCACGCTGGTGGAACGAGCTTCCAAGCACTATCAGAGCAACAGAAACCCTCTCTTCATTCAAGAAATCATTGAAAACCCAGCTCTTCCGAGAGTATCTTTTGCACTGAATGTCTTTCTTTAATGCACTTATTACTTCCTGCATATTGCACTTAATGTAAGGTATTTTGTATAATTTGTTCTGTAGTTCAAATGTTAGATCCTATTTTGTAAGTCGCTTTGGATAAAAGCGTCTGCCAAATGCATAAATGTAAATGTAAATGTAAAGGTAAAATGAACCTCTCTCTCTCCCCTCAACTCTCTCCAGTGCTTTACACTTATCAGCACCTATTTGCATTTCTTTGACAGCGTGGCAATATGTTTTCAAGGCCCAAACCAAGTGAGGAGAGTTATGTGGTTAGGGTTAAGGCTAACTCTGAACTTAAAAATTGGATTGGTATGAATGGTATTATATGGTAATGGATTGGTATTAATTAAACTGATACCATGAGCTTTCCAAAAAATTATAGAATTTGGCTTGATTTGAGAAACTGATCCAATTTAAGTGCAGTGAATTTTAAGTAGGTTAATACATCAGCTAGCTAGCAGTAAGCCAGCTTAGCTAAACTTGGGTGAATACCAAACCCAGGACACTGAGACCCTGGGTCTGTATCACTGCGCAGTGTCTGCTGCTCATTCATGGCATTTAAAAATTTTCTTGTGACAACCATCTCATAATCAGACATTACCAAAATGAAGTTTGTGTAACGAGAGTGATGTTTTGTAAGTTTGTTTAATATTAATTAAAATTTATGCACACAATGTTACATAAAGGGGGGGGGGGGTGCGCACGGTGGCACAGCAGGTAGGTGTCGCAGTCACACAGCTCCAGGGACCTGGAACTTGTGGGTTTCAGTCCCACTCCGGGTGACTGTCTGTGAGGAGTTTGGTGTGTTCACCCCGTATCCATGTGGGTTTCCTCCGGGTGACTGTCTTTGAGGAGTGTGGTGTGTTCTCTCCAGTGCTCCGGTTTCCTCCCACAGTCCAAAAAACACACGTTGGTAGGTGGATTGGCGACTCAAAAGTGTCTGTAGGTGTGAGTGTGTGAGTGAATGTGTGTGTGTCTGTGTTGCCCTGTGAAGGACTGGCGCCCCCTCCAGGGTGTATTCCCACCTTGCGCCCAATGATTCCAGGTAGGCTCTGGACACACCACGACCCTGAACTGGATAAGGGTTACAGATAATGAATGAATGAATGGATGAATGAATGTTACATAGAGGTGTGTTGGCTGGCGTGTGTGTAATAAAACATTTATAAACAGAGGTAATCATAATGTTCTGAATTTGAGTTTGCCGTGATTAAATCTCCACCCAAAACACGTTCCACTCATTCCTGACTTTATAACATCACGTAAATCACAAACGTCACAGAGATGATGTTAAGATAAGCAGAGACATATAAACAAACAAGCAAACAAAGATATAAATAAATTATATTACAAAGATATTTTTAATTATATATACACACCTCAACCTTATACGGCTGCACAGCACTGATGCATTTCTTCTCTATATACATTTAACCAAACCAGTTGTTCTTTATTTATGGAGTTGTTTATTTGAATATGTAACCTGACATTTTGGTATTTTATCTTTAAAAGTAAGTTGACTTGGCCTTAAAATATAAATTACCTGTGGTAACACTTTACAAAAAGGGAACATTGGTTAAAGTTATAAAGAGGGTAAATGTCATATAAAAAGTATCAAAAACAATATATAATTACTGTTTACTGTTCAGTGATATTTAATACATTAATAAACTACTTATATATACCTTAGTAGTCATTCCTGTTGTAATTTGAGAAACCCCCTGAGGGAACCAGGAGAGTGATTTCAGAGGGACACAGATGCATATGGGTGCAAAGTGAATAATATAAAGTAAAAAATGCAGGCTGACTGGATGACTGGCACTGGAGTCACCATGGCAACATAAACAACACAACATTGTTAGCACAATGCTAGGACTAATAAGAACCTTAATGAAAAAAAAACGAGTCTACCTCAGTTAGCTTGGGTTTAGGCACTCATTTACACACAGTTAGGGCAATTTAATTTAGAAAGTCTTTATTCAGAAAGCATTCTTAGCTAGTTTGTGTTGGCTAGAATCCAAGAGACATCTCAAGCTTAGATGCTGCCGAATACAAAAGTCAGTGTGGTGAACTAGAGCTGAGAGGAGGCCAGGCTGACACTGAACCTGAAACTGTACTGAAGACCTCTGTGTACTTAGCTGCTGCTAAGAACATCAGGCAGAACTAAACCTGTTAGGGCTGCAAGAGGCCCTGTGTGCTTCTTCTAGAGGTAGGTATGATGGTCAAGCACAAGCAGTAATTTTGGGAGAGAGGAAATACTGCAGATAATTTGGGGGAACTTTATCATCCTGCAGTGATGTTAATGCGTCTGGACGCAGGAGATCCATCATTGAAGAGACAAAGACATAGACATTGCTTCATTAAAGCCATTCCCCTGGCACACTCCTCCACTCCCAGCAGGGCTTTAGAGACTGATTTCACAAAAAGCATGGTTTTGTTGTGAAATTTAAAAATCTCCTAAAAAAAAAAACAAACCTGTCATAATCTCTGTGTAGCTTCAAAGCTCATTTATCATAAATCACACAGTGGTTTAAAGTAAACAAAGGAAAAAACTGCATCATAGCATTTGGAACGAGAAGAAGCAGGGTATTCACACCCAAATTAAGTGCCTTGTGCTCCCCTTGTGTACGGGATGTCCATGGAACAACCAGGAAGGAGAGTGTGTCCACCTGTGCTAATTCACAGGGATTTAGCTATGGCTGACATGTGTCTTGTCATGTCGACATATCAACTATAATCAGGATGTTGTGTCTCTTGCATCTCTTATTTTTAACAGAATGGAAGGGAGAAATAGTGTCTCAGAGAGAGTACAGAAAGAGAGATTTTAAGAAGAAATGAGAAGAAGAAACTTGTGGAGTTATAGCTTCACAGAGAATGATTTTCATGCAGCCTTTATATGACCAGTTTAGCATGCCAGAAATTCAATTCCAACACTTGGTTTCCCTCTGGTGGTGGGAGACCCACATGACAGGCTGATATTTACATCTTTAATTAATAATGCTTTGAGACCAATATTAAAATATATTAACAAAACGGTTTGAAAGAACTTGTAATTTGCCATCCCCCAAACCCACCCATGCATATCTTTTGCTCCACTGGAATTTATTATAAACGGCAACTTTTTATTGAACAAAACAAAATAAACTAGCAAATTACTTTTACAGTGGAATTACTACAAGTGATGTGTGTAATGTTTTTCATTCATAAGCCCCATACACTCTCTAGGGGATCAGGCCCTGACTTGGTAAGCCACTAGACAAAAGTACAAGGAAATACTTCCAGTGATTTCTTTAAACAACTCAAAAAACAACAGGTGTTTTTTTTTAATTAGTTAAAAGGTACAAATTGATTCAGTGGGCCTAATGTGTACTAGGACATGATCCGACAAGAAAAATACCCATTTTCATTTCTAGTACTCCTGGTGTTAGACCAGGGCGTCACAGTAGCACAGCAGGTTTCTGTCTCTGTCACACAGCCCCAGGGACTTGGAGGTCATGGGTTCAATTACCGCTCCAGGTGACTGTCTGTGAGGAGTGTGGTGTGTTCTCCCTGTGTCTGCGTGTGTTTCCTTCTGGTGACTGTCTGTGAGGAGTGTGGTGTGTTCTCCCTGTGTCTGCGTGGGTTTCCTCCGTGTGACTGTCTGTGAGGAGTGTGGTGTGTTCTCCCTGTGTCTGCGTGGGTTTCCTCCTGGTGACTGTCTGTGAGGAGTGTGGTGTGTTCTCCCTGTGTCTGTGTGGGTTTCCTCCTGGTGACTGTCTGTGAGGAGTGTGGTGTGTTCTCTCTGTGTCTGCGTGGGTTTCCTCCGGGTGACTATCTGTGAGGAGTGTGGTGTGTTCTCCCAGTGCCTGCGTGGGTTTCCTCCAGGTGCTTCGGTTTCCTCCCACAGTCCAAAAACACATGTTGGTAGGTGGATTGGAGACTCAAAAGTGTCCGTAAGTGTGAGTGAATTTGTCTTTTGAAAGATTGGCACCCCTTTCAGGGTGTGTTCCCCTTTTGCACCAATTGATCCTGGGGTGGCTCTGGACCCACCAGAACCTTGAGCTGGATAAGTGGTTACAGATAATGAATGATTTTTTTAAAATTAAAATGATAGCAAAATGTTTTTTTTTTTACAGAGAATGTGGCTTGATGTGAGGAGCTGTACATAGCTTATAGTCTGCTAGCTTGCAGTTAGCACTTAGTGAGCATCAAACCCTAAGACACCAAGACCCTAGTGCTGTGTGGTTTTATTATTATTATTATTATTATTATTATTATTATTATTTATTTATTTATTTAAATTAATTACTGAAGGTTACGTTTAGGGTTAGATCTTTAGGGTTATGTTAGGGTTGGGCTTTGATCCAAGAGTGAAACAATTTCTGCTCCCACTCTGGTGGTGGGAGACTCAAATGAAAGGCTAATATATGATATATTTACAAATCCATTTCTGGGAAGGTTGGTGTTTTGTCTGTAGTTGATTAGATGTAGCACCCCCTGCTGAGGAAGTTTAGTTTGACCATTTTTGTGTTCCCTTTTTAAGTAGAAAGTAACTCTCAGTTCCCCAGCACCCATGCTTTGTGGAACAATTCCATGTAAACTTGTTTGTTTATGCCACAAAAAGCATCGTCTGTAAGTGACGAGGAATACTTACAAATCCTACATTGATTTTTGTTGTCCATGTTTGCTTTAATACTTTGAGTTTATTTATATTGAGATACACTATGACTGTTTCTGTTGTTAGCTTTGTTTCTGTTTTTCTGTCTCTACTCATGGTACACCATATGTGGGAGAGTTTAATCCTTTATATATAAAATATGACACTCCACAGTGTTTAGAAATATTAACAATGTACTGTTGCCCTGAATATGTTACAGCTCTGCTGGCATTACTTATGTTGTATTGTATTTATTCTTATTTTTGTTTCACTACCATTCATTTGGTGTATGAATACACAGCTTAATAAAACTCAGAAGATTGGAGGCTACATCCTGACTCTCATGCATATATCTGAAGGGAGTTTGGTTTGCTGTTAAATTGTGTACACTTTTACACACAAGAACAGTATATTTGGGATATTTTGTAAAATGTAGCAAGAATGTATGGTCAATTCCCTGAACAACACAACAGTATTTTGTAAATAGACACACATTTAGAAACTGATGTCTGTAACTGCTCCAAAAAAAGTGGGAAATGTGTACATCACGTTGTACAACCGTTGTTGTTTTTAAATGTGCTTTATAAATAAATTGACAAAAGGGTAAAATAAGAGTAAAAATGTAGGGCTTTTGCATATTGTTTGATTTACATGTGCCTTTCTCAGCATTTCAACACAGTGTAACTGTAGCCCCATTTAAGGTGGAACATGAAAAGGAGAAGAAATGTGAGTTCAGAGTCCTGTTGGAGACCTTCAGCTGCACTTATTATTCTCCATATCGGAAAAGCTAGTCCAGTGTTGATTCTTGTCTGTCTCTCTCTTTGTCAGCCGCCGTTTTTATGCTGAAGACCATGTTTTGCTCTCAGTGGAGGAATATGAGAAGGGTTGTTTTCTCCTGAAATTATCGCACTGCATTCTGCCAAATTCATACACAAAAGTTTGTGAGTGGCCACTGCCTTTTCTCTTTTTCAGGGCAAAACCAGCATGGGGAGGGCTAGCTTTTCCACAGGGCGGGGTTAATGTGCACGCATGGCCATCCGAAAAGTGAAAGCAATGAACTGAGCATCTGAGAATAATGCAAATATCAGGATGCCTTTAATCCATTATATCTTTACACTGCAATTAATTATTTGCTGTTTATAGCAATGTTTAAAATGTGTTGCTAGTGCAACTTTAATGATTTTAGTGATTTAGAACTCCTGATGTCATTTTGGTGAACTCTCAACACACATGAAAGAGAACATATATATCATGCATCTTTTGCAATATACCAAGATGAATCACTGGTGCAATTACAACAAAGATATTATAAAAATATTTTAATTATATACAGAGAACAGATGTTAATCATTCAGTAAGAAATCAGTAATATTATTTATGTAAAGTGCACAAATGTTTAAATAATAAAGAACAGTTCCATAAAATTTTAAATGAAATGTGAAACATTATTTGTATAATAGATGAATTATTGTAAAGACATGCAATTTTTAATGTCCGTGGTTAAATACTGATACTGATAAATAAATTAATGTAATAAATTAGATTTTTTTGCAGGTTAAATACACTGCTTACATCTGACAAACTCCTGTATTAATCCAGCAACACAGGCACATAACATACTGTAGAATAAATAAAATACAGTGTATAAAAGCAAATTGTTCCAAAAAATAACACACCCTGTATTAATTATTTACATTTAGATTAATCACTGGATTATTTCAGGTTAAAGAATGAGGACAGGGAAATTAAATCTTTATCACAGAATTCACATTCATTAATTATTTAAATGATAAATGACTTAAATTAAATTAATTAGAAGAGGCTGTTGTGAATGGGATATTCAACGTTATAAGATCGTCGTCGATGATAACGGCGCCTGACAGCTCCACAACAACCAGACAGCAAAATCTGTAAAAAGAAAAAAACTAAGAAAATTACTTCTAATTCTTGTTAGAATTCAATTGTATAGCAATAATAACAATAATAACAATTATAATAATAATAAAAACACATATAATAAAAAATGAATAAAATATAAATGATATTCATAAAGTTAATGTGTTATTTTGGAGATGCAAATTATTTTAATATTTAAAAAATGTAAATTTTAAAATTTAAAAGCCTTAAAGATTGTATTTTGAAAGTTATCACTTACGCAGAGTAAGATCCAGCAGGGGACGAGGATTATGGCAATTCCACAAGGAATAATTATGGCCAGAGCCCATCCTGGAAAACCTCCTCCAGAGAAGTCAAGATATTCTGGATTATTATTATTATTATTAGCAGTCAAGATCGCCTGCAGGAATGCACTCGGTGACGTGATCTGCGCCGCATCGTAAACATACTCTTGATTTGCCACAATCATTGTGCTATTACCTCTGCACAAAAACATGAACAGACTCAAATTAGCCTCTTCTCACAGAATACACACCACTCCAAAATAAAATGTGTGACAACTGTATTAGATTTAATAAGCTTTACGTGAAGGTCGCTGGGTCAATATGGAAAGCTGGAGCATTTGGATCGTTCAGTATTGTATTCAGCTGAAAATAAGAATTAAGATTCATCATGAGCCACGGCTGCATTTGTGCATATATGAAGGAAAATTGAGTGATGCATTGAGAGATGAGTTAAGGGATGAAATACTTGTAGTAATTCTGTGATAAATGAAGACTCACCAGGCTGTTGATTTGGTCCTGCACAGTGATGTATGTGTCGTTCCTCAGCCCTATGTTCTCAGAAAAGATGACTTCATCAATTTTGAACCCAAAGCTGAGAAAGAAGGAGTTGCTACTTGTTACTGGAAAAGAAATAAACAGACACATTTTAATAATTAAACAGATTAATACATATATGTGAGATTTTAATGTAACAACACAAAATGTTTATCTTGAAGAAACTGTGGTGCTCAACCACAAGCTATCACATTAGCCCCAAGCTAGCATGGTAGTCACAGTACAATAACTCAATACAATAACTTAGAAATCAGCTCTATGATTTTTATACCCATGAAAGGTTTACAGATCTAAAAAAATTAACTGCATTTTCATGCATGTATATTTCACTTAGCATACAGCAAATTACATGATTTCCCTCTGTAATAAGTTGGTAATTCAGACCAGTGTTTACATGTAGATTTTTTGATATTGAACTTAGTATTATACAGGGGAGAAATTAACACAAAAGGGAAACAAATCTGGTTTAGAAACATATAGTTTCCCACAGAAAATGATTACAGGATTTTCAAACACCACATTCATTTATATCACAGAGAAATCCAGCCACACAGACAACTCATTGCATGACCCCCATACAGAACAACCTCATCTATCCAGAGGGACATTTAATTTTTGGACCAATATTCATCCTCAGAAATAAGCAGAGCATAAAGATGGTGGAACATCCACTATTTCCTAATGAAGGCAAATGAAACCTGACTCACCGGTTAAGGTGACGTTCTGAATGCTCACTGGGTTACTAAGTTTCTGAGTGCTGAGGTCTCGCTTTAGTCTTAAGCTGGAGTTCAGCTTAGCGTTGACAGCATTCAAAATTTGTGACTCGGTGGGTATAGCCAACACATTCCTAAACACCAGACGAATGTAAATCAACACCGTTCCCACCCTGAAAAATAAGAAATGAGGTTCAATAACATGAAAAATGAGACAGTAAAGAGACAATTTATCATTTAAATGCATGCAAATCATCTAGACGGATGAAATACAAGATACAACACAACTAAAACAATGAGAAAAAATAGAATGATGTTGACAGTGATTTTGCAGTCAGATCAGTAGTTATGCACAGACAAGTAATGGATTTTTTATAGGGAATTTATATAGGAAAGTTTTATAGGGAATTATAGGGATACATAATTAATCTAAACTATTTATGCACGTACACAGTTGGAGTTGCGGTGGTTTGTGGACTAGTAGAAGTAGTTGTGTTTGTAGAAGTTGGTTTCAGGATATTCAGAGTTGTCATTGTGCTCGCTGTTGTAGAAGTGTGATCTATGAAAAGATATGATTATTTACATAATGTGGCATATTTCTAAACAAGGCTGAACGAGAAGTACATTTATTGCAAAATCACTTAACCAGGAACATAATGTAGTGAAAACAACTGAGAATCAAGATATTAATCTGTAAAATACCACTCAGGGTCCTGAGCTCTTCAAGGAAGCTGATTGGTGTTACAGTGTCTCCATCTTGGAAGCTGTATTCCACGTCTCCTTGAATCTGGTTTCCAATGGTTCTGTTCAGAGACAGTGAATGAACAGTCATTTTAAATTCTTGTACTGCACAGATTCAGGAAAATTCGGTGCCGGTGTAAACTTACGTAAACTTGGAGCTCTTAGCTTCAAACTGTGGTGAACCAGGTTTATTCAGCAGTGTGTTTAACTGGAGACACAAACAGATATTTTGAGATAAAATGATGAATAATGGGATGTCCCTTACATTTCATGTACTTTTCATAATTGCATTTAAAGCTGAAGGCACTTTTATGTGTGTGAATCAGGATTCAAACCAGTCTTACTCATGATCAAATCATAAACAATTGCTACCTTGACACCACCTTCTGATTAACAGAGAATTTTCAGGCATAAATTCATAGCTGACTACATACTGAATTATCTGGGTCAGCACCTCCAGAATCATGAAGCCCGCTGGAAGTTGCTGAACAGATCTAGAGATCTAGGATTCCTTACTCTTTCAAATGATGCACCTCTGCACAACTTCTGAATTTAAACTGTTTCTGTACTGAACTCAGTCAGGTGACATGAGTATATTGTTGTGACTTTCATCTCAATGAGTTCCCTTAGCTCATTTGCATTTCCCCAGTCGTGTGACAGGTGAACTGTGTTGTATTAGACTGATGGAGATGTAGACTCACTGCTTGGTTGGTGGAGTTCTCCAATTGAACGTAGGTTTCATTGTTGACTCCAGTGGTGTTGTAAGTGATGTTGAATGTAATTATCAACGCAAAGGAAGTATTTGATATCTCTGAGGTAACAAATCAAATGATAAGTGAGTAATTAGTTTACATATTTCAAAGGCATGACATTGCTGTACACAGTAGAACATGCAAGTTACAAGCAAAACCTACGTTCATAGGTGTAGTTGAGCACTTGAGTAGAATCACTGAGGTTTGCCTGTCTAGAGTCCAGCAGAATTTTGGTCGCACTGAGGACCAAACTCTCACTGGGAACAGGAGAGGAGGAGCTGAACAGCATATGGCTTTTCACCACTGCAGACAAACGACTGGAAGAAAATGAAACATTAGGATTAATTTTCTTCAAGGTTCCCTCAAGAGGAAAATGTCAATGTACACGAAATATCTCTGAAATCTGCTGAACATACATTTGTGTTTGAGCTGCTGTAGAAGTCACCAGCAGACTGGTTGGACTTGTTGGAGAAACTGTTGTAGATGGAGCTACAAGAGAACAACATAAAGTCATCAGTGAATTAAGGATTAATTGGTATATTTCTCAGTGAAAATGTGGACGATGTCGTGATCTATAACGTACCACTCAGGGTCCTGAGCTCGTCAAGGAAGCTGATTGGTGTTACAGTGTCTCCATCTTGGAAGCTGTATTCCATGTCTCCTTGAATCTGGTTTCCAATGGATCTGTTCAGAGACAGTGAATGATCAGTCATTTTAAATTCTTGTACTGCACAGATTCAGGACAATTTGGTGCCGGTCTAAACTTACGTAAAATTGGAGCTCTTGGCTTCAAACTGTGGTGAACCAGGTTTATTCAGCAGTGTGTTTAACTGGAGACACAAACAGATATTTTGAGATAAAATGATGAATAATGGGATGTCCCTTACATTTCATGTACTTTTCATAATTGCATTTAAAGCTGAAGGCACTTTTATGTGTGTGAATCAGGATTCAAACCAGTCTTACTCATGATCAAATCATAAACAATTGCTACCTTGACACCACCTTCTGATTAACAGAGAATTTTCAGGCATAAATTCATAGCTGACTACATACTGAATTATCTGGGTCAGCACCTCCAGAATCATGAAGCCCGCTGGAAGTTGCTGAACAGATCTAGAGATCTAGGATTCCTTACTCTTTCAAATGATGCACCTCTGCACAACTTCTGAATTTAAACTGTTTCTGTACTGAACTCAGTCAGGTGACATGAGTATATTGTTGTGACTTTCATCTCAATGAGTTCCCTTAGCTCATTTGCATTTCCCCAGTCGTGTGACAGGTGAACTGTGTTGTATTAGACTGATGGAGATGTAGACTCACTGCTTGGTTGGTGGAGTTCTCCAATTGAACGTAGGTTTCATTGTTGACTTCAGTGGTGTTGTAAGTGATGTTGAATGTAATTATCAACGCAAAGGAAGTATTTGATATCTCTGAGGTAACAAATCAAATGATAAGTGAGTAATTAGTTTACATATTTCAAAGGCATGACATTGCTGTACACAGTAGAACATGCAAGTTACAAGCAAAACCTACGTTCATAGGTGTAGTTGAGCACTTGAGTAGAATCACTGAGGTTTGCCTGTCTAGAGTCCAGCAGAATTTTGGTCGCACTGAGGACCAAACTCTCACTGGGAACAGGAGAGGAGGAGCTGAACAGCATATGGCTTTTCACCACTGCAGACAAACGACTGGAAGAAAATGAAACATTAGGATTCATTTTCTTCAAGGTTCCCTCAAGAGGAAAATGTCAATGTACACGAAACATCTCTGAAATCTGCTGAACATACATTTGTGTTTGAGCTGCTGTAGAAGTCACCAGCAGACTGGTTGGACTTGTTGGAGAAACTGTTGTAGATGGAGCTACAAGAGAACAACATGAAGTCATCAGTGAATTAAGGATTAATTGGTATATTTCTCAGTGAAAATGTGGACGATGTCGTGATCTATAACGTACCACTCAGGGTCCTGAGCTCGTCAAGGAAGCTGATTGGTGTTACAGTGTCTCCATCTTGGAAGCTGTATTCCACGTCTCCTTGAATCTGGTTTCCAATGGATCTGTTCAGAGACAGTGAATGATCAGTCATTTTAAATTCTTGTACTGCACAGATTCAGGACAATTCGGTGCCGGTCTAAACTTACGTAAAATTGGAGCTCTTGGCTTCAAACTGTGGTGAACCAGGTTTATTCAGCAGTGTGTTTAACTGGAGACACAAACAGATATTTTGAGATAAAATGATGAATAATGGGATGTCCCTTACATTTCATGTACTTTTCATAATTGCATTTAAAGCTGAAGGCACTTTTATGTGTGTGAATCAGGATTCAAACCAGTCTTACTCATGATCAAATCATAAACAATTGCTACCTTGACACCACCTTCTGATTAACAGAGAATTTTCAGGCATAAATTCATAGCTGACTACATACTGAATTATCTGGGTCAGCACCTCCAGAATCATGAAGCCCGCTGGAAGTTGCTGAACAGATCTAGAGATCTAGGATTCCTTACTCTTTCAAATGATGCACCTCTGCACAACTTCTGAATTTAAACTGTTTCTGTACTGAACTCAGTCAGGTGACATGAGTATATTGTTGTGACTTTCATCTCAATGAGTTCCCTTAGCTCATTTGCATTTCCCCAGTCGTGTGACAGGTGAACTGTGTTGTATTAGACTGATGGAGATGTAGACTCACTGCTTGGTTGGTGGAGTTCTCCAATTGAACGTAGGTTTCATTGTTGACTCCAGTGGTGTTGTAAGTGATGTTGAATGTAATTATCAACGCAAAGGAAGTATTTGATATCTCTGAGGTAACAAATCAAATGATAAGTGAGTAATTAGTTTACATATTTCAAAGGCATGACATTGCTGTACACAGTAGAACATGCAAGTTACAAGCAAAACCTACGTTCATAGGTGTAGTTGAGCACTTGAGTAGAATCACTGAGGTTTGCCTGTCTAGAGTCCAGCAGAATTTTGGTCGCACTGAGGACCAAACTCTCACTGGGAACAGGAGAGGAGGAGCTGAACAGCATATGGCTTTTCACCACTGCAGACAAACGACTGGAAGAAAATGAAACATTAGGATTAATTTTCTTCAAGGTTCCCTCAAGAGGAAAATGTCAATGTACACGAAATATCTCTGAAATCTGCTGAACATACATTTGTGTTTGAGCTGCTGTAGAAGTCACCAGCAGACTGGTTGGACTTGTTGGAGAAACTGTTGTAGATGGAGCTACAAGAGAACAACATGAAGTCATCAGTGAATTAAGGATTAATTGGTATATTTCTCAGTGAAAATGTGGACGATGTCGTGATCTATAACGTACCACTCAGGGTCCTGAGCTCGTCAAGGAAGCTGATTGGTGTTACAGTGTCTCCATCTTGGAAGCTGTATTCCACGTCTCCTTGAATCTGGTTTCCAATGGATCTGTTCAGAGACAGTGAATGATCAGTCATTTTAAATTCTTGTACTGCACAGATTCAGGACAATTCGGTGCCGGTCTAAACTTACGTAAAATTGGAGCTCTTGGCTTCAAACTGTGGTGAACCAGGTTTATTCAGCAGTGTTTTTAACTGGAGACACAAACAGATATTTTGAGATAAAATGATGAATAATGGGATGTCCCTTACATTTCATGTACTTTTCATAATTGCATTTAAAGCTGAAGGCACTTTTATGTGTGTGAATCAGGATTCAAACCAGTCTTACTCATGATCAAATCATAAACAATTGCTACCTTGACACCACCTTCTGATTAACAGAGAATTTTCAGGCATAAATTCATAGCTGACTACATACTGAATTATCTGGGTCAGCACCTCCAGAATCATGAAGCCCGCTGGAAGTTGCTGAACAGATCTAGAGATCTAGGATTCCTTACTCTTTCAAATGATGCACCTCTGCACAACTTCTGAATTTAAACTGTTTCTGTACTGAACTCAGTCAGGTGACATGAGTATATTGTTGTGACTTTCATCTCAATGAGTTCCCTTAGCTCATTTGCATTTCCCCAGTCGTGTGACAGGTGAACTGTGTTGTATTAGACTGATGGAGATGTAGACTCACTGCTTGGTTGGTGGAGTTCTCCAATTGAACGTAGGTTTCATTGTTGACTCCAGTGGTGTTGTAAGTGATGTTGAATGTAATTATCAACGCAAAGGAAGTATTTGATATCTCTGAGGTAACAAATCAAATGATAAGTGAGTAATTAGTTTACATATTTCAAAGGCATGACATTGCTGTACACAGTAGAACATGCAAGTTACAAGCAAAACCTACGTTCATAGGTGTAGTTGAGCACTTGAGTAGAATCACTGAGGTTTGCCTGTCTAGAGTCCAGCAGAATTTTGGTCGCACTGAGGACCAAACTCTCACTGGGAACAGGAGAGGAGGAGCTGAACAGCATATGGCTTTTCACCACTGCAGACAAACGACTGGAAGAAAATGAAACATTAGGATTAATTTTCTTCAAGGTTCCCTCAAGAGGAAAATGTCAATGTACACGAAATATCTCTGAAATCTGCTGAACATACATTTGTGTTTGAGCTGCTGTAGAAGTCACCAGCAGACTGGTTGGACTTGTTGGAGAAACTGTTGTAGATGGAGCTACAAGAGAACAACATGAAGTCATCAGTGAATTAAGGATTAATTGGTATATTTCTCAGTGAAAATGTGGACGATGTCGTGATCTATAACGTACCACTCAGGGTCCTGAGCTCGTCAAGGAAGCTGATTGGTGTTACAGTGTCTCCATCTTGGAAGCTGTATTCCACGTCTCCTTGAATCTGGTTTCCAATGGATCTGTTCAGAGACAGTGAATGATCAGTCATTTTAAATTCTTGTACTGCACAGATTCAGGACAATTCGGTGCCGGTCTAAACTTACGTAAAATTGGAGCTCTTGGCTTCAAACTGTGGTGAACCAGGTTTATTCAGCAGTGTGTTTAACTGGAGACACAAACAGATATTTTGAGATAAAATGATGAATAATGGGATGTCCCTTACATTTCATGTACTTTTCATAATTGCATTTAAAGCTGAAGGCACTTTTATATGTGTGAATCAGGATTCAAACCAGTCTTACTCATGATCAAATCATAAACAATTGCTACCTTGACACCACCTTCTGATTAACAGAGAATTTTCAGGCATAAATTCATAGCTGACTACATACTGAATTATCTGGGTCAGCACCTCCAGAATCATGAAGCCCGCTGGAAGTTGCTGAACAGATCTAGAGATCTAGGATTCCTTACTCTTTCAAATGATGCACCTCTGCACAACTTCTGAATTTAAACTGTTTCTGTACTGAACTCAGTCAGGTGACATGAGTATATTGTTGTGAATTTCATCTCAGTGAGTTCCCTTAGCTCATTTGCATTTCCCCAGTAGTGTGACAGGTGAACTGTGTTGTATTAGACTGATGGAGATGTAGACTCACTGCTTGGTTGGTGGAGTTCTCCAATTGAACGTAGGTTTCATTGTTGACTCCAGTGGTGTTGTAAGTGATGTTGAATGTAATTATCAACGCAAAGGAAGTATTTGATATCTCTGAGGTAACAAATCAAATGATAAGTGAGTAATTAGTTTACATATTTCAAAGGCATGACATTGCTGTACACAGTAGAACATGCAAGTTACAAGCAAAACCTACGTTCATAGGTGTAGTTGAGCACTTGAGTAGAATCACTGAGGTTTGCCTGTCTAGAGTCCAGCAGAATTTTGGTCGCACTGAGGACCAAACTCTCACTGGGAACAGGAGAGGAGGAGCTGAACAGCATATGGCTTTTCACCACTGCAGACAAACGACTGGAAGAAAATGAAACATTAGGATTAATTTTCTTCAAGGTTCCCTCAAGAGGAAAATGTCAATGTACACGAAATATCTCTGAAATCTGCTGAACATACATTTGTGTTTGAGCTGCTGTAGATGTCACCAGCAGACTGGTTGGACTTGTTGGAGAAACTGTTGTAGATGGAGCTACAAGAGAACAACATGAAGTCATCAGTGAATTAAGGATTAATTGGTATATTTCTCAGTGAAAATGTGGACGATGTCGTGATCTATAACGTACCACTCAGGGTCCTGAGCTCGTCAAGGAAGCTGATTGGTGTTACAGTGTCTCCATCTTGGAAGCTGTATTCCATGTCTCCTTGAATCTGGTTTCCAATGGATCTGTTCAGAGACAGTGAATGATCAGTCATTTTAAATTCTTGTACTGCACAGATTCAGGACAATTTGGTGCCGGTCTAAACTTACGTAAAATTGGAGCTCTTGGCTTCAAACTGTGGTGAACCAGGTTTATTCAGCAGTGTGTTTAACTGGAGACACAAACAGATATTTTGAGATAAAATGATGAATAATGGGATGTCCCTTACATTTCATGTACTTTTCATAATTGCATTTAAAGCTGAAGGCACTTTTATGTGTGTGAATCAGGATTCAAACCAGTCTTACTCATGATCAAATCATAAACAATTGCTACCTTGACACCACCTTCTGATTAACAGAGAATTTTCAGGCATAAATTCATAGCTGACTACATACTGAATTATCTGGGTCAGCACCTCCAGAATCATGAAGCCCGCTGGAAGTTGCTGAACAGATCTAGAGATCTAGGATTCCTTACTCTTTCAAATGATGCACCTCTGCACAACTTCTGAATTTAAACTGTTTCTGTACTGAACTCAGTCAGGTGACATGAGTATATTGTTGTGACTTTCATCTCAATGAGTTCCCTTAGCTCATTTGCATTTCCCCAGTCGTGTGACAGGTGAACTGTGTTGTATTAGACTGATGGAGATGTAGACTCACTGCTTGGTTGGTGGAGTTCTCCAATTGAACGTAGGTTTCATTGTTGACTCCAGTGGTGTTGTAAGTGATGTTGAATGTAATTATCAACGCAAAGGAAGTATTTGATATCTCTGAGGTAACAAATCAAATGATAAGTGAGTAATTAGTTTACATATTTCAAAGGCATGACATTGCTGTACACAGTAGAACATGCAAGTTACAAGCAAAACCTACGTTCATAGGTGTAGTTGAGCACTTGAGTAGAATCACTGAGGTTTGCCTGTCTAGAGTCCAGCAGAATTTTGGTCGCACTGAGGACCAAACTCTCACTGGGAACAGGAGAGGAGGAGCTGAACAGCATATGGCTTTTCACCACTGCAGACAAACGACTGGAAGAAAATGAAACATTAGGATTAATTTTCTTCAAGGTTCCCTCAAGAGGAAAATGTCAATGTACACGAAATATCTCTAAAATCTGCTGAACATACATTTGTGTTTGAGCTGCTGTAGAAGTCACCAGCAGACTGGTTGGACTTGTTGGAGAAACTGTTGTAGATGGAGCTACAAGAGAACAACATAAAGTCATCAGTGAATTAAGGATTAATTGGTATATTTCTCAGTGAAAATGTGGACGATGTCGTGATCTATAACATACCACTCAGGGTCCTGAGCTCGTCAAGGAAGCTGATTGGTGTTACAGTGTCTCCATCTTGGAAGCTGTATTCCATGTCTCCTTGAATCTGGTTTCCAATGGATCTGTTCAGAGACAGTGAATGATCAGTCATTTTAAATTCTTGTACTGCACAGATTCAGGACAATTTGGTGCCGGTCTAAACTTACGTAAAATTGGAGCTCTTGGCTTCAAACTGTGGTGAACCAGGTTTATTCAGCAGTGTGTTTAACTGGAGACACAAACAGATATTTTGAGATAAAATGATGAATAATGGGATGTCCCTTACATTTCATGTACTTTTCATAATTGCATTTAAAGCTGAAGGCACTTTTATGTGTGTGAATCAGGATTCAAACCAGTCTTACTCATGATCAAATCATAAACAATTGCTACCTTGACACCACCTTCTGATTAACAGAGAATTTTCAGGCATAAATTCATAGCTGACTACATACTGAATTATCTGGGTCAGCACCTCCAGAATCATGAAGCCCGCTGGAAGTTGCTGAACAGATCTAGAGATCTAGGATTCCTTACTCTTTCAAATGATGCACCTCTGCACAACTTCTGAATTTAAACTGTTTCTGTACTGAACTCAGTCAGGTGACATGAGTATATTGTTGTGACTTTCATCTCAATGAGTTCCCTTAGCTCATTTGCATTTCCCCAGTCGTGTGACAGGTGAACTGTGTTGTATTAGACTGATGGAGATGTAGACTCACTGCTTGGTTGGTGGAGTTCTCCAATTGAACGTAGGTTTCATTGTTGACTTCAGTGGTGTTGTAAGTGATGTTGAATGTAATTATCAACGCAAAGGAAGTATTTGATATCTCTGAGGTAACAAATCAAATGATAAGTGAGTAATTAGTTTACATATTTCAAAGGCATGACATTGCTGTACACAGTAGAACATGCAAGTTACAAGCAAAACCTACGTTCATAGGTGTAGTTGAGCACTTGAGTAGAATCACTGAGGTTTGCCTGTCTAGAGTCCAGCAGAATTTTGGTCGCACTGAGGACCAAACTCTCACTGGGAACAGGAGAGGAGGAGCTGAACAGCATATGGCTTTTCACCACTGCAGACAAACGACTGGAAGAAAATGAAACATTAGGATTCATTTTCTTCAAGGTTCCCTCAAGAGGAAAATGTCAATGTACACGAAACATCTCTGAAATCTGCTGAACATACATTTGTGTTTGAGCTGCTGTAGAAGTCACCAGCAGACTGGTTGGACTTGTTGGAGAAACTGTTGTAGATGGAGCTACAAGAGAACAACATGAAGTCATCAGTGAATTAAGGATTAATTGGTATATTTCTCAGTGAAAATGTGGACGATGTCGTGATCTATAACGTACCACTCAGGGTCCTGAGCTCGTCAAGGAAGCTGATTGGTGTTACAGTGTCTCCATCTTGGAAGCTGTATTCCACGTCTCCTTGAATCTGGTTTCCAATGGATCTGTTCAGAGACAGTGAATGATCAGTCATTTTAAATTCTTGTACTGCACAGATTCAGGACAATTCGGTGCCGGTCTAAACTTACGTAAAATTGGAGCTCTTGGCTTCAAACTGTGGTGAACCAGGTTTATTCAGCAGTGTGTTTAACTGGAGACACAAACAGATATTTTGAGATAAAATGATGAATAATGGGATGTCCCTTACATTTCATGTACTTTTCATAATTGCATTTAAAGCTGAAGGCACTTTTATGTGTGTGAATCAGGATTCAAACCAGTCTTACTCATGATCAAATCATAAACAATTGCTACCTTGACACCACCTTCTGATTAACAGAGAATTTTCAGGCATAAATTCATAGCTGACTACATACTGAATTATCTGGGTCAGCACCTCCAGAATCATGAAGCCCGCTGGAAGTTGCTGAACAGATCTAGAGATCTAGGATTCCTTACTCTTTCAAATGATGCACCTCTGCACAACTTCTGAATTTAAACTGTTTCTGTACTGAACTCAGTCAGGTGACATGAGTATATTGTTGTGACTTTCATCTCAATGAGTTCCCTTAGCTCATTTGCATTTCCCCAGTCGTGTGACAGGTGAACTGTGTTGTATTAGACTGATGGAGATGTAGACTCACTGCTTGGTTGGTGGAGTTCTCCAATTGAACGTAGGTTTCATTGTTGACTCCAGTGGTGTTGTAAGTGATGTTGAATGTAATTATCAACGCAAAGGAAGTATTTGATATCTCTGAGGTAACAAATCAAATGATAAGTGAGTAATTAGTTTACATATTTCAAAGGCATGACATTGCTGTACACAGTAGAACATGCAAGTTACAAGCAAAACCTACGTTCATAGGTGTAGTTGAGCACTTGAGTAGAATCACTGAGGTTTGCCTGTCTAGAGTCCAGCAGAATTTTGGTCGCACTGAGGACCAAACTCTCACTGGGAACAGGAGAGGAGGAGCTGAACAGCATATGGCTTTTCACCACTGCAGACAAACGACTGGAAGAAAATGAAACATTAGGATTAATTTTCTTCAAGGTTCCCTCAAGAGGAAAATGTCAATGTACACGAAATATCTCTGAAATCTGCTGAACATACATTTGTGTTTGAGCTGCTGTAGAAGTCACCAGCAGACTGGTTGGACTTGTTGGAGAAACTGTTGTAGATGGAGCTACAAGAGAACAACATGAAGTCATCAGTGAATTAAGGATTAATTGGTATATTTCTCAGTGAAAATGTGGACGATGTCGTGATCTATAACGTACCACTCAGGGTCCTGAGCTCGTCAAGGAAGCTGATTGGTGTTACAGTGTCTCCATCTTGGAAGCTGTATTCCACGTCTCCTTGAATCTGGTTTCCAATGGATCTGTTCAGAGACAGTGAATGATCAGTCATTTTAAATTCTTGTACTGCACAGATTCAGGACAATTCGGTGCCGGTCTAAACTTACGTAAAATTGGAGCTCTTGGCTTCAAACTGTGGTGAACCAGGTTTATTCAGCAGTGTGTTTAACTGGAGACACAAACAGATATTTTGAGATAAAATGATGAATAATGGGATGTCCCTTACATTTCATGTACTTTTCATAATTGCATTTAAAGCTGAAGGCACTTTTATGTGTGTGAATCAGGATTCAAACCAGTCTTACTCATGATCAAATCATAAACAATTGCTACCTTGACACCACCTTCTGATTAACAGAGAATTTTCAGGCATAAATTCATAGCTGACTACATACTGAATTATCTGGGTCAGCACCTCCAGAATCATGAAGCCCGCTGGAAGTTGCTGAACAGATCTAGAGATCTAGGATTCCTTACTCTTTCAAATGATGCACCTCTGCACAACTTCTGAATTTAAACTGTTTCTGTACTGAACTCAGTCAGGTGACATGAGTATATTGTTGTGACTTTCATCTCAATGAGTTCCCTTAGCTCATTTGCATTTCCCCAGTCGTGTGACAGGTGAACTGTGTTGTATTAGACTGATGGAGATGTAGACTCACTGCTTGGTTGGTGGAGTTCTCCAATTGAACGTAGGTTTCATTGTTGACTCCAGTGGTGTTGTAAGTGATGTTGAATGTAATTATCAACGCAAAGGAAGTATTTGATATCTCTGAGGTAACAAATCAAATGATAAGTGAGTAATTAGTTTACATATTTCAAAGGCATGACATTGCTGTACACAGTAGAACATGCAAGTTACAAGCAAAACCTACGTTCATAGGTGTAGTTGAGCACTTGAGTAGAATCACTGAGGTTTGCCTGTCTAGAGTCCAGCAGAATTTTGGTCGCACTGAGGACCAAACTCTCACTGGGAACAGGAGAGGAGGAGCTGAACAGCATATGGCTTTTCACCACTGCAGACAAACGACTGGAAGAAAATGAAACATTAGGATTAATTTTCTTCAAGGTTCCCTCAAGAGGAAAATGTCAATGTACACGAAATATCTCTGAAATCTGCTGAACATACATTTGTGTTTGAGCTGCTGTAGAAGTCACCAGCAGACTGGTTGGACTTGTTGGAGAAACTGTTGTAGATGGAGCTACAAGAGAACAACATGAAGTCATCAGTGAATTAAGGATTAATTGGTATATTTCTCAGTGAAAATGTGGACGATGTCGTGATCTATAACGTACCACTCAGGGTCCTGAGCTCGTCAAGGAAGCTGATTGGTGTTACAGTGTCTCCATCTTGGAAGCTGTATTCCACGTCTCCTTGAATCTGGTTTCCAATGGATCTGTTCAGAGACAGTGAATGATCAGTCATTTTAAATTCTTGTACTGCACAGATTCAGGACAATTCGGTGCTGGTCTAAACTTACGTAAAATTGGAGCTCTTGGCTTCAAACTGTGGTGAACCAGGTTTATTCAGCAGTGTGTTTAACTGGAGACACAAACAGATATTTTGAGATAAAATGATGAATAATGGGATGTCCCTTACATTTCATGTACTTTTCATAATTGCATTTAAAGCTGAAGGCACTTTTATATGTGTGAATCAGGATTCAAACCAGTCTTACTCATTATCAAATCATAAACAATTGCTACCTTGACACCACCTTCTGATTAACAGAGAATTTTCAGGCATAAATTCATAGCTGACTACATACTGAATTATCTGGGTCAGCACCTCCAGAATCATGAAGCCCGCTGGAAGTTGCTGAACAGATCTAGAGATCTAGGATTCCTTACTCTTTCAAATGATGCACCTCTGCACAACTTCTGAATTTAAACTGTTTCTGTACTGAACTCAGTCAGGTGACATGAGTATATTGTTGTGACTTTCATCTCAATGAGTTCCCTTAGCTCATTTGCATTTCCCCAGTCGTGTGACAGGTGAACTGTGTTGTATTAGACTGATGGAGATGTAGACTCACTGCTTGGTTGGTGGAGTTCTCCAATTGAACGTAGGTTTCATTGTTGACTCCAGTGGTGTTGTAAGTGATGTTGAATGTAATTATCAACGCAAAGGAAGTATTTGATATCTCTGAGGTAACAAATCAAATGATAAGTGAGTAATTAGTTTACATATTTCAAAGGCATGACATTGCTGTACACAGTAGAACATGCAAGTTACAAGCAAAACCTACGTTCATAGGTGTAGTTGAGCACTTGAGTAGAATCACTGAGGTTTGCCTGTCTAGAGTCCAGCAGAATTTTGGTCGCACTGAGGACCAAACTCTCACTGGGAACAGGAGAGGAGGAGCTGAACAGCATATGGCTTTTCACCACTGCAGACAAACGACTGGAAGAAAATGAAACATTAGGATTAATTTTCTTCAAGGTTCCCTCAAGAGGAAAATGTCAATGTACACGAAATATCTCTGAAATCTGCTGAACATACATTTGTGTTTGAGCTGCTGTAGAAGTCACCAGCAGACTGGTTGGACTTGTTGGAGAAACTGTTGTAGATGGAGCTACAAGAGAACAACATGAAGTCATCAGTGAATTAAGGATTAATTGGTATATTTCTCAGTGAAAATGTGGACGATGTCGTGATCTATAACGTACCACTCAGGGTCCTGAGCTCGTCAAGGAAGCTGATTGGTGTTACAGTGTCTCCATCTTGGAAGCTGTATTCCACGTCTCCTTGAATCTGGTTTCCAATGGATCTGTTCAGAGACAGTGAATGATCAGTCATTTTAAATTCTTGTACTGCACAGATTCAGGACAATTCGGTGCCGGTCTAAACTTACGTAAAATTGGAGCTCTTGGCTTCAAACTGTGGTGAACCAGGTTTATTCAGCAGTGTGTTTAACTGGAGACACAAACAGATATTTTGAGATAAAATGATGAATAATGGGATGTCCCTTACATTTCATGTACTTTTCATAATTGCATTTAAAGCTGAAGGCACTTTTATATGTGTGAATCAGGATTCAAACCAGTCTTACTCATGATCAAATCATAAACAATTGCTACCTTGACACCACCTTCTGATTAACAGAGAATTTTCAGGCATAAATTCATAGCTGACTACATACTGAATTATCTGGGTCAGCACCTCCAGAATCATGAAGCCCGCTGGAAGTTGCTGAACAGATCTAGAGATCTAGGATTCCTTACTCTTTCAAATGATGCACCTCTGCACAACTTCTGAATTTAAACTGTTTCTGTACTGAACTCAGTCAGGTGACATGAGTATATTGTTGTGACTTTCATCTCAATGAGTTCCCTTAGCTCATTTGCATTTCCCCAGTCGTGTGACAGGTGAACTGTGTTGTATTAGACTGATGGAGATGTAGACTCACTGCTTGGTTGGTGGAGTTCTCCAATTGAACGTAGGTTTCATTGTTGACTCCAGTGGTGTTGTAAGTGATGTTGAATGTAATTATCAACGCAAAGGAAGTATTTGATATCTCTGAGGTAACAAATCAAATGATAAGTGAGTAATTAGTTTACATATTTCAAAGGCATGACATTGCTGTACACAGTAGAACATGCAAGTTACAAGCAAAACCTACGTTCATAGGTGTAGTTGAGCACTTGAGTAGAATCACTGAGGTTTGCCTGTCTAGAGTCCAGCAGAATTTTGGTCGCACTGAGGACCAAACTCTCACTGGGAACAGGAGAGGAGGAGCTGAACAGCATATGGCTTTTCACCACTGCAGACAAACGACTGGAAGAAAATGAAACATTAGGATTAATTTTCTTCAAGGTTCCCTCAAGAGGAAAATGTCAATGTACACGAAATATCTCTGAAATCTGCTGAACATACATTTGTGTTTGAGCTGCTGTAGAAGTCACCAGCAGACTGGTTGGACTTGTTGGAGAAACTGTTGTAGATGGAGCTACAAGAGAACAACATGAAGTCATCAGTGAATTAAGGATTAATTGGTATATTTCTCAGTGAAAATGTGGACGATGTCGTGATCTATAACGTACCACTCAGGGTCCTGAGCTCGTCAAGGAAGCTGATTGGTGTTACAGTGTCTCCATCTTGGAAGCTGTATTCCACGTCTCCTTGAATCTGGTTTCCAATGGATCTGTTCAGAGACAGTGAATGATCAGTCATTTTAAATTCTTGTACTGCACAGATTCAGGACAATTCGGTGCCGGTCTAAACTTACGTAAAATTGGAGCTCTTGGCTTCAAACTGTGGTGAACCAGGTTTATTCAGCAGTGTGTTTAACTGGAGACACAAACAGATATTTTGAGATAAAATGATGAATAATGGGATGTCCCTTACATTTCATGTACTTTTCATAATTGCATTTAAAGCTGAAGGCACTTTTATATGTGTGAATCAGGATTCAAACCAGTCTTACTCATGATCAAATCATAAACAATTGCTACCTTGACACCACCTTCTGATTAACAGAGAATTTTCAGGCATAAATTCATAGCTGACTACATACTGAATTATCTGGGTCAGCACCTCCAGAATCATGAAGCCCGCTGGAAGTTGCTGAACAGATCTAGAGATCTAGGATTCCTTACTCTTTCAAATGATGCACCTCTGCACAACTTCTGAATTTAAACTGTTTCTGTACTGAACTCAGTCAGGTGACATGAGTATATTGTTGTGACTTTCATCTCAATGAGTTCCCTTAGCTCATTTGCATTTCCCCAGTCGTGTGACAGGTGAACTGTGTTGTATTAGACTGATGGAGATGTAGACTCACTGCTTGGTTGGTGGAGTTCTCCAATTGAACGTAGGTTTCATTGTTGACTCCAGTGGTGTTGTAAGTGATGTTGAATGTAATTATCAACGCAAAGGAAGTATTTGATATCTCTGAGGTAACAAATCAAATGATAAGTGAGTAATTAGTTTACATATTTCAAAGGCATGACATTGCTGTACACAGTAGAACATGCAAGTTACAAGCAAAACCTACGTTCATAGGTGTAGTTGAGCACTTGAGTAGAATCACTGAGGTTTGCCTGTCTAGAGTCCAGCAGAATTTTGGTCGCACTGAGGACCAAACTCTCACTGGGAACAGGAGAGGAGGAGCTGAACAGCATATGGCTTTTCACCACTGCAGACAAACGACTGGAAGAAAATGAAACATTAGGATTAATTTTCTTCAAGGTTCCCTCAAGAGGAAAATGTCAATGTACACGAAATATCTCTGAAATCTGCTGAACATACATTTGTGTTTGAGCTGCTGTAGAAGTCACCAGCAGACTGGTTGGACTTGTTGGAGAAACTGTTGTAGATGGAGCTACAAGAGAACAACATGAAGTCATCAGTGAATTAAGGATTAATTGGTATATTTCTCAGTGAAAATGTGGACGATGTCGTGATCTATAACGTACCACTCAGGGTCCTGAGCTCGTCAAGGAAGCTGATTGGTGTTACAGTGTCTCCATCTTGGAAGCTGTATTCCACGTCTCCTTGAATCTGGTTTCCAATGGATCTGTTCAGAGACAGTGAATGATCAGTCATTTTAAATTCTTGTACTGCACAGATTCAGGACAATTCGGTGCCGGTCTAAACTTACGTAAAATTGGAGCTCTTGGCTTCAAACTGTGGTGAACCAGGTTTATTCAGCAGTGTGTTTAACTGGAGACACAAACAGATATTTTGAGATAAAATGATGAATAATGGGATGTCCCTTACATTTCATGTACTTTTCATAATTGCATTTAAAGCTGAAGGCACTTTTATGTGTGTGAATCAGGATTCAAACCAGTCTTACTCATGATCAAATCATAAACAATTGCTACCTTGACACCACCTTCTGATTAACAGAGAATTTTCAGGCATAAATTCATAGCTGACTACATACTGAATTATCTGGGTCAGCACCTCCAGAATCATGAAGCCCGCTGGAAATTGCTGAACAGATCTAGAGATCTAGGATTCCTTACTCTTTCAAATGATGCACCTCTGCACAACTTCTGAATTTAAACTGTTTCTGTACTGAACTCAGTCAGGTGACATGAGTATATTGTTGTGACTTTCATCTCAATGAGTTCCCTTAGCTCATTTGCATTTCCCCAGTCGTGTGACAGGTGAACTGTGTTGTATTAGACTGATGGAGATGTAGACTCACTGCTTGGTTGGTGGAGTTCTCCAATTGAACGTAGGTTTCATTGTTGACTCCAGTGGTGTTGTAAGTGATGTTGAATGTAATTATCAACGCAAAGGAAGTATTTGATATCTCTGAGGTAACAAATCAAATGATAAGTGAGTAATTAGTTTACATATTTCAAAGGCATGACATTGCTGTACACAGTAGAACATGCAAGTTACAAGCAAAACCTACGTTCATAGGTGTAGTTGAGCACTTGAGTAGAATCACTGAGGTTTGCCTGTCTAGAGTCCAGCAGAATTTTGGTCGCCCTGAGGACCAAACTCTCACTGGGAGCAGGAGAGGAGGAGCTGAACCGAAGCTGAGTGTAAACTATTGCAGAGCTGCAATTAAGAGAGATTTTGTTAATTATTTTTATATTAAGTTTTTTTTTTATTTAGTTATCACCTGTCCAGGGACTACAGATGAAAATTTGCTTATTAGCTGCCTCTGGTTCTTGTGGAAACTTAAATTTTGGTTAATGTTTATTGTCATTGATAAATAAAAATACAAATATTTTTTGTTTTGATTTTGTCACATTATATATTATTATCCAGTTAATACTTACATATTTCTCACTGGTACGTTCACTCCTGATGTTTGTTGAGTGGTTGTTGTTGTGTTGAGTGTTGTTAAATTGTTCAATTTTTCAGTATTTTGTACTGATATTGGGACAATAGGCATGTCTTGAGCAACCGTTGTAGTGTTTACTTTCATTGTTATCACAGATGTTGCTGATGTAATTGTGGGATTGGATGTTGGTGATAGTGTTGTAGCAGTTGTTGCAGTTAATTGTGTATTTGTTTCAGCAGTTGTTGGTGCAGCGTTTGTAGAAGATTGATGTGTCGATACAATTTCAGTCAGCAAACTTGTATTTGTGGATGTTTCAGTAAGAGTGCTTGAACTAAATGTAGTTTTTGAAGTATTTGTCTCAGCAGGGGTGGTTTTAGTGGTTGCAGCAGTAGAGGTGTTTGAAGAAGATATATTAAGTAAACCCATTTTGTCTGC
This sequence comes from Hoplias malabaricus, assembly GCF_029633855.1. Lineage (NCBI taxonomy): Eukaryota > Metazoa > Chordata > Actinopteri > Characiformes > Erythrinidae > Hoplias > Hoplias malabaricus. Next base: position 44,302,708 of record NC_089807.1, read on the forward strand.
ACCCAGTGTTGCCCCAGTCATTGTTGGTGCTGTAAATGTATTGGTGGATGCTTCAGTATTAGTAATTGCACCTTCTGTACTTCTGGCAGAAGATGATACATTAGTAGATGTTGCAATGTTTGTACTTGTGAATGGCTCAGCAGTTGTGCTTGGAAACTCTGTAGCAGAAGTTGTTTCAGTAGATGCTGTATATGCTCCAGTAAAAGTGATTGCAGTCTCTGTACTTGTGATGGTAGTTCTCTCAAGGGTGTTTAGTACTGCACTTGTAAAAGTGGATGCCTCAGTGTTTATAGCTGAAGCATCTGTACTTGTGGCAGTGCTTGTCTGAACAGTTGTTGGTGCTGCACTTGTTGTGGATGCTTCAGTGGTAGTAGTTGACAACTCATTAGCTGTGGCAGTGCTTCTCTCAACCATGGTTGGTATTGCACTTGTTGATGCTTCAGTGATAGTAGTTGAGGCCTCTGTACTTGTGGCAGTGCTTGTCTCAACAGTTGCTGGTGCTGCACTTGTTGTAGATGCTTCAGTGGTAGTAGTTGAGGCCTCTGTACTTGGGGGACTAGTTGTTGGTTCTGCACTTCTTGTTGTGTATGCTTCAGTGGAATTCGTCAAAGCCTCTGTACTTGTGGAATAAGTTGTAATATAAGTTGTTGGTGCTACACTTACAATCGTGGATGCTTCAATTGAAGTGGTCAAAGTTGTTGTTGCACTTGTAATTGTGGATACTTCAGTGGTAGTAATTGAGGTCTCTGTACTTGTGGCAGTGCTTGGCTCAGCAGTTGTTGGTGCTGCACTTGTTGTGGATGCTTCAGTGGTAGTAGCTGAAGCCTCTGTACTTGTGGCAGTGCTTCTCTCAGCAGTTGTTGGTGCTGCACTTGTACCTATGGATGCTTCAGTTGAAGTGGCGAAAGCTTCTATAATTTTGGATGTTGTTGTAATAAAATTTGTTGGTTCTAAAATTCTTGTGTTGGATGTTTCACTGGAAGTACTCAAAGCATCTGTAGTTGTGGCACTGCTTGTCTCAGCAGTTGTTGGTGCGGCACTTGTAGCTGTGGATGCTTCAGTGGAAGTGGTCAAAGCTTCTGTACTTGTTGGAGTAGTTGAAATAACAGTTGTTGTTGCACTTGTAGTTGTGGATGCTTCATTTGAAATGGTTGGGGTCTCTGTACTTGTGGACGTAGATGTCTCAGTACCTGTTGTGTCTGTACTTGTGGAAGTAGTTGTAATATCAGTTGCTGATGCTGCACTTGTAGATGTGATTGTCTCAGTAGCTGTTGTTTCTGCACTTGTAGTGGTTGATGCTTCAGTTGAAGTGGTCAAAGCTTCTGTACCTGTGGGAGTACTTGTAATTAAAGTTGTTGCTGTTGCACTTGTAGCTGTGGATGCTTCAGTGGAAGCGGTCAAAGCTTCTGTACTTGTGGGAGTAGTTATAATTAAAGATGATGGTGTTGCACTTGTAGCTGTAGATGCTTCAGTGGAAGTGGTCAAAGTATCTGTACTTGTGGAAATAGTTGTAATATCAGTTGTTGGTGCTGCGCTTGTTGTTGTGGATGATTCAATTAAAGTGGTTAAAGCTTCTGTACCTGTAGGAGTACTTGTAATTAAAGATGTTGGTTTTGCACTTGTTGTTGTGGATGCTTCAGCTGAAGTGGTCAAACCCTCTGTACTTGTGGGTGTAGTTGAAATAACAGTTGTTGTTGTTGCACTTGTAGTTGTGGATGCTTCATTTGAAGTGGTTGGGACCTCTGTACTTGTGGACGTAGATGTCTCAGTAGCTGTTGTTTCTGTACGTGTCGCTGTAGATGCTTCAGTGGAAATGGTCAAAGCTCCTGTACTTGTGGAAATAGTTGTAATATCAGTTGTTGGTGCTGCACTTGTAGTTGTGAATGCTTCAATTGAAGTGGTCAAAGCTTCTGAACTTGTTGATGTAGTTATAATTAAAGAAGTTGGTGTTGCACTTGTAGCTGTAGATGCTTCAGTGGAAGTGGTCAAAGTTTCTGTGCTTGTGGAAATAGTTGTAATATCAGTTATTGGTGCTGCGCTTGTAGCTGTGGATGATTCAGTTGAAGTGGTTAAAGCTTCTGTACCTTTGGGGGTACTTGTAATTAAATGTGTTGGTGTTGCACTTGTTGCTGTGGATGCTTCAGTTGAGGTGATCAAAGTTTCTGTACTTGTGGAAATAGTTGTAAGATCAGTGGTTTGTACTGCGCTTGTAGTTATGGATGTTTCTGTTGAAGTGATCAAAGCTCTTGTACTTGTGGGAGTAGTTATAATTAAAGATGTTGGTGTTGCACTTGTAGCTGTAGATGCTTCAGTGGAAGAGGTCAAAGCATCTGTACTTGTGGAAATAGTTGTAATATCAGTTGTTGGTGCTGCACTTCTAGTTGTGGATGCTTCGGTGGAAGTGATCAAAGCTTCTGTACTTGTTGGAGTAGTTGAAATAACAATTGTTTGAACTGCACTTGTAGTTGTGGATGTTTCATTTGAAGTGATTGGTGCCTCTGTACTTGTGGATATAGATGTCTCAGTAGCTGTTGTTTCTGTACTTGTGGCTGTAGATATTTCAGTGGAAGTGGTCAAGGCTTCTATACTTGTGGAAATAGTTGTAATATCAGTTGTGGGGGCTGAACTTGTAGTTGTGTATGCTTCAGTTGAAGTGGTCAAAGCATCTGTACTTGTGAAAATAGTTGTCATATCAGTTGTTGGTGCTGCACTTGTAGCTGTGGATGATTCAACTGAAGTGATTAAAGCTTCTGCACCTGTGGGAGTACTTGTAATTAAAGGTGTTGGTGTTGCACTTGTCGCTGTGGATGCTTCAACTGAAGTGGTCAAAGTTTCTGTACTTGTAGAAATAGTTGTAGTATCAGGTGTTGGTGCTGCACTTGTTGCTGTGGATGCTTCAGTTGAAGCGGTCAAAGTTTCTGTACTTGTTGATGTAGTTATTATATCAGTTGTTGATGCTGCACTTGTAGTTGTGGATGCTTCAGTTGAAGTGATCAAAGCCTCTGCACTTGTAGAAGTGATTGTCTCAGTAGCTGTGGTTTCTGCGCTTGTAGTTGCGACTGATTCAGTGGAAGTGGTCAAAGGTTCTGTACTGGTGAGAGTAGTTGTATTACCAATTGTTTGAACTGCACTTGTAGCTGTGGATGCTTCATTTGAAGTGGTTGGTGCCTCTGTACTTGTGGATGTAGATGTCTCAGCAGCTGTTGTTTCTGTACTTGTGGCTGTAGATGTTTCGGCGGAAATGGCTAAAATTTCTATTCTTGGTAGAATAGTTGCAATATCAGTTGTTGGTGCTGCGCTTGTAGTTGTTGATACTTCAGTTGATGTGGTCAAAGCTTCTGTACCTGTGGGAGTACTTGTAATTAAAGTTGTTGGTGTTGCACTTGTAGCTGTGGATGCTTCGGTGGAAGTGGTCAAAGCTTCAGAACTTGTAGGAATAGTTGTAATATCAGTTGTTGGTGTTGAACTTGTAGTTGTGTATGCTTCAGTTGACGTGGTCAAACCTTCTGTACTTGTGGGTGTAGTTGTAATAACAATTGTTGATGCTACACTTGTTGCTGTTGATGCTTCAGTTGAAGTGGTCAAAGCTTCTGTACCTGCGGGAGTACTTGTAATTAAAGTTGTTGGTGTTAGACTTGTAGCTGTGGATGCTTCAGTGGAAGTGGTCAAAGCCTCAGTACTTGTAGGAATCATTGTAATATTAGGTGTTGGTGCTGAACTTGTAGTTGTGTATGCTTCAGTGGAAGTTGTCAAAGGTTCTGTACTGGTGAGGGTAGTTGTAATACCAATTGTTTGAACTGCACTTGTAGCTGTGGATACTTCATTTGAAGTGGTTGGTGCCTCTGTACTTGTGGACGTAGATGTCTCCGCAGCTGTTGTTTCTGTACTTGTGGCTGTAGATGTTTCAGTGGAAATGGTTGAAACTTCTGTATTTGATGGAATAGTTGTAATGTAAGTTGTTGCTGCGCTTGTAGTTGTTGATGCTTCAGTTGAAGTGGTGAAAGCTTCTGTACCTGTGGGAGTACTTGTAATTAAAGTTGTTGGTGCTGCACTTGTAGCTGTGGATGCTTCAGTGGAACTGGTCAAAGCCTCAGTACTTGTAGGAATCGTTGTAATATCAGGTGTTGGTGCTGAACTTGTAGTTGTGTATGCTTCAGTTGAAGTGGTCAAAGCAGCTTTACTTGTGGAAATAGTTGTAATATCAGTTGTTGGTGCTGCACTTGTAGCTGTAGATGTTTCAATTGAAGTGGTCAAAGCATCTGTACTTGTGGAAATAGTTGTAATATCAGTTGTTGGTGCTGCACTTGTAGCTGTAGATGTTTCAGTTGAAGTGGTCAAAGCATCTGTACTTGTGGAAATAGTTGTAATATCAGTTGTTGGTGCTTCACTTGTAGCTGTAGATGTTTCAGTGGAAGCTGTCAAAGCTTCTGTACTTGTGGAAATAGTTGTCATATCATTTGTTGGTGTTGCACTTGTAGCCATGGATGATTCAGCTGAAGTGGTTAAAGCTTCTGTAACTGTGGGAGTACTTGTAATTAAAGGTGTTGGTTTTGCACTTGTTGCTATGGATGCTTCAGCTGAAGTGGTCAACACCTCTGCACTTGTGGAAGTGATTGTCTCAGTAGCTGTTGTTTCTGCACTTGTAGTTGCGGATGATTCAGTGGAAGTGGTCAAAGGTTCTGTACTGGTGAGGGTAGTTGTAATACTAATTGTTTGGACTGCACTTGTAGTTGTGGATGCTTCATTTGAAGTGGTCAAAGCCTCTGTACCTGTGGGAGTACTTGTAATTAAGGTTGTTGGTGTTGCACTTGTAGCTGTGGATGCTTCAGTTGAAGTGGTCAAAGTTTCTGTACTTGTTGATGTGGTTATTATATCAGTTGTTGATGCTGCACTTGTAGATGTGGATGCTTCAGTTGAAGTGATCAACACCTCTGCACTTGTGGAAATTATTGTCTCAGTAGCTGTTGTTTCTGCACTTGTAGTTGCGGATGATTCAGTGGAAGTGGTCAAAGGTTCTGTACTGGTGAGGGTAGTTGTATTACCACTTGTAGCTGTGGATGCTTCATTTGAAGTGGTTGGTGCCTCTGTACTTGTGGATGTAGATGTCTCAGCAGCTGTTGTTTCTGTACTTGTGGCTGTAGATGTTTCGGTGGAAATGGCTAAAATTTCTATTCTTGGTAGAATAGTTGCAATATCAGTTGTTGGTGCTGCGCTTGTAGTTGTTGATACTTCAGTTGATGTGGTTAAAGCTTCTGTACCTGTGGGAGTACTTGTAATTAAAGTTGTTGGTGTTGCACTTGTAGCTGTGGAAGCTTCAGTGGAAGTGGTCAAAGCTTCAGAACTTGTAGGAATAGTTGTAATAGCAGGTGTTGGTGCTGAACTTGTAGCTGTGGATGCTTCAGTTGAAGTGGTCAAAGTTTCTGTACTTGTTGATGTGGTTATTATATCAGTTGTTGATGCTGCACTTGTAGTTGTGGATGCTTCAGTTGAAGTGATCAAAGCCTCTGCACTTGTGGAAATTATTGTCTCAGTAGCTGTTGTTTCTGCACTTGTAGTTGCGGATGATTCAGTGGAAGTGGTCAAAGGTTCTGTACTGGTGAGGGTAGTTGTAATACTAATTGTTTGGACTGCACTTGTAGTTGTGGATGCTTCATTTGAAGTGGTTGTTGCCTCTGTACTTGTGGATGCAGATGTCTCAGCAGCTGTTGTTTCTGTACTTGTGGCTGTAGATGTTTCAGTGGAAATGGTTGAAACTTCTGTATTTGATGGAGTAGTTGTAATGTCAGTTGTTGCTGCGCTTGTAGTTGTTGATGCTTCAGTTGAAGTGGTGAAAGCCTCTGTACCTGTGGGAGTACTTGTAATTAAAGTTGTTGGTGTTGCACTTGTAGCTGTGGAAGCTTCAGTTGAAGTGGTCAAAGCTTCAGAACTTGTAGGAATAGTTGTAATAGCAGGTGTTGGTGCTGAACTTGTAGCTGTGGATGCTTCAGTTGAAGTGGTCAAAGTTTCTGTACTTGTTGATGTGGTTATTATATCAGTTGTTGATGCTGCACTTGTAGTTGTGGATGCTTCAGTTGAAGTGATCAAAGCCTCTGCACTTGTGGAAATGATTGTCTCAGTAGCTGTTGTTTCTGCACTTGTAGTTGCGGATGATTCAGTGGAAGTGGTCAAAGGTTCTGTACTGGTGAGGGTAGTTGTAATACTAATTGTTTGAACTGCACTTGTAGTTGTGGATGCTTCATTTGAAGTGGTTGGTCCCTCTGTACTTGTGGATGTAGATGTCTCAGCAGCTGTTGTTTCTGTACTTGTGGCTGTAGATGTTTCAGTGGAAATGGTTGAAACTTCTGTATTTGATGGAGTAGTTGTAATGTCAGTTGTTGCTGTGCTTGTAGTTGTTGATGCTTCAGTTGAAGTGGTCAAAGCCTCTGTACCTGTGGGAGTACTTGTAATTAAAGTTGTTGGTGTTGCACTTGTAGCTGTGGAAGCTTCAGTGGAAGTGGTCAAAGCTTCAGAACTTGTAGGAATATTTGTAATAGCTGGTGTTGGTGCTGAACTTGTAGCTGTGGATGCTTCAGTTGAAGTGGTCAAAGTTTCTGTACTTGTTGATGTGGTTATTATATCAGTTGTTGATGCTGCACTTGTAGTTGTGGATGCTTCAGTTGAAGTGATCAAAGCCTCTGCACTTGTGGAAATTATTGTCTCAGTAGCTGTTGTTTCTGCACTTGTAGTTGCGGATGATTCAGTGGAAGTGGTCAAAGGTTCTGTAATGGTGAGGGTAGTTGTAATACTAATTGTTTGGACTGCACTTGTAGTTGCGGATGCTTCATTTGAAGTGGTTGGTGCCTCTGTACCTGTGGATGTTGATGTCTCAGCAGCTGTTGTTTCTGTACTTGAGGCTGTAGATGTTTCAGTGGAAATGGTTGAAACTTCTGTATTTGATGGAGTAGTTGTAATGTCAGTTGTTGCTGTGCTTGTAGTTGTTGATGCTTCAGTTGAAGTGGTCAAAGCCTCTGTACCTGTGGGAGTACTTGTAATTAAAGTTGTTGGTGTTGCACTTGTAACTGTGGAAGCTTCAGTGGAAGTGGTCAAAGCTTCAGAACTTGTAGGAATAGTTGTAATAGCAGGTGTTGGTGCTGAACTTGTAGCTGTGGATGCTTCAGTTGAAGTGGTCAAAGTTTCTGTACTTGTTAATGTGGTTATTATATCAGTTGTTGATGCTGCACTTGTAGTTGTGGATGCTTCAGTTGAAGTGATCAAAGCCTCTGCACTTGTGGAAATTATTGTCTCAGTAGCTGTTGTTTCTGCACTTGTAGTTGCGGATGATTCAGTGGAAGTGGTCAAAGGTTCTGTACTGGTGAGGGTAGTTGTAATACTAATTGTTTGGACTGCACTTGTAGTTGTGGATGCTTCATTTGAAGTGGTTGGTGCCTCTGTACTTGTGGATGCAGATGTCTCAGCAGCTGTTGTTTCTGTACTTGTGGCTGTAGATGTTTCAGTGGAAATGGTTGAAACTTCTGTATTTGATGGAGTAGTTGTAATGTCAGTTGTTGCTGTGCTTGTAGTTGTTGATGCTTCAGTTGAAGTGGTCAAAGCCTCTGTACCTGTGGGAGTACTTGTAATTAAAGTTGTTGGTGTTGCACTTGTAGCTGTGGAAGCTTCAGTGGAAGTGGTCAAAGCTTCAGAACTTGTAGGAATATTTGTAATAGCTGGTGTTGGTGCTGAACTTGTAGCTGTGGATGCTTCAGTTGAAGTGGTCAAAGTTTCTGTACTTGTTGATGTGGTTATTATATCAGTTGTTGATGCTGCACTTGTAGTTGTGGATGCTTCAGTTGAAGTGATCAAAGCCTCTGCACTTGTGGAAATTATTGTCTCAGTAGCTGTTGTTTCTGCACTTGTAGTTGCGGATGATTCAGTGGAAGTGGTCAAAGGTTCTGTACTGGTGAGGGTAGTTGTAATACTAATTGTTTGGACTGCACTTGTAGTTGCGGATGCTTCATTTGAAGTGGTTGGTGCCTCTGTACCTGTGGATGTTGATGTCTCAGCAGCTGTTGTTTCTGTACTTGAGGCTGTAGATGTTTCAGTGGAAATGGTTGAAACTTCTGTATTTGATGGAGTAGTTGTAATGTCAGTTGTTGCTGTGCTTGTAGTTGTTGATGCTTCAGTTGAAGTGGTCAAAGCCTCTGTACCTGTGGGAGTACTTGTAATTAAAGTTGTTGGTGTTGCACTTGTAACTGTGGAAGCTTCAGTGGAAGTGGTCAAAGCTTCAGAACTTGTAGGAATAGTTGTAATAGCAGGTGTTGGTGCTGAACTTGTAGCTGTGGATGCTTCAGTTGAAGTGGTCAAAGTTTCTGTACTTGTTGATGTGGTTATTATATCAGTTGTTGATGCTGCACTTGTAGTTGTGGATGCTTCAGTTGAAGTGATCAAAGCCTCTGCACTTGTGGAAATTATTGTCTCAGTAGCTGTTGTTTCTGCACTTGTAGTTGCGGATGATTCAGTGGAAGTGGTCAAAGGTTCTGTACTGGTGAGGGTAGTTGTAATACTAATTGTTTGGACTGCACTTGTAGTTGTGGATGCTTCATTTGAAGTGGTTGGTGCCTCTGTACTTGTGGATGCAGATGTCTCAGCAGCTGTTGTTTCTGTACTTGTGGCTGTAGATGTTTCAGTGGAAATGGTTGAAACTTCTGTATTTGATGGAGTAGTTGTAATGTCAGTTGTTGCTGCGCTTGTAGTTGTTGATGCTTCAGTTGAAGTGGTCAAAGCCTCTGTACCTGTGGGAGTACTTGTAATTAAAGTTGTTGGTGTTGCACTTGTAGCTGTGGAAGCTTCAGTTGAAGTGGTCAAAGCTTCAGAACTTGTAGGAATAGTTGTAATAGCAGGTGTTGGTGCTGAACTTGTAGCTGTGGATGCTTCAGTTGAAGTGGTCAAAGTTTCTGTACTTGTTGATGTGGTTATTATATCAGTTGTTGATGCTGCACTTGTAGTTGTGGATGCTTCAGTTGAAGTGATCAAAGCCTGTGCACTTGTGGAAATTATTGTCTCAGTAGCTGTTGTTTCTGCACTTGTAGTTGCGGATGATTCAGTGGAAGTGGTCAAAGGTTCTGTACTGGTGAGGGTAGTTGTAATACTAATTGTTTGGACTGCACTTGTAGTTGTGGATGCTTCATTTGAAGTGGTTGGTGCCTCTGTACTTGTGGATGCAGATGTCTCAGCAGCTGTTGTTTCTGTACTTGTGGCTGTAGATGTTTCAGTGGAAATGGTTGAAACTTCTGTATTTGATGGAGTAGTTGTAATGTCAGTTGTTGCTGCGCTTGTAGTTGTTGATGCTTCAGTTGAAGTGGTCAAAGCCTCTGTACCTGTGGGAGTACTTGTAATTAAAGTTGTTGGTGTTGCACTTGTAGCTGTGGAAGCTTCAGTTGAAGTGGTCAAAGCTTCAGAACTTGTAGGAATAGTTGTAATAGCAGGTGTTGGTGCTGAACTTGTAGCTGTGGATGCTTCAGTTGAAGTGGTCAAAGTTTCTGTACTTGTTGATGTGGTTATTATATCAGTTGTTGATGCTGCACTTGTAGTTGTGGATGCTTCAGTTGAAGTGATCAAAGCCTGTGCACTTGTGGAAATTATTGTCTCAGTAGCTGTTGTTTCTGCACTTGTAGTTGCGGATGATTCAGTGGAAGTGGTCAAAGGTTCTGTACTGGTGAGGGTAGTTGTAATACTAATTGTTTGGACTGCACTTGTAGTTGTGGATGCTTCATTTGAAGTGGTTGGTGCCTCTGTACCTGTGGATGTTGATGTCTCAGCAACTGTTGTTTCTGTACTTGAGGCTGTAGATGTTTCAGTGGAAATGGTTGAAACTTCTGTATTTGATGGAGTAGTTGTAATGTCAGTTGTTGCTGCGCTTGTAGTTGTTGATGCTTCAGTTGAAGTGGTCAAAGCCTCTGTACCTGTGGGAGTACTTGTAATTAAAGTTGTTGGTGTTGCACTTGTAGCTGTGGAAGCTTCAGTTGAAGTGGTCAAAGCTTCAGAACTTGTAGGAATAGTTGTAATAGCAGGTGTTGGTGCTGAACTTGTAGCTGTGGATGCTTCAGTTGAAGTGGTCAAAGTTTCTGTACTTGTTGATGTGGTTATTATATCAGTTGTTGATGCTGCACTTGTAGTTGTGGATGCTTCAGTTGAAGTGATCAAAGCCTGTGCACTTGTGGAAATTATTGTCTCAGTAGCTGTTGTTTCTGCACTTGTAGTTGCGGATGATTCAGTGGAAGTGGTCAAAGGTTCTGTACTGGTGAGGGTAGTTGTAATACTAATTGTTTGGACTGCACTTGTAGTTGTGGATGCTTCATTTGAAGTGGTTGGTGCCTCTGTACCTGTGGATGTTGATGTCTCAGCAACTGTTGTTTCTGTACTTGAGGCTGTAGATGTTTCAGTGGAAATGGTTGAAACTTCTGTATTTGATGGAGTAGTTGTAATGTCAGTTGTTGCTGCGCTTGTAGTTGTTGATGCTTCAGTTGAAGTGGTCAAAGCCTCTGTACCTGTGGGAGTACTTGTAATTAAAGTTGTTGGTGTTGCACTTGTAGCTGTGGAAGCTTCAGTGGAAGTGGTCAAAGCTTCAGTACTTGTAGGAATAGTTGTAATATCAGGTGTTGGTGCTGAACTTGTAGTTGTGTATGCTTCAGTTGAAGTGGTCAAAGCCTCAGTACTTGTAGGAATAGTTGTAATATCAGGTGTTGGTGCTGAACTTGTAGTTGTGTACGCTTCAGTTGAAGTGGTCAAACCTTCTGTACTTGTGGGTGTAGTTGTAATAACAATTGTTGATGCTGCACTTGTAGTTGTGGATGCTTCAGTTAAAGTGGTCAAAGCATCTATACTTGTTGGAGTAGTTGTAATAACAGTTGTTTCAGATGTTTCAGGAGCAATGCTTTGAGCCACTTCATTTGTGGACATGGTGGTCTCAGTCCATGGAGGTGTCTCATTTGCTGTAGTTAGAGTTTCTGAGGTTGTAAACATACTTATTGTAGCTGTAGAATGTTCCATGGTCATGATGTTTGCGATGGAGGTTTCATTTGACTGTGCAGGCGGTGTCGTTCTACAGAAACATTTTTTTAGCTGAGTACATTTTTATGATATTCACTAATACAATCACTAAATCACTGCAATTAGTTTTCGTGAGTCCAATAAGATAATTAGCTATAGTGTGACATGATTATTATATTTGATGTCAAATGTCATTATTGTCTGTGTTGTCACATTTTTATTTGTGATGTCATTTATTATTACAATGTGATATCACAAAGGTGCCATTTTGGAGGTATTGTTACAGCAATGTAAATCAGGAGTAACCTTATGTATCATTTATATTTTCAGCCGTTTTGACAGCATTTAAACTGGAGAAGCATAAGGAAGGTGCCAGGAATCTTCATAGAGATATTTTCATTGAGGTCAAAATGGACAAATTTCCCCAAAATTTCCCTATGACCAGACCATAATAAACTCAGTCCTTACATTGCAGCCTCTAACTTTGTATGTACATTTTACCTACCGTCATTTTCATGAAATGTGTGTTTACATGTGAATAATTCCCAAACTATAAACCCCTGGAACTCATGGGCATTTTTTCAATAGCTGGGGCAGGATGTTTTTACATTTTAAATGAAGGGCTGTGATTTTGACTGAACAGCAAAAGTACTGCTGCAATCACCGAAATTTGTGCTGAGCCTTCACTTAATAGTAATGTTTTTCCCATTAAAGCATGACATTATAAATATATTACATATTTAGGTTGTAATTGAAATGATGATGGAGATGATGATAAAGCCATGTTATTGTGTAGATTACAAGGGCTTAACATAGTACTGAAGCTGAAGCATTGCTCAACACAATTACGTTTAAAAAAATGCATTTAATTTTCATTAAGCAACCTAGGACACAGTGCAAAAATAAACCACACTCTCATCATCATTTTATCTTAGTTATATATTTACAGCCATATGGATGAACGAGAATCTAGCTAAGGATTATTCATTCATTATCTCTAACCGCATATCCAATTCAGGGTCGCGGTGGGTCCAGAGCCTACCTGGAATCATTGAACGCAAGGCGGGAATACACCCTGGAGGGGGTGCCAGTCCTTCACAGGGCAACACACACACACACACATTCACTCACACCTACGGACACTTTTTTTGAGTCACCAATTCACCTACCAACGTGTGTTTTTGGACTGTGGGAGGAAACCGGAGCACCCAGAGGAAACCCACGCGGACACGAGAAGAACACACCAACTCCTCACAGACAGTAACCCGGAGTGGGAATCGAACCCACAACCTCCAGGTCCCTGGAGCTGTGTGACTGCGACACTACCTGCTGCGCCACCGTGCCGCCCAGCTAAGGATTAACAAGATTTAAAATCTTTTTTTACTTTTTCCTACATGGGATTATAAGGAAAAGAAAAGTCTTAGAGTGCTCTAAATAAAACAGCCTAGACAACAGAACACCTCCAAAATGGCAGCAGAAACTAAGTTAAAAAATAATTATAGCATCTGCCAAATACTGATTGTTTTCATGAATAAAAATATTTACTCACGTTTGTGCTTCATTCCCGATAAACACACACCACAGACACACTGTTGTTAAATAAATATTATTAGACAATAATAAAAGAAATACAGTGAACATCATAATGTTAGAAGATTAAGAAGAATTTTCATCCATTTTTTTTCTGTCTATCTATTTGAAGATAGATCTAACAGAAAAACATATCGTCACTGTCCAAAGATAAACATTTATGTCCAAAATAATACATTTACAGGAGAAGGACAAAACCTTTTAACTTTAAAAGGAAAAAAAGATTATATTCAGCATAATTTTGGAGTGCTTATATTGCATTATTCATCATGAGATATTTAAAACATGTGAAGTATAGCTGCTGTTCAAATGATGTAGTAAACTAAACATGGAAATACATGTTTTACTTCTGAGAGTATGTAAGTAAATATTTGTTTAGTAAGAGTCTGCACAATATTTATTGTATAATGTCTGATATAATGTCCTCACATTTGAAACATAGTCCATATTTTAACATTATTACATATAACATATATTAACATTATTTTAAAAAAAAAGACTAATATGAGGCTATCTTCAGGTACTGATGATGAATATGAAATAAACTTAGGACTTACGTAATGTGAGGAATGTGTGTTTTCTGCTGCTGACATTTTTCTTGAGAATTAACCTGTGAATCAGAATCCGCATAAAATTCTGCTTTAATCCATATTTATCACTGCTGTAGGTCAGGTTCAATTTAGATTTCATTGTTTAATAATGGTAATTAAACTTAATAATACAGATTTATTATACATTTACAGTAGCTATTCATTGTTAATTCAGCTATAATTCAGCTTTACAGAAACTGAATTTTTTAATCATTCTTAAAAAAAAAAAAAAAGATTAATCTAAAAGAAGTATAGGTAAATGTTTTGAAATTTTTATCAAGCTCAGTAACATTTTTTCCAGGGTCAAACCCTGCAGAGCTGATGGTAGCTCTGTATCACTGTAGTGATTAAAAAACTGGAAAAAAGGCAATGTCCTTACCTTATTAACATCTTCAGAGTCATAATCCACCTAGAGTGTATCAGCATGTGTTGGAGTTTGTATAATAAATAAGAGTGTTATTTCTGTGTGTGTTTAATAAATAAGAGTGTTATATCTGTGTGTGTTTAATAAATAAGCGTGTGTGTATTTCTGTGTGTGGCAGAGTGAGTACAAGATGCTTCTGAAGGAATGTAGGAAAGTAGTGAAGGTTATTTATTTGCTACATTGACGCATTAGGGGTGGTTTTCATGTGTAATTCTCTATGCCTCACCCTGTTTCTCTCTCTCTCTCTCTCTCTCTCTCTCTCTCTCTCTCTGTCTGTCTCTCTCAAATTAACAATAACAGGTGTATATCCAACCTGTCATTATCACACCAAGAATTCCTCTTATACTTTAGTACTGACTCATTACAAAATACACACACACTCATTTAAATCAATAACTCAATATTCCTAAAGTTTTCCGTTCTGAGATTAACTTGCTTTAAGGAAATGTGCATTTTTGGCAAATGTATAACAAAATGAGCAAAACACTACTGCAGATCTCTAAAGAAAAAAATATGTAATTAAATTGGATTCTCCAGAGCAGCTGTACATGAAGCTAACATACTGGCTGTGGCATGGTGCACTTTATTGGTATTTTAAAATACAATATAAAGTAGTGTATTGCATTCTCTGGAGTGTTGGAGATTCATCCAGGACTTTCTGGACCAGTTGGACTAGTGTTCAAGACCAAGAACTTGTCATCCAATAAGTGATTTTCTGTTATCTGCTCACTCTGGATAATTGAATTAAGCAGTTCATAATTTTCTGAACTTTAGACCAATCAGAACATGTTCCATTTGTTTACCATCAAGACAATTATATATTTATACAAATTCAAGCAATAAAGAAATTATTCTTGCAGTGTTGTTGAAGGTTCCCAGTATCATTGAGATTTTTAAATTATTTTACTTTAATTAGGTTTTTTTTAAATGTGTAGATATTTCTGTTGTAAATGTGACAGTGTTGGTAATAAAGTCTGAGACACTGGAGGCTGCTGAAAACAGAGAAATGCCTGAGGCCTCAGTGTTTGAGCAGAACCACACTTAAAGGATTAAAGTGTTTGACAAGATTTGGTTGATTTTACTTAAACACAAAAGGAGTTTAGATATTTAAACTGTTAGTGCCTTATATCAAGAATTTTCAAAAACTGAAAAAATAAAAAAAAACTGAATAAACAATCCTGAATGAATATCTAACTGAAAAAATGAATTTTTATTTTTTTTATGAATATTTTTATTTCTGTTCCACTTTAGTTATTAAAGTAATTCATGTGGTCAACAGTCTTGCTGTCATTAGGTATGACATTAACATGCAAGTGTGTGAGTGCATGTGTATGTTATGTACCTAGATAGATAGGTAGGAAGTTATATATCACTATATATATATATATATATATATATATATATATATATATATGATAAGGGACAAAACATTTCAAAATATGAAAAACATTACTGTTACACCCACCAAGGGCAGGAAGTGGAAAGGAGTCCTCAGGGTCATTGCTAAACATGACATTGCCTGATTTATTCAAGATTAACAAGTTATAAATAAATTATTTTAAACTATATTCATTTAATTTAATGAACATTCACAGATCCTTCTTATTTAACTTTTTAAGTTTTTAAAAGATACAAATTTGTATTATTGCTAATTTCTTACATTTTAAGAAAAAAGTAGACTTTGCAATGTAACACAAGTTTTCTTCCTTATCTCAAGAATCAGTGATATATGAGACAGGTGTGTGTAGAACATTATGTTTAAAAATAAGTGCAATCATCAAGTTCTGATGGAGTTTGACGTGCTTGAAGCTCCACCCATAAACATGTTCCACTTGTTCTGTGCTTGACTTCATTGCATAACAATCTCAAATATGGGACAACAGCAGAAAACAAACAAATATAACAAAACCAATTAAATGATAAGGACTGATAAGAATAATAAGATAATGTGAAGGACTAGCATCCCCTCCAGGGTGTATTCCAGCCTCCCAGAACTGGACAATGAATGAATGAATGAATAATTGCACACACTGTTGTTTTGTTATTTCTGTATTTGGTATTGGAATTTTCCCATTTTCCCCTATGTGTATGTGTGTGTGTGTTTGTGTGTATATTATATATAATAAAAGTACCAGCTACAAAGTTCACATTCCAAAAGAAGGTGTGGTGTCCATCAAATTACAATCACATCTGAACTGTGAAATAAACCTGTCATTCCACTGTTTTAGTTACAGGTATATCCTCCTTAATTCACACACACACAAACATTGTAAACAGTCTTTTCTCCATGATTCCAGGGAACATTGCAAAGGCCTTAATTATTATTTGCTTAATAATAAACACAACGCTTTCCTTAACCTCAAACTTATTTTTACCTTACCCTAACTATAATCCTACCCCTGCACCTTATAGTAACTCTAATCTAACTATTATTCTAATTATAATTCTAACCCCATGAATTTGCTGCTTCCTGCAGCCTCTGTAGCATGGAGAATATAAGAGTTCAGCTTTAAGGACTGAGGTATTTCTTCTCAGTTTGTCCAACTGAAGAACAATCACAGTTGTTGTGGATTTTCATTGTTGCAAAGCATACTGTAGTTACACTTCATTGTAGGGTACGGCATTGGGTACATGGCAATGCTCAACCTGTGGGTTGCTTATGCCATGTCTTTGACACAGAAGCATAAATTTGCCTTTACATTAACTAAAACTGTAAGGCAAAGCAAGCTTATTTACAGATGACCTTTCATAAACAATAGAAATTCAAAGGAAAATACACTTACTGTAACCTTAAATTTAACCTTCACCCTATCTGCAATCTTACCTCTAACCCGAACCTATTCTGAAAACCTGATCTTAAAATATAACTTCAAGATTAAAATATGCGCACACATATACACAGTCTAATCTCTTCACTTCAGGCTTTATGCTTACCAATACACATAGTATCCCGTTACTTTATATCATGACTTTTATGTGTGTGTGTGTGTGTGTGTGTGTGTGTGTGTGTGTGTGTGTGTGTGTGTTTATTTGTGTGAAGCTGGAGATGAAGAGATGAGAAGCATGTGTCTGTTGTTTGCTTAAAGGATTATTTTGGGCGAGACCTTAACAGGTGGAATGTACCTGTCTCTGTCATGCACACACACAGACGCACACACAGACATACACACCTGTGCTAGGTGTGTCTTTGGAATCTCTCTTATGTAAATACTTTTCAGTTGTGAAATAGTTTCCTATTACACCACAAATAGCTTTTAGGTAAATAAAAATAAATGCAGGATTTGTTTCAAAGTACTGCACTTGTTTAATCTTTAAACTCAAAATCAAGATACAACAGTTTACAGTTTCCTATCGCTGATAAAAATAAATCTTATATTTGAGGAATGAGATATTATTTCTTATGTCAAATTAGAATTGTTAAACAACTCTCTTATCAGTCATTTGTTAGTTTATTTTACTAATAAAGATTTTTAGAGATAATACATACTGAAATACAAATATCTGAAATATGAACCACTAAAACATCTTTTCAGTTTAGTAATTGATCATAAGTATAATTTAGTGAATAATACAATCAATAGAATCTGTGATCTTTATTATAAATGAGATAAATATTCCCTCAGACAGATGTAGTTCTGTAGAAATGTAGACAAATGCAGATTATAGTGTTTATTTACTCTGATTTTCCCTGGGTTTAGTATTTACTGTCTTTAATATTTACAATCTATCCAGGTCATGATGATATGTTAATTTCTAGAAAAGTATTGATATTAGTTATTTATAATGTCATGTTAAAAATATAAATTACTTAATCAAGTTTCACACACACACACACACACACACACACATACACACACAGCTGAAACAGCTCAAAAATGAATTATAAATAATAATTATTTAAATAATAATGCATTTTTTTCAAAGAATATCAATATGAAAACAGCAATGTTTTGTTTACATGTGTCATTTTCACATATTTAATATGCATATTTAACATAAAATTTATCTCATCATTTTACTGTCAGCAACAAATATTTTCCACATTCTCTGTAAAGAGAAATCTTTATTATATTTCTGACTGAGATGATATGCTGTATGTAGTTACATGTAAAATAATGATACTTGATAATGTAGTAAGAATAGTAGTGTCCATTAATATTTGGAACTGAAAAATGCACAAAAGTAGTGTGTCCAAAAGAAAAAAAATAGTTCAGACACAAACGTAATTAAACTTTTTTCAGTACAAAGACTGGAATCAAAACATGTTATTATTTTTGTTAATTTAGACTTTGGTTTCTGGTTATCAGGGTGTTTTTTTTTATTATTCATTTAATATTTACACATTTCCAGCTGAAGAACACAGACATATCAGAGAAATGTCGTAATGCTTGTTTCTATGGTTTTAATTCTAACTCATTTGATTATGATATTGTTCAATATACCCTCAAATATTCTTAAATTTGAGAAAGGAACTTTCTTAAGTGGTGTTTAATCCAGAAATAAATATGTTTCATTTAATCTTAATTCCTGATCTGAGTTAATCATTTAAACATGTTTTTGCTAGTACGGACCACACCCGGAGAGGCTGAAATGGGGAGGTGAACTCAGAAGTATTTGGGGAGGAGTTCAGGGTGGCTTATGAATGTGTATGAAGCCGGACCCCCCATTGGATAAATGAATACGAGAAAAGGGTGGAGACGGGGTGGAGGTGGCAGCAGGTTTTAATACAGGAGGCTCGGTGGGCTTGATAAAGGCCGAACACGCCTCCGAATATGGGGATCAGCAGGAATGACCCAGCATGGAGGAGCGAGCTGACGTAATGAAGTAGTCAAGTCGAGATTCGTCTCCTGAACTAAATGAAGCGAGTTTGTCCGACGCGGAAATGATGTGAATTTGCAGGGTGTATATAGAGCTGAGAGGAGGAGTTTGGGCGTGGTCCTACTCCCAAAATTATGTTATTACATAACTTCAATTAATTTATTAAGCTAAAAAATCATGATGTTGTTTTCACTGTGCTGTTTTTATCAAAGTGTATTGTGTTTCAATTCCTATATATATTAAGGTAATACATTTACCCCATTTCTGTAAATGCCTGTCATTGGGTAAATTATAATGAAAACACTAATCTATGAAGTCTTAATTTTCATTCAAATTGTTGTAATGAAATTAATACTAATTTTCAAATTGTACATAAGTTTACACATCTTCTACAGGCAACAATCTTTCCACATGTCTATACCTAGTTACATTTTATCCGCAGAAAAATTGAGAAATGAGCCCTGATCAGAGGTTATTTCATATTAAATATCCAATTTAAATAAGTAAAACTCAGTAAAAATAAATATTATGCACTAATATTTGAAGAATATAAATGTTTTTATTATACTAGGAATGTCAATTTTAATTAATAATTTACAAAACATGCAGTCACGAAAGTTGTTTTTTCCAATTCATCCTCTTTTCTTACTGGCTGTCTAAACACTGGCGTGAAGTAAAGAAACACTTCAAACACCTGCCTGAGTGTGTGCTACACGAATGCGTTTTCTTGAGCGTGACATCACTGCATGCCAGATGTCAGAGAACTGACAACAACAGAGAATCAGCGCACAAATATTTCTTACAGGCTAGTCTCACATCGAATTGATATTGCCAAGATCTGCCTACTGTGGTATGAACTATAGAAGCCGTGGATGCTTCAGTGAGAGACCAGTATAAAATGATACAGGGAAGTGTGTATACACAAAATCACAGATGGAGATTCAGGGGGGGTGAGAACATCTGGGTGAATCCTGACCGTGTGGCCAGCTGAATGATATAAAGATATCAGACTATTTGTGTATTTATGAACAGAGACAAGTTACAGCCCAGTTAAATCATTTCATGAGCAGATGTGTACATTATTTATTTATTTATTTATTTTTATTTAATGTTTTATTTATTTTTCTTAAAATGGACTGAGCCACAGTAGCAGTGTTTTTTTTTGTTTGTTATTGTTGTTGTTGTTTGTATTTTTGTCTTATAGTTCTTCAGTATCCATGTTGTCCACTCC
Organism: Hoplias malabaricus; assembly: GCF_029633855.1. Lineage (NCBI taxonomy): Eukaryota > Metazoa > Chordata > Actinopteri > Characiformes > Erythrinidae > Hoplias > Hoplias malabaricus. The sequence goes on from NC_089807.1 coordinate 44,322,386, forward strand.
TTTCTCTGTGTTTGAGGATCAATTTTACATTAACTACATCTACAGGTAGGCAGAGACTAAAGTGGAAGTTAATAACAGCATCAGTCTAAAGCAGGGGTGTCAAACCAAATCCACGGAGGGCCGCGTGGGTGCAGGTGTTCTTTTCAACCACGCAAAAGCCCCACACTACTGAAAGTCAAGATCTATTGATTAGATCCAATGATTAAAAACAGATGGAATGAGGTGTGGCTTCTGCATGGTTGGAATGAAAACCTGCACCCAAGTTTAACACCCCTGTTCCAAAGGATTAAACATTTTTCATTAACTATGTATCTGCCCGTTGAGAGAAAAGTACATGAATAAATAAGTAAAAAAGGATGAAGTAAAAAGTACTCAAACTGAATAATGCAAACAGCGCAGTCCTCCCCCCAGAAGGAGAGCTACTAAAACTTTTTTTTCATTTTTAAATAAATTATTCATTATCAACTCAGTAGAGAATTGGAATATTTGTGTTAATACAAAATTGAATGAAATAGGCAAATTATTTTTAAAATATAGGTTTATTTATTAAGAATAAATTAAAGCAATGTACATTTATATTAAGGCAGTTTAAAAGTGCATTTTCAGAAAATGTACTATTACACAATTTTATTTATTTATTTATGTATGTTTTTAAATGTTTTGGAAACTTGATCTTATAAAATAGAAGACATCATTAAGTTAAAGTTATCACTTCTCAAAAACAAAATATTTATTATTATTTAATGTGTTTGTGTTGTTGTTGTGTTTGTGTTGTATAGGTTTGAAGTTGCGTAGTTAGAAGAGTCCATTGCGTGTGGTGTATTGGACATTGTAGGACCTCCTTCTGCTGTAGCGCCTCCTAATGGCAGCGCAGCATCCACACAACATACACTGAAAAAAACACAGCACAAATGACTATTAGTTTTCATATGTAATCTAAAGAACAGTTAGTTACAGCAGTAACATCTGAGGTGACATTATCCCTCCTGATATTTTTGATAACTACGACGTGTGTACATGCACATAATAATCAGATGAACTTAAATATCATGTTTACAGTCATTTTACATTTTTACTGTAAATATTGACCAGAGGAGGATGGGTCACCCCTTGTGAGCCTTGGTTCCTCCCAAGGTTTCTTCCTCAGCTGAGGGAGTTTTTCCTTGCCACTGTCGCCCCTGGCTTGCTCACTTGAGGGTTTTTACATTTTTTTTTTTTTACATTTCATGTCAAAACTTTGTCTTACTGGAATTCTGTGAAGCTGCTTTGTGACAACATCAGTTGTAAAAAGCGCTATACAAATAAATTTGATTTGATTTAGTTGGGATTCACTTGTGTTTTTTGTGTTTTTTGGTCAGAGCTGTGATAGAGGAACAAAATGAAAATGAAGCTGAAACTGTAAGGGGGTCACTTTCCTTCCCTACTCCAAAAGATACATAATGCAGCTTCTGTACTGCTGAGCCCAGAATAGCAACAACAGAGGCTCTGTTCTCCATATTACATTTCAGTGGAGCATCACAATAATTTTAAAGCTGCCATTTTAAGGTAAAAATACTACCTAGTGTTGCTTTAAACCCTGCAGATGGAGAGAGTAGGTGGTAAATAATATAAAAAGAACAAGAAAAACAACCCCAAATGAAAGAGAAAAATATAAATGGGAGCTATCAGGAAAGAGAAGCATCAGCGTGAGAAAGGAAAGAAAACAGCTTTTGTGTTGCAATCATTTATTTAGATAAAAAAATATCCTTTGTTAAAGTATGCCATCCCAGGGTTTGCTTTGTTTGTCATTTCCCACCTTTTGCTCATCACTGCATCATGGACAGGCTCACCACAGCCCACACTCACCAGCTCGTGTTATGGCAGTACTGCCCCTGTTTCTGGTGGCTGAAGTAAGAAGTTCAAACAAAAGCTCAGCCAATTCTTCACCATCACCCACTTTATATCTCTTCATGTTCCCAATTTGGAGCTGATCTTCAGCCAGTTTCCTTGTTTCATTCTTTTTAAACCTTATTTGTCACTCTGCCAAGACACACCTGCCCCCCCCCCCCCCCCCAGGTTTTGATTCATCAGCTTCACATTCAAAATACCTGAATAAAACTTCAGTAGAGAAGCAGTTATTTTCTTGTGCCTCAAGTTCACCATAAATATCATGGCAGTAAGTTTGCAGTGCTTACCAGAGCATACCTGCTTCAACATTAACAATGTGAATTAGTGATCTGTTTTGGTTTTGGTTGTGTATCTGGTGTGTATACACATATTATTCAGGCAGAAATCACCAAATAAATATAGATTTATAGATGTTTATGAATATGTATGGATGTTTTAGTATCTTTAAATATTCATGGATATTTATGAATCCTCAGGGACGCATATGTTCATGTTCATGGATGTTTATAGATTTTAATGTGTGTTTATACATTTTTTGGCATTACTTACACAGAGTGTAATCCAAGCTGGAATGAGAATGATGGCGATGCTGCAGGGAATAATAATTGCCAGAGCCCAGCCTGGAAACCCTCCCCCTCCTCCACTAATTGCATTTGTAACTGCAGGGGTGATGGAGGTCAATCCACTAACTGTCATTATTTCGGAAAGAAATGCACTCGTGGATTTGATGTCTCCCGCCGTGAACACATACATAGAGTCTGCCTCAATCACAGTCTTGTTATCCCTAAAAATGTATCAAGAAAGTAAATTAAATATATTCTTGTTTATGATTTATACATATATACCTTTAAACACTGATCATATATGTAAATGAAAAAGGGTGGTCTCTTCACTTACGTGAATATTGGTTGTGGGAAAATAAATGGTGTAGAATTTTTGCCATTTAATATCTTGTTCAGCTGAAAACAGGCAAAATACATAAATAAGTACAACTGTGATGTTAGGCAACATATGCATCAAATAATTCTTGTTGTTTTATGACAAAGTTTATTCAGTTATATTTGTCTTGGCTATAAGACACTTACCAGGGAGTTGGTGATATTCTCAATTGCATTATGTGTTTCATTCCTCATTTCTGCATTGGATGATATGTTCACATTGCTAATCTGGAATTTAAAGCTGATGGTGTATGAACTATTATTCGTCTCTAAAAGAGAAATTAAAAAAATTATAAAAATTATAAAGCAATCCTGGATTTACACTGTTTACTTTACTTAGTTATAGTAAACCTCACAGTGAAACCTCACAGACCCTTAGTGAAAACAATCATTAGAACACAAACCTATTGGAAAATCCATATTTTAAACCAGTCCCCCTTAACAGGTAATAATTCAGCAGTAGCTAAACTGTTGTCAGCTAATTTTTAATCAGTCATACTATATTGCTCAGCATGCTAGGATGAGATCACAAACGATCAATTCTCTTATAGTATCTAATGGTTATAGAAGGCTGTGGCATCACCAGGAATCTAACTTTTTGTTTATGTGTGGCGCCACGTGTGATGTTTCACAATGTTCAGATTCAATCACATTCAGGAATTGAGAAAAAGAAATAAATTATATATAAAAGGAAACAAATGTTATAAGTGACACTTTTGGCACATTTGCAGATCCTTCTTATCTATGTGAGCTGCAGTGCGGACTGACTGTGCTTCTCTGTCTCTAGAGCATAGGAACCACAGAGAGGGAGTTATGTCACATGCAGCTCCAGCTTTGGAGCAGAGGTTCTATCTAGTTGTGTTACCTTCAATTCTGTTCTATATGAAGTCGCTAAGGTTTGTACAGAAAGTCGCTAGATTTGGTGCTAGTCTGTTTTGTTTAATAACTCACTGGATGGTATATAAAGTCAATAAATATTTTATTTGGCAATACTGAGCAGAGGTTTGGACCCAAAAGTGAGGTTTCGCAATGTAGACACTTCACAACTTAAACAGATTTATCTAATGATAGACTGTCACATACATTATCAATGTGTAAAAACAAATATTTTAGTGAAAATTGTTGGCATTTCCTACAGAGGCTAGATTAACAACTAAAAATAATTGAGACTCACTGGTATAGGTGATGTTCTGAATGCTCACTGGATTACTGAGTTTCTGCATTCTGACATCTCGCTTCATTCTCACACTTGAGTCCAGATAAGTGTTGGCAGCATTCATAACTTGGGCTTCGCTGGGGAGGACAGGCACGTTCTTAAACACCAGAACAATATTAATAATTATGGTCCCAAGCCTGAAAGAAAAACAATATTTTCTTTTAATTAATTAGAAATTTAGACAGTAATGTCAAGAACAGGTAGTACAACACTGCCAAATAACACCTGGAATACCATAGAATTGCAGTGTGTGTGTGTATGTGTTTGTGTATTCACTGCAATGGAAGGGTTAAATAGGGAGTCTTTGTTTCCCAAGGTGATTAATAAAATATCTGCTCTGGTTTCCTCCCAGGGTCCAAAAACACACATTGGTAAATAGATTGGTGACTCAAAAATGTCCATAGGTGTGAGTAAATGTGTGAATGTGTGTTGTCCTGTGAAGGACATGTGCTCTCTCCAGGGTGTGTTCCAGCCTTGTGCCCAGTGATTCTGGGTAGGCTTAGGAGCCTGAATTGGATAAGCTGTTTCACACAATGAATGAAAGATTTGTAATTGATTCGTAATTGGAACCAACAGTTTGAATTGAAAAGTTAGACTGAAGATCAGAGACAGAGAGAGAAATAGATTACACTATTTACAATAATGGTTTGAAGTGTTGAAGAAGTGTTTTCATTTGGGTGGATATTAATGATTTTCAAGGCTAGCACTAGGTTGTGGTTTCTAACATAAAATGAACAAAATTTTCCAAACTTTCCAAACTTTTCTGGAAATGGTGTTTGTTTAAATTACATTCACTTACACATTTGGAGCCAGGGTTGTAGTGCTCTTCAGTGTTGATGTGGTAGAGTTCTGTAGATTTGGATCTGTAGGGAATGGCAGATTTGTGATTGTAATGTTCTGTGCAGAAGGTGATTTGGTGCTTTTCGAGGTTGAAAATTTAGTGCTCTGAAGATTAGGAAGTGTAGAGTTCTGCAGAGATGAATCTTTGTGTGTCTGCAGAGTTGGAGATGGAGAGATTGTCAGAGTTGAAGCTGGAGAGGTGGGCAGACTTATGGGTGTAGAGTTATGCAGAGTTGTAGGTGTAGAGTTCTGCAGAGGTGCTGGTGTAGAGGTTAGCACAGTTATAGGTGAACCTTGTATTGTTGATGCTGCCCCTATAGGTAAACCTTCTGAAGGCAAGCTGGGCCTGACTGAACTGAATTCTGGTAAAAATGTAGAAAAAGCATGTGCTGTTGTTCTGAGTGTGGATTGTGGAAATGCATGTGATTCTATATTTGTTGTTGTAAAAACTCCACTTGTGGTAGTTGTTGCAGAAGATGAAACAGACAGTGTCTCAAAAATACTACTTGGACTTGTAGTTGTTTCTGAAACTGTTGAAGTCAGTAAAGATGTAGGCACCTCTCCCAATAATGTGGACTCAGACACAAATTCTGTTGTTTTTGTTGAACTTTCTATAGTAGATGCTCCTCCTGTAGGTAAAACTGTTGAAGGTACGCTGGAAGTAACTGATGTCAATACTTGAGTAAATGTGGAAGGATGCTCTGCTGTTGTGCTCCCTGAGGATTGTGAATATGTTTGTAAATCTACATTTCCTGTTAAAGCCCCACTAATGGCAGTTGTTGAAGATGTAACAGACATTGTCTCAGGACTACTGCTTGGACTTGTAGTTGTTTTGGAAACTATTGAAGTCAGTAAAGATGTAGGCACATCTCCCAATACTGTGGACGCAGACACAGCTTCTGTAACTTTTGTTGAACTTTCTTCAGTTAGAGCTTCTCCTGTAGGTAAAACTGTTGAAGGTAGGCTGGAAGTAACTGATGTCAATACTTGAGTGAATGTAGACGGAACCTCTGCTGTTGTGCTTACTGTGGATTGTGGAGATGTCTTTGATTCTACATTTGCTGTAAAAGACCCACTACTAGCAGTTGTTGAAGATGAAACAAAGAGTGTCTCAAGACTACTGCTTGAACTTGTAGCTGTTTCTGAAACTGTGGAAGTCAGTGAAGATGTACGTACCTCTCCTAATACTGTGGACTCAGACACAGATTCAGTTACTTTTGTTGAACTTTCTACAGGTAGAGCCCCTAATGTAGGTAAAACTGTTGAAGGTAGGCTGGAAGTAACTGATGTTAATACTTCAGTAAATGTAGACAGAGTCTCTGCTGTTTTGCTCCCGGTGGATTGTGAAGATGTTTGTGATTCTACAGTTCCTGTTAAAACCCCACTAGTGGCAGTTGTTGAAGATGTAACAGAAATTGTCTCAAAACTACTGCTTGGACTTGTAGTTGTTTCGGAAACTGTTGAAGTCAGTAAAGATGTAGGCACATCTCCCAAAACTGTTGACTCAGAAGCAGATTCAGTTACTTTTGTTGAACTTTCTACAGTTAGAGCTTCTCCTGTAGGTAAAACTGTTGAAGGCACGCTGGAAGTAACTGATGTCAATACTTGAGTAAATGTAGAAGGAAGCTCTGCTGTTGTGCTTACTGTGGGTTGTGAAGATGTTTCTGATTCTACATTTCCTGTTAAAGCCCCACTAGTGCCAGTTGTTGAAGATGTAACAGACTTTGTCTCAAAACTACAGCTTGGACTTGTAGTTGTTTCGGAAACTTTTGAAGTCAGTAAAGATGTACGGATATCTCCCAATACTGTGGGCTCAGATGCAGATTCAGTTACTTTTGTTGAACGTTCTACAGTTAGAGCTTCTCCTGTAGGTAAAACTGTTAAAGGTAGGCTGGAAGTAACTGATGTCAATACTTGAGTAAATGTAGAAGGAAGCTCTGCTGTTGTGCTTACTGTGGATTGTGAAGATGTTTCTGATTCTACATTTCCTGTTAAAGCCCCACTAGTGGCAGTTATTGAAGATGTAACAGACATTGTCTCAAGACTACTGCTTGGACTTGTAGTTGTTTCGGAAACTGTTGAAGTCACTAAAGATGTAGGCACCTCTCCCAATACTGTGGACTCAGACACAGATTCAGTTACTTTTGTTGAACTTTCTACAGTTAGAGCTTCTCCTGTAGGTAAAATTGTTGAAGGTAGGCTGGAAGTAACTGATGTCAATACTTGAGTAAATGTAGAAGGAAGCTCTGCTGTTGTGCTTACTGTGGATTGTGAAGATGATTGTGATTCTACATTTCCTGTTAAAGCCCCACTAGTGGCAGTTGTTGAAGATGTAACAGACATTGTCTCAAAACTACTGCTTGGACTTGTAGTTGTTTCAGAAACTGATGAAGTCACTAAAGATGTAGGCACCTCTCCCAATACTGTGGATTCAAACACAGATTCAGTTGCTTTTGTTGAACTTTCTACAGTTAGAGCTTCTCCTGTAGGTAAAACTGTTGAAGGTACGCTGGAAGTAACTGATGTCAATACTTGAGTAAATGTAGAAGGAAGCTCTGCTGTTGTGCTTACTGTGGATTGTGAAGATGTTTCTGATTCTACATTTCCCGTTAAAGCCCCACTATTGCCAGTTGTTGAAGATGTAACGGACATAGTCTCAAAACTACTGCTTGGACTTATAGTTGTTTTGGAAACTGTTGAAGTAAGTAAAGATGTAGGCACCTCTCCAAATACTGTGGACTCAGACGCAGGTTCAGTTACTGTTGTTGAACTTTCTACATTTCGAGCTTCTCCTGTAGGTAACATTGTTAAAGGTAGGCTGGAAGTATCTGATGTCAATACTTGAGTAAATGTAGAAGGAAGCTCTGCTGTTGTGCTTCCTGTGGATTGTGAAGATGTTTTTGATTCTACATTTCCTGTTAAAGCCCCACTAGTGGCAGTTGTTGAAGATGTAACAGACATTGTCTCAAGACTACTGCTTGGACTTGTAGTTGTTTTGGAAAGTGTTGAAGCCAGTAAAGATGTAGGCACCTCTCCCAATACTGTGGACTCAGACACAGATTCAGTAACTTTTGTTGAACTTTCTACAGTCAGAGCTTCTCCTGTAGGTAAAACTTTTGAAGGTACGCTGGAAGTAACTGATGTCAATACTTGAGTAAATGTAGAAGGAAGCTCTGCTGTTGTGCTTACTGTGGATTGTGAAGATGTTTCTGATTCTACATTTCCTGTTAAAGCCCCACTAGTGGCAGTTGTTGAAGATGTAACAGACATTGTCTCAAGACTACTGCTTGGACTTGTAGTTGTTTCGGAAACTGTTGAAGTCACTAAAGATGTAGGCACCTCTCCCAATACTGTGGACTCAGACGCAGGTTCAGTTACTTTTGTTGAACTTTCTACATTTAGAGCTTCTCCTGTAGGTAAAATTGTTAAAGGTAGGCTGGAAGTAACTGATGTCAATACTTGAGTAAATGTAGAAGGAAGCTCTGCTGTTGTGCTTACTGTGGATTGTGAAGATGTTTCTGATTCTACATTTCCTGTTAAAGCCCCACTAGTGGCAGTTGTTGAAGATGTAACAGACATTGTCTCAAGACTACTGCTTGGACTTGTAGTTGTTTCAGAAACTGTTGAAGTCACTAAAGATGTAGGCACCTCTCCCAATACTGTGGATTCAGACACAGATTCAGTTGCTTTTGTTGAACTTTCTACAGTTAGAGCTTCTCCTGTAGGTAAAACTGTTGAAGGTACGCTGGAAGTAACTGATGTCAATAACTGAGTAAATGTAGAAGGAAGCTCTGCTGTTGTGCTTACTGTGGATTGTGAAGATGTTTTTGATTCTACATTTCCTGTTAAAGCCCCACTAGTGGCAGTTGTTGAAGATGTAACAGACATTGTCTCAAGACTACTGCTTGGACTTGTAGTTGTTTCGGAAACTGTTGAAGTCACTAAAGATGTAGGCACCTCTCCCAATACTGTGGACTCAGACACAGATTCAATTACTTTTGTTGAACTTTCTACAGTTAGAGCTTCTCCTGTAGGTAAAATTGTTGAAGGTAGGCTGGAAGTAACTGATGTCAATACTTGAGTAAATGTAGAAGGAAGCTCTGCTGTTGTGCTTACTGTGGATTGTGAAGATGATTGTGATTCTATATTTCCTGTTAAAGCCCCACTAGTGGCAGTTGTTGAAGATGTAACAGACATTGTCTCAAAACTACTGCTTGGACTTGTAGTTGTTTCGGAAACTGTTGAAGTCAGTAAAGATGTAGGCACCTCTCCCAATACTGTGGACTCAGACACAGATTCAATTACTTTTGTTGAACTTTCTACAGTTAGAGCTTCTCCTGTAGGTAAAATTGTTGAAGGTAGGCTGGAAGTAACTGATGTCAATACTTGAGTAAATGTAGAAGGAAGCTCTGCTGTTGTGCTTACTGTGGATTGTGAAGATGTTTCTGATTCTACATTTCCTGTTAAAGCCCCACTAGTGGCAGTTGTTGAAGATGTAACAGACATTGTCTCAAGACTACTGCTTGGACTTGTAGTTGTTTCGGAAACTGTTGAAGTCACTAAAGATGTAGGCACCTCTCCCAATACTGTGGACTCAGATGCAGGTTCAGTTACTTTTGTTGAACTTTCTACATTTAGAGCTTCTCCTGTAGGTAAAATTGTTAAAGGTAGGCTGGAAGTAACTGATGTCAATACTTGAGTAAATGTAGAAGGAAGCTCTGCTGTTGTGCTTACTGTGGATTGTGAAGATGTTTCTGATTCTACATTTCCTGTTAAAGCCCCACTAGTGGCAGTTGTTGAAGATGTAACAGACATTGTCTCAAGACTACTGCTTGGACTTGTAGTTGTTTCAGAAACTGTTGAAGTCACTAAAGATGTAGGCACCTCTCCCAATACTGTGGATTCAGACACAGATTCAGTTGCTTTTGTTGAACTTTCTACAGTTAGAGCTTCTCCTGTAGGTAAAACTGTTGAAGGTACGCTGGAAGTAACTGATGTCAATAACTGAGTAAATGTAGAAGGAAGCTCTGCTGTTGTGCTTACTGTGGATTGTGAAGATGTTTTTGATTCTACATTTCCTGTTAAAGCCCCACTAGTGGCAGTTGTTGAAGATGTAACAGACATTGTCTCAAGACTACTGCTTGGACTTGTAGTTGTTTCGGAAACTGTTGAAGTCACTAAAGATGTAGGCACCTCTCCCAATACTGTGGACTCAGACACAGATTCAATTACTTTTGTTGAACTTTCTACAGTTAGAGCTTCTCCTGTAGGTAAAATTGTTGAAGGTAGGCTGGAAGTAACTGATGTCAATACTTGAGTAAATGTAGAAGGAAGCTCTGCTGTTGTGCTTACTGTGGATTGTGAAGATGATTGTGATTCTATATTTCCTGTTAAAGCCCCACTAGTGGCAGTTGTTGAAGATGTAACAGACATTGTCTCAAAACTACTGCTTGGACTTGTAGTTGTTTCGGAAACTGTTGAAGTCAGTAAAGATGTAGGCACCTCTCCCAATACTGTGGACTCAGACACAGATTCAATTACTTTTGTTGAACTTTCTACAGTTAGAGCTTCTCCTGTAGGTAAAATTGTGGAAGGTAGGCTGGAAGTAACTGATGTCAATACTTGAGTAAATGTAGAAGGAAGCTCTGCTGTTGTGCTTACTGTGGATTGTGAAGATGTTTGTGATTCTACATTTCCTGTTAAAGCCCCACTAGTGGCAGTTGTTGAAGATGTAACAGACATTGTTTCAAGACTACTGCTTGGACTTGTAGTTGTTTCAGAAACTGTTGAAGTCACTAAAGATGTAGGCACCTCTCCCAATACTGTGGACTCAGACACAGATTCAGTTACTTTTGTTGAACTTTCTACAGTTAGAGCTTCTCCTGTAGGTAAAATTGTTAAAGGTAGGCTGGAAGTAACTGATGTCAATACTTGAGTAAATGTGGAAGGAAGCTCTGCTGTTGTGCTTACTGTGGATTGTGAAGATGTTTCTGATTCTACATTTCCTGTTAAAGCCCCACTAGTGGCAGTTGTTGAAGATGTAACAGACATTGTCTCAAGACTACTGCTTGGACTTGTAGTTGTTTTGGAAAGTGTTGAAGCCAGTAAAGATATAGGCACCTCTCCCAATACTGTGGACTCAGACACAGATTCAGTTACTTTTGTTGAACTTTCTACAGTTAGAGCTTCTCCTGTAGGTAAAACTGTTGAAGGTACGCTGGAAGTAACTGATGTCAATACTTGAGTAAATGTAGAAGGAAGCTCTGCTGTTGTGCTTACTGTGGATTGTGAAGATGTTTGTGATTCTACATTTCCTGTTAAAGCCCCACTAGTGGCAGTTGTTGAAGATGTAACAGACATTGTCTCAAGACTACTGCTTGGACTTGTAGTTGTTTCGGAAAGTGTTGAAGCCAGTAAAGGTGTAGGCACCTCTCCCAATACTGTGAACTCAGACACAGATTCAGTTACTTTTGTTGAACTTTCTACAGTTAGAGCTTCTCCTGTATGTAAAATTGTTGAAGGTAGGCTGGAAGTAACTGATGTCAATACTTGAGTAAATGTAGAAGGAAGCTCTGCTGTTGTGCTTACTGTGGATTGTGAAGATGTTTGTGATTCTACATTTCCTGTTAAAGCCCCACTAGTGGCAGTTGTTGAAGATGTAACAGACATTGTCTCAAGACTACTGCTTGGACTTGTAGTTGTTTTGGAAACTGTTGAAGTCACTAAAGATGTAGGCACCTCTCCAAATACTGTGGACTCAGACGCAGGTTCTGTTACTTTTGTTGAACTTTCTACATTTAGAGCTTCTCCTGTAGGTAAAATTGTTAATGGTAGGCTGGAAGTAACTGATGTCAATACTTGAGTAAATGTAGAAGGAAGCTCTGCTGTTGTGCTTCCTGTGGATTGTGAAGATGTTTTTGATTCTACATTTCCTGTTAAAGCCCCACTAGTGGCAGTTGTTGAAGATGTAACAGACATTGTCTCAAGACTACTGCTTGGACTTGTAGTTGTTTCGGAAACTGTTGAAGTCAGTAAAGATGTAGGCACCTCTCCCAATACTGTGGACTCAGACACAGATTCAATTACTTTTGTTGAACTTTCTACAGTTAGAGCTTCTCCTGTAGGTAAAATTGTTGAAGGTAGGCTGGAAGTAACTGATGTCAATACTTGAGTAAATGTAGAAGGAAGCTCTGCTGTTGTGCTTACTGTGGATTGTGAAGATGTTTTTGATTCTACATTTCCTGTTAAAGCCCCACTAGTGGCAGTTGTTGAAGATGTAACAGACATTGTTTCAAGACTACTGCTTGGACTTGTAGTTGTTTCAGAAACTGTTGAAGTCACTAAAGATGTAGGCACCTCTCCCAATACTGTGGACTCAGACACAGATTCAGTTACTTTTGTTAAACTTTCTACAGTTAGAGCTTCTCCTGTAGGTAAAACTGTTGAAGGTACGCTGGAAGTAACTGATGTCAATACTTGAGTAAATGTAGAAGGAAGCTCTGCTGTTGTGCTTACTGTGGATTGTGAAGATGTTTGTGATTCTACATTTCCTGTTAAAGCCCCACTAGTGGCAGTTGTTGAAGATGTAACAGACATTGTCTCAAGACTACTGCTTGGACTTGTAGTTGTTTCGGAAACTGTTGAAGTCACTAAAGATGTAGGCACCTCTCCAAATACTGTGGACTCAGACGCAGGTTCAGTTACTGTTGTTGAACTTTCTACATTTAGAGCTTCTCCTGTAGGTAAAATTGTTAAAGGTAGGCTGGAAGTAACTGATGTCAATACTTGAGTAAATGTAGAAGGAAGCTCTGCTGTTGTGCTTACTGTGGATTGTGAAGATGTTTGTGATTCTACATTTCCTGTTAAAGCCCCACTAGTGGCAGTTGTTGAAGATGTAACAGACATTGTCTCAAGACTACTGCTTGGACTTGTAGTTGTTTCGGAAAGTGTTGAAGCCAGTAAAGATGTAGGCACCTCTCCCAATACTGTGGACTCAGACACAGATTCAGTTACTTTTGTTGAACTTTCTACAGTTAGAGCTTCTCCTGTAGGTAAAACTGTTGAAGGTAGGCTGGAAGTAACTGATGTCAATACTTGAGTAAATGTAGAAGGAAGCTCTGCTGTTGTGCTTACTGTGGATTGTGAAGATGTTTGTGATTCTACATTTCCTGTTAAAGCCCCACTAGTGGCAGTTGTTGAAGATGTAACAGACATTGTCTCAAGACTACTGCTTGGACTTGTAGTTGTTTCGGAAACTGTTGAAGCCAGTAAAGATGTAGGCACCTCTCCCAATACTGTGGACTCAGACACAGATTCAGTTACTTTTGTTGAACTTTCTACAGTTAGAGCTTCTCCTGTAGGTAAAATTGTTGAAGGTAGGCTGGAAGTAACTGATGTCAATACTTGAGTAAATGTAGAAGGAAGCTCTGCTGTTGTGCTTACTGTGGATTGTGAAGATGTTTGTGATTCTACATTTCCTGTTAAAGCCCCACTAGTGGCAGTTGTTGAAGATGTAACAGACATTGTCTCAAGACTACTGCTTGGACTTGTAGTTGTTTCGGAAACTGTTGAAGTCACTAAAGATGTAGGCACCTCTCCAAATACTGTGGACTCAGACGCAGGTTCTGTTACTTTTGTTGAACTTTCTACAGTTAGAGCTTCTCCTGTAGGTAAAATTGTTAAAGGTAGGCTGGAAGTAACTGATGTCAATACTTGAGTAAATGTAGAAGGAAGCTCTGCTGTTGTGCTTCCTGTGGATTGTGAAGATGTTTTTGATTCTACATTTCCTGTTAAAGCCCCACTAGTGGCAGTTGTTGAAGATGTAACAGACATTGTCTCAAGACTACTGCTTGGACTTGTAGTTGTTTCGGAAACTGTTGAAGCCAGTAAAGATGTAGGCACCTCTCCCAATACTGTGGACTCAGACACAGATTCAGTAACTTTTGTTGAACTTTCTACAGTCAGAGCTTCTCCTGTAGGTAAAACTTTTGAAGGTAGGCTGGAAGTAACTGATGTCAATACTTGAGTAAATGTAGAAGGAAGCTCTGCTGTTGTGCTTACTGTGGATTGTGAAGATGTTTTTGATTCTACATTTCCTGTTAAAGCCCCACTAGTGGCAGTTGTTGAAGATATAACAGCCATTGTCTCAAGACTACTGCTTGGACTTGTAGTTGTTTCAGAAACTGTTGAAGTCACTAAAGATGTAGGCACCTCTCCCAATACTGTGGATTCAGACACAGATTCAGTTGCTTTTGTTGAACTTTCTAAAGTTAGAGCTTCTCCTGTAGGTAAAACTGTTGAAGGTACGCTGGAAGTAACTGATGTCAATAACTGAGTAAATGTAGAAGGAAGCTCTGCTGTTGTGCTTACTGTGGATTGTGAAGATGTTTGTGATTCTACATTTCCTGTTAAAGCCCCACTAGTGGCAGTTGTTGAAGATGTAACAGACATTGTCTCAAGACTACTGCTTGGACTTGTAGTTGTTTCGGAAAGTTTTGAAGCCAGTAAAGATGTAGGCACCTCTCCCAATACTGTGGACTCAGACACAGATTCAATTACTTTTGTTGAACTTTCTACAGTTAGAGCTTCTCCTGTAGGTAAAATTGTTGAAGGTAGGCTGGAAGTAACTGATGTCAATACTTGAGTAAATGTAGAAGGAAGCTCTGCTGTTGTGCTTACTGTGGATTGTGAAGATGTTTGTGATTCTACATTTCCTGTTAAAGCCCCACTAGAGGCAGTTGTTGAAGATGTAACAGACATTGTCTCAAGACTACTGCTTGGACTTGTAGTTGTTTCGGAAACTGTTGAAGCCAGTAAAGATGTAGGCACCTCTCCCAATACTGTGGACTCAGACACAGATTCAGTAACTTTTGTTGAACTTTCTACAGTCAGAGCTTCTCCTGTAGGTAAAATTGTTAAAGGTAGGCTGGAAGTAACTGATGTCAATACTTGAGTAAATGTAGAAGGAAGCTCTGCTGTTGTGCTTACTGTGGATTGTGAAGATGTTTTTGATTCTACATTTCCTGTTAAAGCCCCACTAGTGGCAGTTGTTGAAGATATAACAGCCATTGTCTCAAGACTACTGCTTGGACTTGTAGTTGTTTCAGAAACTGTTGAAGTCACTAAAGATGTAAGCACCTCTCCCAATACTGTGGATTCAGACACAGATTCAGTTGCTTTTGTTGAACTTTCTAAAGTTAGAGCTTCTCCTGTAGGTAAAACTGTTGAAGGTACGCTGGAAGTAACTGATGTCAATAACTGAGTAAATGTAGAAGGAAGCTCTGCTGTTGTGCTTACTGTGGATTGTGAAGATGTTTGTGATTCTACATTTCCTGTTAAAGCCCCACTAGTGGCAGTTGTTGAAGATGTAACAGACATTGTCTCAAGACTACTGCTTGGACTTGTAGTTGTTTCGGAAAGTGTTGAAGCCAGTAAAGATGTAGGCACCTCTCCCAATACTGTGGACTCAGACACAGATTCAGTTACTTTTGTTGAACTTTCTACAGTTAGAGCTTCTCCTGTAGGTAAAACTGTTGAAGGTAGGCTGGAAGTAACTGATGTCAATACTTGAGTAAATGTAGAAGGAAGCTCTGCTGTTGTGCTTACTGTGGATTGTGAAGATGTTTGTGATTCTACATTTCCTGTTAAAGCCCCACTAGTGGCAGTTGTTGAAGATGTAACAGACATTGTCTCAAGACTACTGCTTGGACTTGTAGTTGTTTCGGAAACTGTTGAAGCCAGTAAAGATGTAGGCACCTCTCCCAATACTGTGGACTCAGACACAGATTCAGTTACTTTTGTTGAACTTTCTACAGTTAGAGCTTCTCCTGTAGGTAAAATTGTTGAAGGTAGGCTGGAAGTAACTGATGTCAATACTTGAGTAAATGTAGAAGGAAGCTCTGCTGTTGTGCTTACTGTGGATTGTGAAGATGTTTGTGATTCTACATTTCCTGTTAAAGCCCCACTAGTGGCAGTTGTTGAAGATGTAACAGACATTGTCTCAAGACTACTGCTTGGACTTGTAGTTGTTTCGGAAACTGTTGAAGTCACTAAAGATGTAGGCACCTCTCCAAATACTGTGGACTCAGACGCAGGTTCTGTTACTTTTGTTGAACTTTCTACAGTTAGAGCTTCTCCTGTAGGTAAAATTGTTAAAGGTAGGCTGGAAGTAACTGATGTCAATACTTGAGTAAATGTAGAAGGAAGCTCTGCTGTTGTGCTTCCTGTGGATTGTGAAGATGTTTTTGATTCTACATTTCCTGTTAAAGCCCCACTAGTGGCAGTTGTTGAAGATGTAACAGACATTGTCTCAAGACTACTGCTTGGACTTGTAGTTGTTTCGGAAACTGTTGAAGCCAGTAAAGATGTAGGCACCTCTCCCAATACTGTGGACTCAGACACAGATTCAGTAACTTTTGTTGAACTTTCTACAGTCAGAGCTTCTCCTGTAGGTAAAACTTTTGAAGGTAGGCTGGAAGTAACTGATGTCAATACTTGAGTAAATGTAGAAGGAAGCTCTGCTGTTGTGCTTACTGTGGATTGTGAAGATGTTTTTGATTCTACATTTCCTGTTAAAGCCCCACTAGTGGCAGTTGTTGAAGATATAACAGCCATTGTCTCAAGACTACTGCTTGGACTTGTAGTTGTTTCAGAAACTGTTGAAGTCACTAAAGATGTAGGCACCTCTCCCAATACTGTGGATTCAGACACAGATTCAGTTGCTTTTGTTGAACTTTCTAAAGTTAGAGCTTCTCCTGTAGGTAAAACTGTTGAAGGTACGCTGGAAGTAACTGATGTCAATAACTGAGTAAATGTAGAAGGAAGCTCTGCTGTTGTGCTTACTGTGGATTGTGAAGATGTTTGTGATTCTACATTTCCTGTTAAAGCCCCACTAGTGGCAGTTGTTGAAGATGTAACAGACATTGTCTCAAGACTACTGCTTGGACTTGTAGTTGTTTCGGAAAGTTTTGAAGCCAGTAAAGATGTAGGCACCTCTCCCAATACTGTGGACTCAGACACAGATTCAATTACTTTTGTTGAACTTTCTACAGTTAGAGCTTCTCCTGTAGGTAAAATTGTTGAAGGTAGGCTGGAAGTAACTGATGTCAATACTTGAGTAAATGTAGAAGGAAGCTCTGCTGTTGTGCTTACTGTGGATTGTGAAGATGTTTGTGATTCTACATTTCCTGTTAAAGCCCCACTAGAGGCAGTTGTTGAAGATGTAACAGACATTGTCTCAAGACTACTGCTTGGACTTGTAGTTGTTTCGGAAACTGTTGAAGCCAGTAAAGATGTAGGCACCTCTCCCAATACTGTGGACTCAGACACAGATTCAGTAACTTTTGTTGAACTTTCTACAGTCAGAGCTTCTCCTGTAGGTAAAATTGTTAAAGGTAGGCTGGAAGTAACTGATGTCAATACTTGAGTAAATGTAGAAGGAAGCTCTGCTGTTGTGCTTACTGTGGATTGTGAAGATGTTTTTGATTCTACATTTCCTGTTAAAGCCCCACTAGTGGCAGTTGTTGAAGATATAACAGCCATTGTCTCAAGACTACTGCTTGGACTTGTAGTTGTTTCAGAAACTGTTGAAGTCACTAAAGATGTAAGCACCTCTCCCAATACTGTGGATTCAGACACAGATTCAGTTGCTTTTGTTGAACTTTCTAAAGTTAGAGCTTCTCCTGTAGGTAAAACTGTTGAAGGTACGCTGGAAGTAACTGATGTCAATAACTGAGTAAATGTAGAAGGAAGCTCTGCTGTTGTGCTTACTGTGGATTGTGAAGATGTTTGTGATTCTACATTTCCTGTTAAAGCCCCACTAGTGGCAGTTGTTGAAGATGTAACAGACATTGTCTCAAGACTACTGCTTGGACTTGTAGTTGTTTCAGAAAGTGTTGAAGCCAGTAAAGATGTAGGCACCTCTCCCAATACTGTGGACTCAGACACAGATTCAATTACTTTTGTTGAACTTTCTACAGTTAGAGCTTCTCCTGTAGGTAAAATTGTTGAAGGTAGGCTGGAAGTAACTGATGTCAATACTTGAGTAAATGTAGAAGGAAGCTCTGCTGTTGTGCTTACTGTGGATTGTGAAGATGTTTGTGATTCTACATTTCCTGTTAAAGCCCCACTAGAGGCAGTTGTTGAAGATGTAACAGACATTGTCTCAAGACTACTGCTTGGACTTGTAGTTGTTTCGGAAACTGTTGAAGCCAGTAAAGATATAGGCACCTCTCCCAATACTGTGGACTCAGACACAGATTCAGTAACTTTTGTTGAACTTTCTACAGTCAGAGCTTCTCCTGTAGGTAAAACTTTTGAAGGTAGGCTGGAAGTAACTGATGTCAATACTTGAGTAAATGTAGAAGGAAGCTCTGCTGTTGTGCTTCCTGTGGATTGTGAAGATGTTTTTGATTCTACATTTCCTGTTAAAGCCCCACTAGTGGCAGTTGTTGAAGATGTAACAGACATTGTCTCAAGACTACTGCTTGGACTTGTAGTTGTTTCGGAAACTGTTGAAGCCAGTAAAGATGTAGGCACCTCTCCCAATACTGTGGACTCAGACACAGATTCAGTTACTTTTGTTGAACTTTCTACATTTAGAGCTTCTCCTGTAGGTAAAATTGTTGAAGGTAGGCTGGAAGTAACTGATGTCAATACTTGAGTAAATGTAGAAGGAAGCTCTGCTGTTGTGCTTACTGTGGATTGTGAAGATGTTTGTGATTCTACATTTCCTGTTAAAGCCCCACTAGTGGCAGTTGTTGAAGATGTAACAGACATTGTCTCAAGACTACTGCTTGGACTTGTAGTTGTTTCGGAAAGTTTTGAAGCCAGTAAAGATGTAGGCACCTCTCCCAATACTGTGGACTCAGACACAGATTCAATTACTTTTGTTGAACTTTCTACAGTTAGAGCTTCTCCTGTAGGTAAAATTGTTGAAGGTAGGCTGGAAGTAACTGATGTCAATACTTGAGTAAATGTAGAAGGAAGCTCTGCTGTTGTGCTTACTGTGGATTGTGAAGATGTTTGTGATTCTACATTTCCTGTTAAAGCCCCACTAGAGGCAGTTGTTGAAGATGTAACAGACATTGTCTCAAGACTACTGCTTGGACTTGTAGTTGTTTCGGAAACTGTTGAAGCCAGTAAAGATGTAGGCACCTCTCCCAATACTGTGGACTCAGACACAGATTCAGTAACTTTTGTTGAACTTTCTACAGTCAGAGCTTCTCCTGTAGGTAAAATTGTTAAAGGTAGGCTGGAAGTAACTGATGTCAATACTTGAGTAAATGTAGAAGGAAGCTCTGCTGTTGTGCTTACTGTGGATTGTGAAGATGTTTTTGATTCTACATTTCCTGTTAAAGCCCCACTAGTGGCAGTTGTTGAAGATATAACAGCCATTGTCTCAAGACTACTGCTTGGACTTGTAGTTGTTTCAGAAACTGTTGAAGTCACTAAAGATGTAAGCACCTCTCCCAATACTGTGGATTCAGACACAGATTCAGTTGCTTTTGTTGAACTTTCTAAAGTTAGAGCTTCTCCTGTAGGTAAAACTGTTGAAGGTACGCTGGAAGTAACTGATGTCAATAACTGAGTAAATGTAGAAGGAAGCTCTGCTGTTGTGCTTACTGTGGATTGTGAAGATGTTTGTGATTCTACATTTCCTGTTAAAGCCCCACTAGTGGCAGTTGTTGAAGATGTAACAGACATTGTCTCAAGACTACTGCTTGGACTTGTAGTTGTTTCGGAAAGTGTTGAAGCCAGTAAAGATGTAGGCACCTCTCCCAATACTGTGGACTCAGACACAGATTCAATTACTTTTGTTGAACTTTCTACAGTTAGAGCTTCTCCTGTAGGTAAAATTGTTGAAGGTAGGCTGGAAGTAACTGATGTCAATACTTGAGTAAATGTAGAAGGAAGCTCTGCTGTTGTGCTTACTGTGGATTGTGAAGATGTTTGTGATTCTACATTTCCTGTTAAAGCCCCACTAGAGGCAGTTGTTGAAGATGTAACAGACATTGTCTCAAGACTACTGCTTGGACTTGTAGTTGTTTCGGAAACTGTTGAAGCCAGTAAAGATATAGGCACCTCTCCCAATACTGTGGACTCAGACACAGATTCAGTAACTTTTGTTGAACTTTCTACAGTCAGAGCTTCTCCTGTAGGTAAAACTTTTGAAGGTAGGCTGGAAGTAACTGATGTCAATACTTGAGTAAATGTAGAAGGAAGCTCTGCTGTTGTGCTTCCTGTGGATTGTGAAGATGTTTTTGATTCTACATTTCCTGTTAAAGCCCCACTAGTGGCAGTTGTTGAAGATGTAACAGACATTGTCTCAAGACTACTGCTTGGACTTGTAGTTGTTTCGGAAACTGTTGAAGCCAGTAAAGATGTAGGCACCTCTCCCAATACTGTGGACTCAGACACAGATTCAGTTACTTTTGTTGAACTTTCTACATTTAGAGCTTCTCCTGTAGGTAAAATTGTTGAAGGTAGGCTGGAAGTAACTGATGTCAATACTTGAGTAAATGTAGAAGGAAGCTCTGCTGTTGTGCTTACTGTGGATTGTGAAGATGTTTGTGATTCTACATTTCCTGTTAAAGCCCCACTAGTGGCAGTTGTTGAAGATGTAACAGACATTGTCTCAAGACTACTGCTTGGACTTGTAGTTGTTTCGGAAACTGTTGAAGTCACTAAAGATGTAGGCACCTCTCCAAATACTGTGGACTCAGACGCAGGTTCTGTTACTTTTGTTGAACTTTCTACATTTAGAGCTTCTCCTGTAGGTAAAATTGTTAAAGGTAGGCTGGAAGTAACTGATGTCAATACTTGAGTAAATGTAGAAGGAAGCTCTGCTGTTGTGCTTCCTGTGGATTGTGAAGATGTTTTTGATTCTACATTTCCTGTTAAAGCCCCACTAGTGGCAGTTGTTGAAGATGTAACAGACATTGTCTCAAGACTACTGCTTGGACTTGTAGTTGTTTCGGAAACTGTTGAAGTCACTAAAGATGTAGGCACCTCTCCAAATACTGTGGACTCAGACGCAGGTTCTGTTACTTTTGTTGAACTTTCTACATTTAGAGCTTCTCCTGTAGGTAAAATTGTTAAAGGTAGGCTGGAAGTAACTGATGTCAATACTTGAGTAAATGTAGAAGGAAGCTCTGCTGTTGTGCTTCCTGTGGATTGTGAAGATGTTTTTGATTCTACATTTCCTGTTAAAGCCCCATTAGTGGCAGTTGTTGAAGATATAACAGCCATTGTCTCAAGACTACTGCTTGGACTTGTAGTTGTTTCAGAAACTGTTGAAGTCACTAAAGATGTAGGCACCTCTCCCAATACTGTGGATTCAGACACAGATTCAGTTGCTTTTGTTGAACTTTCTACAGTTAGAGCTTCTCCTGTAGGTAAAACTGTTGAAGGTACGCTGGAAGTAACTGATGTCAATAACTGAGTAAATGTAGAAGGAAGCTCTGCTGTTGTGCTTACTGTGGATTGTGAAGATGTTTGTGATTCTACATTTCCTGTTAAAGCCCCACTAGTGGCAGTTGTTGAAGATGTAACAGACATTGTCTCAAGACTACTGCTTGGACTTGTAGTTGTTTCGGAAAGTGTTGAAGCCAGTAAAGATGTAGGCACCTCTCCCAATACTGTGGACTCAGACACAGATTCAATTACTTTTGTTGAACTTTCTACAGTTAGAGCTTCTCCTGTAGGTAAAATTGTTGAAGGTAGGCTGGAAGTAACTGATGTCAATACTTGAGTAAATGTAGAAGGAAGCTCTGCTGTTGTGCTTACTGTGGATTGTGAAGATGTTTGTGATTCTACATTTCCTGTTAAAGCCCCACTAGAGGCAGTTGTTGAAGATGTAACAGACATTGTCTCAAGACTACTGCTTGGACTTGTATTTGTTTCGGAAACTGTTGAAGCCAGTAAAGATGTAGGCACCTCTCCCAATACTGTGGACTCAGACACAGATTCAGTAACTTTTGTTGAACTTTCTACAGTCAGAGCTTCTCCTGTAGGTAAAACTTTTGAAGGTAGGCTGGAAGTAACTGATGTCAATACTTGAGTAAATGTAGAAGGAAGCTCTGCTGTTGTGCTTCCTGTGGATTGTGAAGATGTTTTTGATTCTACATTTCCTGTTAAAGCCCCACTAGTGGCAGTTGTTGAAGATGTAACAGACATTGTCTCAAGACTACTGCTTGGACTTGTAGTTGTTTCGGAAACTGTTGAAGCCAGTAAAGATGTAGGCACCTCTCCCAATACTGTGGACTCAGACACAGATTCAGTTACTTTTGTTGAACTTTCTACAGTTAGAGCTTCTCCTGTAGGTAAAATTGTTGAAGGTAGGCTGGAAGTAACTGATGTCAATACTTGAGTAAATGTAGAAGGAAGCTCTGCTGTTGTGCTTACTGTGGATTGTGAAGATGTTTGTGATTCTACATTTCCTGTTAAAGCCCCACTAGTGGCAGTTGTTGAAGATGTAACAGACATTGTCTCAAGACTACTGCTTGGACTTGTAGTTGTTTCGGAAACTGTTGAAGTCACTAAAGATGTAGGCACCTCTCCAAATACTGTGGACTCAGACGCAGGTTCTGTTACTTTTGTTGAACTTTCTACATTTAGAGCTTCTCCTGTAGGTAAAATTGTTAAAGGTAGGCTGGAAGTAACTGATGTCAATACTTGAGTAAATGTAGAAGGAAGCTCTGCTGTTGTGCTTCCTGTGGATTGTGAAGATGTTTTTGATTCTACATTTCCTGTTAAAGCCCCACTAGTGGCAGTTGTTGAAGATGTAACAGACATTGTCTCAAGACTACTGCTTGGACTTGTAGTTGTTTCGGAAACTGTTGAAGTCACTAAAGATGTAGGCACCTCTCCAAATACTGTGGACTCAGACGCAGGTTCTGTTACTTTTGTTGAACTTTCTACATTTAGAGCTTCTCCTGTAGGTAAAATTGTTAAAGGTAGGCTGGAAGTAACTGATGTCAATACTTGAGTAAATGTAGAAGGAAGCTCTGCTGTTGTGCTTCCTGTGGATTGTGAAGATGTTTTTGATTCTACATTTCCTGTTAAAGCCCCACTAGTGGCAGTTGTTGAAGATATAACAGCCATTGTCTCAAGACTACTGCTTGGACTTGTAGTTGTTTCAGAAACTGTTGAAGTCACTAAAGATGTAGGCACCTCTCCCAATACTGTGGATTCAGACACAGATTCAGTTGCTTTTGTTGAACTTTCTACAGTTAGAGCTTCTCCTGTAGGTAAAACTGTTGAAGGTACGCTGGAAGTAACTGATGTCAATAACTGAGTAAATGTAGAAGGAAGCTCTGCTGTTGTGCTTACTGTGGATTGTGAAGATGTTTGTGATTCTACATTTCCTGTTAAAGCCCCACTAGTGGCAGTTGTTGAAGATGTAACAGACATTGTCTCAAGACTACTGCTTGGACTTGTAGTTGTTTCGGAAAGTGTTGAAGCCAGTAAAGATGTAGGCACCTCTCCCAATACTGTGGACTCAGACACAGATTCAATTACTTTTGTTGAACTTTCTACAGTTAGAGCTTCTCCTGTAGGTAAAATTGTTGAAGGTAGGCTGGAAGTAACTGATGTCAATACTTGAGTAAATGTAGAAGGAAGCTCTGCTGTTGTGCTTACTGTGGATTGTGAAGATGTTTGTGATTCTACATTTCCTGTTAAAGCCCCACTAGAGGCAGTTGTTGAAGATGTAACAGACATTGTCTCAAGACTACTGCTTGGACTTGTATTTGTTTCGGAAACTGTTGAAGCCAGTAAAGATGTAGGCACCTCTCCCAATACTGTGGACTCAGACACAGATTCAGTAACTTTTGTTGAACTTTCTACAGTCAGAGCTTCTCCTGTAGGTAAAACTTTTGAAGGTAGGCTGGAAGTAACTGATGTCAATACTTGAGTAAATGTAGAAGGAAGCTCTGCTGTTGTGCTTACTGTGGATTGTGAAGATGTTTTTGATTCTACATTTCCTGTTAAAGCCCCACTAGTGGCAGTTGTTGAAGATGTAACAGACATTGTCTCAAGACTACTGCTTGGACTTGTAGTTGTTTCGGAAACTGTTGAAGCCAGTAAAGATGTAGGCACCTCTCCCAATACTGTGGACTCAGACACAGATTCAGTTGCTTTTGTTGAACTTTCTACAGTTAGAGCTTCTCCTGTAGGTAAAATTGTTGAAGGTAGGCTGGAAGTAACTGATGTCAATACTTGAGTAAATGTAGAAGGAAGCTCTGCTGTTGTGCTTACTGTGGATTGTGAAGATGTTTGTGATTCTACATTTCCTGTTAAAGCCCCACTAGTGGCAGTTGTTGAAGATGTAACAGACATTGTCTCAAGACTACTGCTTGGACTTGTAGTTGTTTCGGAAACTGTTGAAGTCACTAAAGATGTAGGCACCTCTCCAAATACTGTGGACTCAGACGCAGGTTCTGTTACTTTTGTTGAACTTTCTACATTTAGAGCTTCTCCTGTAGGTAAAATTGTTAAAGGTAGGCTGGAAGTAACTGATGTCAATACTTGAGTAAATGTAGAAGGAAGCTCTGCTGTTGTGCTTCCTGTGGATTGTGAAGATGTTTTTGATTCTACATTTCCTGTTAAAGCCCCACTAGTGGCAGTTGTTGAAGATGTAACAGACATTGTCTCAAGACTACTGCTTGGACTTGTAGTTGTTTCGGAAACTGTTGAAGCCAGTAAAGATGTAGGCACCTCTCCCAATACTGTGGACTCAGACACAGATTCAGTAACTTTTGTTGAACTTTCTAACGTCAGAGCTTCTCCTGTAGGTAAAACTTTTGAAGGTAGGCTGGAAGTAACTGATGTCAATACTTGAGTAAATGTAGAAGGAAGCTCTGCTGTTGTGCTTACTGTGGATTGTGAAGATGTTTTTGATTCTACATTTCCTGTTAAAGCCCCACTAGTGGCAGTTGTTGAAGATATAACAGCCATTGTCTCAAGACTACTGCTTGGACTTGTAGTTGTTTCAGAAACTGTTGAAGTCAGTAAAGATGTAGGCACCTCTCCCAATACTGTGGATTCAGACACAGATTCAGTTGCTTTTGTTGAACTTTCTACAGTTAGAGCTTCTCCTGTAGGTAAAACTGTTGAATGTACGCTGGAAGTAACTGATGTCAATAACTGAGTAAATGTAGAAGGAAGCTCTGCTGTTGTGCTTACTGTGGATTGTGAAGATGTTTTTGATTCTACGTTTCCTGTTAAAGCCCCACTAGTGGCAGTTGTTGAAGATGTAACAGACATTGTCTCAAGACTACTGCTTGGACTTGTAGTTGTTTCGGAAACTGTTGAAGTCAGTAAAGATGTAGGCACCTCTCCCAATACTGTGGATTCAGACACAGTTTCAGTTGCTTTTGTTGAACTTTCTACAGTTAGAGCTTCTCCTGTAGGTAAAACTGTTGAAGGTACGCTGGAAGTAACTGATGTCAATAACTGAGTAAATGTAGAAGGAAGCTCTGCTGTTGTGCTTCCTGTGGATTGTGAAGATGTTTTTGATTCTACATTTCCTGTTAAAGCCCCACTAGTGGCAGTTGTTGAAGATGTAACAGACATTGTCTCAAGACTACTGCTTGGACTTGTAGTTGTTTCGGAAACTGTTGAAGCCAGTAAAGATGTAGGCACCTCTCCCAATACTGTGGACTCAGACACAGATTCAGTAACTTTTGTTGAACTTTCTAAAGTCAGAGCTTCTCCTGTAGGTAAAACTTTTGAAGGTAGGCTGGAAGTAACTGATGTCAATACTTGAGTAAATGTAGAAGGAAGCTCTGCTGTTGTGCTTACTGTGGATTGTGAAGATGTTTTTGATTCTACATTTCCTGTTAAAGCCCCACTAGTGGCAGTTGTTGAAGATGTAACAGACATTGTCTCAAAACTACTGCTTGGACTTGTAGTTGTTTCGGAAACTATTGAAGTCACTAAAAATGTAGGCACCTCTCCCAATACTGTGGACTCAGACACAGATTCAGTTGCTTTTGTTGAACTTTCTACAGTTAGAGCTTCTCCTGTAGGTAAAACTGTTGAAGGTACGCTGGAAGTAACTGATGTCAATACTTGAGTAAATGTAGAAGGAAGCTCTGCTGTTGTGCTTACTGTGGATTGTGAAGATGTTTGTGATTCTACATTTCCTGTTAAAGCCCCACTAGTGGCAGTTGTTGAAGATGTAACAGACATTGTCTCAAGACTACTGCTTGGACTTGTAGTTGTTTCGGAAACTGTTGAAGTCACTAAAGATGTAGGCACCTCTCCAAATACTGTGGACTCAGACGCAGGTTCAGTTGCTTTTGTTGAACTTTCTACAGTTAGAGCTTCTCCTGTAGGTAAAATTGTTAAAGGTAGGCTGGAAGTATCTGATGTCAATACTTGAGTAAATGTAGAAGGAAGCTCTGCTGTTGTGCTTCCTGTGGATTGTGAAGATGTTTTTGATTCTACATTTCCTGTTAAAGCCCCACTAGTGGCAGTTGTTGAAGATGTAACAGACATTGTCTCAAGACTACTGCTTGGACTTGTAGTTGTTTCGGAAACTGCTGAAGCCAGTAAAGATGTAGGCACCTCTCCCAATACTGTGGACTCAGACACAGATTCAGTAACTTTTGTTGAACTTTCTACAGTCAGAGCTTCTCCTGTAGGTAAAACTTTTGAAGGTAGGCTGGAAGTAACTGATGTCAATACTTGAGTAAATGTAGAAGGAAGCGCTGCTGTTGTGCTTACTGTGGATTGTGAAGATGTTTTTGATTCTACATTTCCTGTTAAAGCCCCACTAGTGGCAGTTGTTGAAGATATAACAGCCATTGTCTCAAGACTACTGCTTGGACTTGTAGTTGTTTCAGAAACTGTTGAAGTCACTAAAGATGTAGGCACCTCTCCCAATACTGTGGATTCAGACACAGATTCAGTTGCTTTTGTTGAACTTTCTACAGTTAGAGCTTCTCCTGTAGGTAAAACTGTTGAAGGTACGCTGGAAGTAACTGATGTCAATAACTGAGTAAATGTAGAAGGAAGCTCTGCTGTTGTGCTTACTGTGGATTGTGAAGATGTTTTTGATTCTACATTTCCTGTTAAAGCCCCACTAGTGGCAGTTGTTGAAGATGTAACAGACATTGTCTCAAGACTACTGCTTGGACTTGTAGTTGTTTCGGAAAGTGTTGAAGCCAGTAAAGATGTAGGCACCTCTCCCAATACTGTGGACTCAGACACAGATTCAGTTACTTTTGTTGAACTTTCTACAGTTAGAGCTTCTCCTGTAGGTAAAACTGTTGAAGGTACGCTGGAAGTAACTGATGTCAATACTTGAGTAAATGTAGAAGGAAGCTCTGCTGTTGTGCTTACTGTGGATTGTGAAGATGTTTGTGATTCTACATTTCCTGTTAAAGCCCCACTAGTGGCAGTTGTTGAAGATGTAACAGACATTGTCTCAAGACTACTGCTTGGACTTGTAGTTGTTTCGGAAAGTGTTGAAGCCAGTAAAGATGTAGGCACCTCTCCCAATACTGTGGACTCAGACACAGATTTAGTTACTTTTGTTGAACTTTCTACAGTTAGAGCTTCTCCTGTAGGTAAAACTGTTGAAGGTACGCTGGAAGTAACTGATGTCAATACTTGAGTAAATGTAGAAGGAAGCTCTGCTGTTGTGCTTACTGTGGATTGTGAAGATGTTTGTGATTCTACATTTCCTGTTAAAGCCCCACTAGTGGCAGTTGTTGAAGATGTAACAGACATTGTCTCAAGACTACTGCTTGGACTTGTAGTTGTTTCGGAAACTGTTGAAGTCACTAAAGATGTAGGCACCTCTCCAAATACTGTGGACTCAGACGCAGGTTCAGTTGCTTTTGTTGAACTTTCTACAGTTAGAGCTTCTCCTGTAGGTAAAATTGTTAAAGGTAGGCTGGAAGTATCTGATGTCAATACTTGAGTAAATGTAGAAGGAAGCTCTGCTGTTGTGCTTCCTGTGGATTGTGAAGATGTTTTTGATTCTACATTTCCTGTTAAAGCCCCACTAGTGGCAGTTGTTGAAGATGTAACAGACATTGTCTCAAGACTACTGCTTGGACTTGTAGTTGTTTCGGAAACTGTTGAAGCCAGTAAAGATGTAGGCACCTCTCCCAATACTGTGGACTCAGACACAGATTCAGTAACTTTTGTTGAACTTTCTACAGTTAGAGCTTCTCCTGTAGGTAAAACTGTTAAAGGTACGCTGGAAGTAACTGATGTCAATAACTGAGTAAATGTAGAAGGAAGCTCTGCTGTTGTGCTTACTGTGGATTGTGAAGATGTTTTTGATTCTACATTTCCTGTTAAAGCCCCACTAGTGGCAGTTGTTGAAGATGTAACAGACATTGTCTCAAGACTACTGCTTGGACTTGTAGTTGTTTCGGAAAGTGTTGAAGCCAGTAAAGATGTAGGCACCTCTCCCAATACTGTGGACTCAGACACAGATTCAGTTACTTTTGTTGAACTTTCTACAGTTAGAGCTTCTCCTGTAGGTAAAACTGTTGAAGGTACGCTGGAAGTAACTGATGTCAATACTTGAGTAAATGTAGAAGGAAGCTCTGCTGTTGTGCTTACTGTGGATTGTGAAGATGTTTGTGATTCTACATTTCCTGTTAAAGCCCCACTAGTGGCAGTTGTTGAAGATGTAACAGACATTGTCTCAAGACTACTGCTTGGACTTGTAGTTGTTTCGGAAACTGTTGAAGCCAGTAAAGATGTAGGCACCTCTCCCAATACTGTGGACTCAGACACAGATTCAGTTACTTTTGTTGAACTTTCTACAGTTAGAGCTTCTCCTGTAGGTAAAATTGTTGAAGGTAGGCTGGAAGTAACTGATGTCAATACTTGAGTAAATGTAGAAGGAAGCTCTGCTGTTGTGCTTACTGTGGATTGTGAAGATGTTTGTGATTCTACATTTCCTGTTAAAGCCCCACTAGTGGCAGTTGTTGAAGATGTAACAGACATTGTCTCAAGACTACTGCTTGGACTTGTAGTTGTTTCGGAAACTGTTGAAGTCACTAAAGATGTAGGCACCTCTCCAAATACTGTGGACTCAGACGCAGGTTCTGTTACTTTTGTTGAACTTTCTACATTTAGAGCTTCTCCTGTAGGTAAAATTGTTAAAGGTAGGCTGGAAGTAACTGATGTCAATACTTGAGTAAATGTAGAAGGAAGCTCTGCTGTTGTGCTTACTGTGGATTGTGAAGATGTTTTTGATTCTACATTTCCTGTTAAAGCCCCACTAGTGGCAGTTGTTGAAGATATAACAGCCATTGTCTCAAGACTACTGCTTGGACTTGTAGTTGTTTCAGAAACTGTTGAAGTCACTAAAGATGTAGGCACCTCTCCCAATACTGTGGATTCAGACACAGATTCAGTTGCTTTTGTTGAACTTTCTACAGTTAGAGCTTCTCCTGTAGGTAAAACTGTTGAAGGTACGCTGGAAGTAACTGATGTCAATAACTGAGTAAATGTAGAAGGAAGCTCTGCTGTTGTGCTTACTGTGGATTGTGAAGATGTTTGTGATTCTACATTTCCTGTTAAAGCCCCACTAGTGGCAGTTGTTGAAGATGTAACAGACATTGTCTCAAGACTACTGCTTGGACTTGTAGTTGTTTCGGAAAGTGTTGAAGCCAGTAAAGATGTAGGCACCTCTTCCAATACTGTGGACTCAGACACAGATTCAATTACTTTTGTTGAACTTTCTACAGTTAGAGCTTCTCCTGTAGGTAAAACTGTTGAAGGTACGCTGGAAGTAACTGATGTCAATACTTGAGTAAATGTAGAAGGAAGCTCTGCTGTTGTGCTTACTGTGGATTGTGAAGATGTTTTTGATTCTACATTTCCTGTTAAAGCCCCACTAGTGGCAGTTGTTGAAGATGTAACAGACATTGTCTCAAGACTACTGCTTGGACTTGTAGTTGTTTCGGAAACTGTTGAAGCCAGTAAAGATGTAGGCACCTCTCCCAATACTGTGGACTCAGACACAGATTCAGTTACTTTTGTTGAACTTTCTACAGTTAGAGCTTCTCCTGTAGGTAAAATTGTTGAAGGTAGGCTGGAAGTAACTGATGTCAATACTTGAGTAAATGTAGAAGGAAGCTCTGCTGTTGTGCTTCCTGTGGATTGTGAAGATGTTTTTGATTCTACATTTCCTGTTAAAGCCCCACTAGTGGCAGTTGTTGAAGATGTAACAGACATTGTCTCAAGACTACTGCTTGGACTTGTAGTTGTTTCGGAAACTGTTGAAGCCAGTAAAGATGTAGGCACCTCTCCCAATACTGTGGACTCAGACACAGATTCAGTAACTTTTGTTGAACTTTCTAAAGTCAGAGCTTCTCCTGTAGGTAAAACTTTTGAAGGTAGGCTGGAAGTAACTGATGTCAATACTTGAGTAAATGTAGAAGGAAGCTCTGCTGTTGTGCTTACTGTGGATTGTGAAGATGTTTTTGATTCTACATTTCCTGTTAAAGCCCCACTAGTGGCAGTTGTTGAAGATATAACAGCCATTGTCTCAAGACTACTGCTTGGACTTGTAGTTGTTTCAGAAACTGTTGAAGTCACTAAAGATGTAGGCACCTCTCCCAATACTGTGGATTCAGACACAGATTCAGTTACTTTTGTTGAACTTTCTACATTTAGAGCTTCTCCTGTAGGTAAAATTGTTAAAGGTAGGCTGGAAGTAACTGATGTCAATACTTGAGTAAATGTAGAAGGAAGCTCTGCTGTTGTGCTTACTGTGGATTGTGAAGATGTTTTTGATTCTACATTTCCTGTTAAAGCCCCACTAGTGGCAGTTGTTGAAGATATAACAGCCATTGTCTCAAGACTACTGCTTGGACTTGTAGTTGTTTCAGAAACTGTTGAAGTCACTAAAGATGTAGGCACCTCTCCCAATACTGTGGATTCAGACACAGATTCAGTTGCTTTTGTTGAACTTTCTACAGTTAGAGCTTCTCCTGTAGGTAAAACTGTTGAAGGTACGCTGGAAGTAACTGATGTCAATAACTGAGTAAATGTAGAAGGAAGCTCTGCTGTTGTGCTTACTGTGGATTGTGAAGATGTTTGTGATTCTACATTTCCTGTTAAAGCCCCACTAGTGGCAGTTGTTGAAGATGTAACAGACATTGTCTCAAGACTACTGCTTGGACTTGTAGTTGTTTCGGAAAGTGTTGAAGCCAGTAAAGATGTAGGCACCTCTCCCAATACTGTGGACTCAGACACAGATTCAATTACTTTTGTTGAACTTTCTACAGTTAGAGCTTCTCCTGTAGGTAAAACTGATGAAGGTACGCTGGAAGTAACTGATGTCAATACTTGAGTAAATGTAGAAGGAAGCTCTGCTGTTGTGCTTACTGTGGATTGTGAAGATGTTTTTGATTCTACATTTCCTGTTAAAGCCCCACTAGTGGCAGTTGTTGAAGATGTAACAGACATTGTCTCAAGACTACTGCTTGGACTTGTAGTTGTTTCGGAAACTGTTGAAGCCAGTAAAGATGTAGGCACCTCTCCCAATACTGTGGACTCAGACACAGATTCAGTTACTTTTGTTGAACTTTCTACAGTTAGAGCTTCTCCTGTAGGTAAAATTGTTGAAGGTAGGCTGGAAGTAACTGATGTCAATACTTGAGTAAATGTAGAAGGAAGCTCTGCTGTTGTGCTTCCTGTGGATTGTGAAGATGTTTTTGATTCTACATTTCCTGTTAAAGCCCCACTAGTGGCAGTTGTTGAAGATGTAACAGACATTGTCTCAAGACTACTGCTTGGACTTGTAGTTGTTTCGGAAACTGTTGAAGCCAGTAAAGATGTAGGCACCTCTCCCAATACTGTGGACTCAGACACAGATTCAGTAACTTTTGTTGAACTTTCTAAAGTCAGAGCTTCTCCTGTAGGTAAAACTTTTGAAGGTAGGCTGGAAGTAACTGATGTCAATACTTGAGTAAATGTAGAAGGAAGCTCTGCTGTTGTGCTTACTGTGGATTGTGAAGATGTTTTTGATTCTACATTTCCTGTTAAAGCCCCACTAGTGGCAGTTGTTGAAGATATAACAGCCATTGTCTCAAGACTACTGCTTGGACTTGTAGTTGTTTCAGAAACTGTTGAAGTCACTAAAGATGTAGGCACCTCTCCCAATACTGTGGATTCAGACACAGATTCAGTTACTTTTGTTGAACTTTCTACATTTAGAGCTTCTCCTGTAGGTAAAATTGTTAAAGGTAGGCTGGAAGTAACTGATGTCAATACTTGAGTAAATGTAGAAGGAAGCTCTGCTGTTGTGCTTACTGTGGATTGTGAAGATGTTTTTGATTCTACATTTCCTGTTAAAGCCCCACTAGTGGCAGTTGTTGAAGATATAACAGCCATTGTCTCAAGACTACTGCTTGGACTTGTAGTTGTTTCAGAAACTGTTGAAGTCACTAAAGATGTAGGCACCTCTCCCAATACTGTGGATTCAGACACAGATTCAGTTGCTTTTGTTGAACTTTCTACAGTTAGAGCTTCTCCTGTAGGTAAAACTGTTGAAGGTACGCTGGAAGTAACTGATGTCAATAACTGAGTAAATGTAGAAGGAAGCTCTGCTGTTGTGCTTACTGTGGATTGTGAAGATGTTTGTGATTCTACATTTCCTGTTAAAGCCCCACTAGTGGCAGTTGTTGAAGATGTAACAGACATTGTCTCAAGACTACTGCTTGGACTTGTAGTTGTTTCGGAAAGTGTTGAAGCCAGTAAAGATGTAGGCACCTCTCCCAATACTGTGGACTCAGACACAGATTCAATTACTTTTGTTGAACTTTCTACAGTTAGAGCTTCTCCTGTAGGTAAAACTGTTGAAGGTACGCTGGAAGTAACTGATGTCAATACTTGAGTAAATGTAGAAGGAAGCTCTGCTGTTGTGCTTACTGTGGATTGTGAAGATGTTTTTGATTCTACATTTCCTGTTAAAGCCCCACTAGTGGCAGTTGTTGAAGATGTAACAGACATTGTCTCAAGACTACTGCTTGGACTTGTAGTTGTTTCGGAAACTGTTGAAGCCAGTAAAGATGTAGGCACCTCTCCCAATACTGTGGACTCAGACACAGATTCAGTTACTTTTGTTGAACTTTCTACAGTTAGAGCTTCTCCTGTAGGTAAAATTGTTGAAGGTAGGCTGGAAGTAACTGATGTCAATACTTGAGTAAATGTAGAAGGAAGCTCTGCTGTTGTGCTTCCTGTGGATTGTGAAGATGTTTTTGATTCTACATTTCCTGTTAAAGCCCCACTAGTGGCAGTTGTTGAAGATGTAACAGACATTGTCTCAAGACTACTGCTTGGACTTGTAGTTGTTTCGGAAACTGTTGAAGCCAGTAAAGATGTAGGCACCTCTCCCAATACTGTGGACTCAGACACAGATTCAGTAACTTTTGTTGAACTTTCTAAAGTCAGAGCTTCTCCTGTAGGTAAAACTTTTGAAGGTAGGCTGGAAGTAACTGATGTCAATACTTGAGTAAATGTAGAAGGAAGCTCTGCTGTTGTGCTTACTGTGGATTGTGAAGATGTTTTTGATTCTACATTTCCTGTTAAAGCCCCACTAGTGGCAGTTGTTGAAGATGTAACAGACATTGTCTCAAAACTACTGCTTGGACTTGTAGTTGTTTCAGAAACTTTTGAAGTCAGTAAAGATGTAAGCACCTCTCCCAATACTGTGGATTCAGACACAGATTCAGTTACTTTTGTTGAACTTTCTACAGTTAGAGCTTCTCCTGTAGGTAAAACTGTTGAAGGTATGCTGGAAGTAACTGATGTCAATATTTGAGTAAATGTAGAAGGAAGCTCTGCTGTTGTGCTTACTGTGGATTGTGAAGATGTTTCTGATTCTACATTTCCTGTTAAAGCCCCACTAGTGGCAGTTGTTGAAGATGTAACAGACATTGTCTCAAGACTACTGCTTGGACTTGTAGTTGTTTCGGAAAGTGTTGAAGCCAGTAAAGATGTAGGCACCTCTCCCAATACTGTGGACTCAGACACAGATTTAGTTACTTTTGTTGAACTTTCTACAGTTAGAGCTTCTCCTGTAGGTAAAACTGTTGAAGGTACGCTGGAAGTAACTGATGTCAATACTTGAGTAAATGTAGAAGGAAGCTCTGCTGTTGTGCTTACTGTGGATTGTGAAGATGTTTCTGATTCTACATTTCCTGTTAAAGTCCCACTAGTGGCAGTTGTTGAAGATGTAACAGACATTGTCTCAAGACTACTGCTTGGACTTGTAGTTGTTTCGGAAACTGTTGAAGTCGCTAAAGATGTAGGCACCTCTCCCAATACTGTGGACTCAGACACAGATTCAGTTACTTTTGATGAGCTTTCTACAGTTAGAGCTTCTCCTGTAGGTAAAATTGTTAAAGGTAGGCTGGAAGTAACTGATGTCAATACTTGAGTAAATGTAGAAGGAAGCTCTGCTGTTGTGCTTACTATGGATTGTGAAGATGTTTCTGATTCTACATTTCCTGTTAAAGCCCCACTAGTGGCAGTTGTTGAAGATGTAACAGACATTGTTTCAAAACTACTGCTTGGACTTGTAGTTGTTTCGGAAACTATTGAAGTCAGTAAAGATGTAAGCACCTCTCCCAATACTGTGGATTCAGACACAGATTCAGTTGCTTTTGTTGAACTTTCTACAGTTAGAGCTTCTCCTGTAGGTAAAACTGTTGAAGGTACACTGGAAGTAACTGATGTCAATACTTGAGTAAATGTAGAAGGAATCTCTGCTGTTGTGCTTACTGTGGATTGTGAAGATGTTTCTGATTCTACATTTCCTGTTAAAGCCCCACTAGTGGCAGTTGTTGAAGATGTAACAGACATTGTCTCAAAACTACTGCTTGGACTTGTAGTTGTTTCAGAAACTGTTGAAGTCAGTAAAGATGTAGGCACCTCTCCCAATACTGTGGATTCAGACACAGATTCAGTTGCTTTTGTTGAACTTTCTACAGTTAGAGCTTCTCCTGTAGGTAAAACTGTTGAAGGTACGCTGGAAGTAACTGATGTCAATACTTGAGTAAATGTAGAAGGAAGCTCTGCTGTTGTGCTTACTGTGGATTGTGAAGATGTTTCTGATTCTACATTTCCTGTTAAAGCCCCACTAGTGGCAGTTGTTGAAGATGTAACAGACAATGTCTCAAGACTACTGCTTGGACTTGTAGTTGTTTCGGAAACTGTTGAAGTCGCTAAAGATGTAGGCACCTCTTCCAATACTGTGGACTCAGACACAGATTCAGTTACTTTTGTTGAACTTTCTACAGTTAGAGCTTCTCCTGTAGGTAAAATTGTTGAAGGTAGGCTGGAAGTAACTGATGTCAATACTTGAGTAAATGTAGAAGGAAGCTCTGCTGTTGTGCTTACTGTGGATTGTGAAGATGATTGTGATTCTACATTTCCTGTTAAAGCCCCACTAGTGGCAGTTGTTGAAGATGTAACAGACATTGTCTCAAGACTACTGCTTGGACTTGTAGTTGTTTCGGAAACTGTTGAAGTCGCTAAAGATGTAGGCACCTCTCCCAATACTGTGGACTCAGACACAGATTCAGTTGCTTTTGTTGAACTTTCTACAGTTAGAGCTTCTCCTGTAGGTAAAATTGTTAAAGGTAGGCTGGAAGTAACTGATGTCAATACTTGAGTAAATGTAGAAGGAAGCTCTGCTGTTGTGCTTACTGTGGATTGTGAAGATGTTTCTGATTCTACATTTCCTGTTAAAGCCCCACTAGTGGCAGTTGTTGAAGATGTAACAGACATTGTTTCAAGAGTACTGCTTGGACTTGTAGTTGTTTCGGAAACTGTTGAAGTCACTAAAGATGTAGGCAACTCTCCCAATACTGTGGATTCAGACACAGATTCAGTTGCTTTTGTTGAACTTTCTACAGTTAGAGCTTCTCCTGTAGGTAAAACTGTTGAAGGTACGCTGGAAGTAACTGATGTCAATACTTGAGTAAATGTATAAGGAAGCTCTGCTGTTGTGCTTACTGTGGATTGTGAAGATGTTTCTGATTCTACATTTCCTGTTAAAGCCCCACTAGTGGCAGTTGTTGAAGATGTAACAGACATTGTTTCAAGACTACTGCTTGGACTTGTAGTTGTTTCGGAAACTATTGAAGTCACTAACGATGTAGGCACCTCTCCCAATACTGTGGATTCAGACACAGATTCAGTTGCTTTTGTTGAAATTTCTACAGTTAGAGCTTCTCCTGTAGGTAAAACTGTTGAAGGTACGCTGGAAGTAACTGATGTCAATACTTGAGTAAATGTAGAAGGAAGCTCTGCTGTTGTGCTTACTGTGGATTGTGAAGATGTTTCTGATTCTACATTTCCTGTTAAAGCCCCACTAGTGGCAGTTGTTGAAGATGTAACAGACATTGTCTCAAGACTACTGCTTGGACTTGTAGTTGTTTCGGAAACTGTTGAAGCTTGTAAAGATGTAGGCAACTCTCCCAATACTGTGGATTCAGACACAGATTCAGTTGCTTTTGTTGAACTTTCTACAGTTAGAGCTTCTCCTGTAGGTAAAACTGTTGAAGGTACGCTGGAAGTAACTGATGTCAATACTTGAGTAAATGTAGAAGGAAGCTCTGCTGTTGTGCTTACTGTGGATTGTGAAGATGTTTCTGATTCTACATTTCCTGTTAAAGCCCCACTAGTGGCAGTTGTTGAAGATGTAACAGACATTGTCTCAAGACTACTGCTTGGACTTGTAGTTGTTTCGGAAACTGTTGAAGCTAGTAAAGATGTAGGCAACTCTCCCAATACTGTGGATTCAGACACAGATTCAGTTGCTTTTGTTGAACTTTCTACAGTTAGAGCTTCTCCTGTAGGTAAAACTGTTGAAGGTACGCTGGAAGTAACTGATGTCAATACTTGAGTAAATGTAGAAGGAAGCTCTGCTGTTGTGCTTACTGTGGATTGTGAAGATGTTTCTGATTCTACATTTCCTGTTAAAGCCCCACTAGTGGCAGTTGTTGAAGATGTAACAGACATTGTTTCAAGACTACTGCTTGGACTTGTAGTTGTTTCGGAAACTATTGAAGTCACTAAAGATGTAAGCACCTCTCGCAATACTGTGGATTCAGACACAGATTCAGTTGCTTTTGTTGAACTTTCTACAGTTAGAGCTTCTCCTGTAGGTAAAACTGTTGAAGGTACGCTGGAAGTAACTGATGTCAATACTTGAGTAAATGTAGAAGGAAGCTCTGCTGTTGTGCTTACTGTGGATTGTGAAGATGTTTGTGATTCTACATTTCCTGTTAAAGCCCCACTAGTGGCAGTTGTTGAAGATGTAACAGACATTGTCTCAAGACTACTGCTTGGACTTGTAGTTGTTTCGGAAACTGTTGAAGCCAGTAAAGATGTAGGCAACTCTCCCAATACTGTGGATTCAGACACAGATTCAGTTGCTTTTGTTGAACTTTCTACAGTTAGAGCTTCTCCTGTAGGTAAAAATGTTGAAGGTACGCTGGAAGTAACTGATGTCAATACTTGAGTAAGTGTAGAAGGAAGCTCTGCTGTTGTGCTTACTGTGGATTGTGAAGATGTTTCTGATTCTACATTTCCTGTTAAAGCCCCACTAGTGGCAGTTGTTGAAGATGTAACAGACATTGTTTCAAGACTACTGCTTGGACTTGTAGTTGTTTCGGAAACTATTGAAGTCACTAAAGATGTAGGCACCTCTCCCAATACTGTGGATTCAGACACAGATTCAGTTGCTTTTGTTGAAATTTCTACAGTTAGAGCTTCTCCTGTAGGTAAAACTGTTGAAGGTACGCTGGAAGTAACTGATGTCAATACTTGAGTAAATGTAGAAGGAAGCTTTGCTGTTGTGCTTACTGTGGATTGTGAAGATGTTTCTGATTCTACATTTCCTGTTAAAGCCCCACTAGTGGCAGTTGTTGAAGATGTAACAGACATTGTCTCAAGACTACTGCTTGGACTTGTAGTTGTTTCGGAAACTGTTGAAGCTAGTAAAGATGTAGGCAACTCTCCCAATACTGTGGATTCAGACACAGATTCAGTTGCTTTTGTTGAACTTTCTACAGTTAGAGCTTCTCCTGTAGGTAAAACTGTTGAAGGTACGCTGGAAGTAACTGATGTCAATACTTGAGTAAATGTAGAAGGAAGCTCTGCTGTTGTGCTTACTGTGGATTGTGAAGATGTTTCTGATTCTACATTTCCTGTTAAAGCCCCACTAGTGGCAGTTGTTGAAGATGTAACAGACATTGTCTCAAGAACACTGCTTGGACTTGTAGTTGTTTCGGAAACTGTTGAAGCCAGTAAAGATGTAGGCACGTCTCCCAATACTGTGGACTCAGACACAGATTCAGTTACTTTTGTTGAACTTTCTACAGTTAGAGCTTCTCCTGTAGGTAAAATTGTTGAAGGTAGGCTGGAAGTAACTGATGTCAATACTTGAGTAAATGTAGAAGGAATCTCTGCTGTTGTGCTTACTGTGGATTGTGAAGATGTTTCTGATTCTACATTTCCTGTTAAAGCCCCACTAGTGGCAGTTGTTGAAGATGTAACAGACATTGTTTCAAGACTACTGCTTGGACTTGTAGTTGTTTCGGAAACTATTGAAGTCACTAAAGATGTAAGCACCTCTCGCAATACTGTGGATTCCGACACAGATTCAGTTGCTTTTGTTGAACTTTCTACAGTTAGAGCTTCACCTGTAGGTAAAACTGTTGAAGGTACGCTGGAAGTAACTGATGTCAATACTTGAGTAAATGTAGAAGGAATCTCTGCTGTTGTGCTTACTGTGGATTGTGAAGATGTTTCTGATTCTACATTTCCTGTTAAAGCCCAACTAGTGGCAGTTGTTGAAGATGTAACAGACATTGTTTCAAGACTACTGCTTGGACTTGTAGTTGTTTCGGAAACTATTGAAGTCACTAAAGATGTAAGCACTTCTCGCAATACTGTGGATTCAGACACAGATTCAGTTGCTTTTGTTGAACTTTCTACAGTTAGAGCTTCACCTGTAGGTAAAACTGTTGAAGGTACGCTGGAAGTAACTGATGTCAATACTTGAGTAAATGTAGAAGGAATCTCTGCTGTTGTGCTTACTGTGGATTGTGAAGATGTTTCTGATTCTACATTTCCTGTTAAAGCCCCACTAGTGGCAGTTGTTGAAGATGTAACAGACATTGTCTCGAGACTACTGCTTGGACTTGTAGTTGTTTCGGAAACTATTGAAGTCACTAAAGATGTAGGCACCTCTCCCAATACTGTGGATTCAGACACAGATTCAGTTGCTTTTGTTGAACTTTCTACAGTTAGAGCTTCTCCTGTAGGTAAAACTGTTGAAGGTACGCTGGAAGTAACTGATGTCAATACTTGAGTAAATGTATAAGGAAGCTCTGCTGTTGTGCTTACTGTGGATTGTGAAGATGTTTCTGATTCTACATTTCCTGTTAAAGCCCCACTAGTGGCAGTTGTTGAAGATGTAACAGACATTGTTTCAAGACTACTGCTTGGACTTGTAGTTGTTTCGGAAACTATTGAAGTCACTAACGATGTAGGCACCTCTCCCAATACTGTGGATTCAGACACAGATTCAGTTGCTTTTGTTGAAATTTCTACAGTTAGAGCTTCTCCTGTAGGTAAAACTGTTGAAGGTACGCTGGAAGTAACTGATGTCAATACTTGAGTAAATGTAGAAGGAAGCTCTGCTGTTGTGCTTACTGTGGATTGTGAAGATGTTTCTGATTCTACATTTCCTGTTAAAGCCCCACTAGTGGCAGTTGTTGAAGATGTAACAGACATTGTCTCAAGACTACTGCTTGGACTTGTAGTTGTTTCGGAAACTGTTGAAGCTTGAAAAGATGTAGGCAACTCTCCCAATACTGTGGATTCAGACACAGATTCAGTTGCTTTTGTTGAACTTTCTACAGTTAGAGCTTCTCCTGTAGGTAAAACTGTTGAAGGTACGCTGGAAGTAACTGATGTCAATACTTGAGTAAATGTAGAAGGAAGCTCTGCTGTTGTGCTTACTGTGGATTGTGAAGATGTTTCTGATTCTACATTTCCTGTTAAAGCCCCACTAGTGGCAGTTGTTGAAGATGTAACAGACATTGTCTCAAGACTACTGCTTGGACTTGTAGTTGTTTCGGAAACTGTTGAAGCTAGTAAAGATGTAGGCAACTCTCCCAATACTGTGGATTCAGACACAGATTCAGTTGCTTTTGTTGAACTTTCTACAGTTAGAGCTTCTCCTGTAGGTAAAACTGTTGAAGGTACGCTGGAAGTAACTGATGTCAATACTTGAGTAAATGTAGAAGGAAGCACTGCTGTTGTGCTTACTGTGGATTGTGAAGATGTTTCTGATTCTACATTTCCTGTTAAAGCCCCACTAGTGGCAGTTGTTGAAGATGTAACAGACATTGTTTCAAGACTACTGCTTGGACTTGTAGTTGTTTCGGAAACTATTGAAGTCACTAAAGATGTAAGCACCTCTCGCAATACTGTGGATTCAGACACAGATTCAGTTGCTTTTGTTGAACTTTCTACAGTTAGAGCTTCTCCTGTAGGTAAAACTGTTGAAGGTACGCTGGAAGTAACTGATGTCAATACTTGAGTAAATGTAGAAGGAAGCTCTGCTGTTGTGCTTACTGTGGATTGTGAAGATGTTTGTGATTCTACATTTCCTGTTAAAGCCCCACTAGTGGCAGTTGTTGAAGATGTAACAGACATTGTCTCAAGACTACTGCTTGGACTTGTAGTTGTTTCGGAAACTGTTGAAGCCAGTAAAGATGTAGGCAACTCTCCCAATACTGTGGATTCAGACACAGATTCAGTTGCTTTTGTTGAACTTTCTACAGTTAGAGCTTCTCCTGTAGGTAAAAATGTTGAAGGTACGCTGGAAGTAACTGATGTCAATACTTGAGTAAGTGTAGAAGGAAGCTCTGCTGTTGTGCTTACTGTGGATTGTGAAGATGTTTCTGATTCTACATTTCCTGTTAAAGCCCCACTAGTGGCAGTTGTTGAAGATGTAACAGACATTGTTTCAAGACTACTGCTTGGACTTGTAGTTGTTTCGGAAACTATTGAAGTCACTAAAGATGTAGGCACCTCTCCCAATACTGTGGATTCAGACACAGATTCAGTTGCTTTTGTTGAAATTTCTACAGTTAGAGCTTCTCCTGTAGGTAAAACTGTTGAAGGTACGCTGGAAGTAACTGATGTCAATACTTGAGTAAATGTAGAAGGAAGCTCTGCTGTTGTGCTTACTGTGGATTGTGAAGATGTTTCTGATTCTACATTTCCTGTTAAAGCCCCACTAGTGGCAGTTGTTGAAGATGTAACAGACATTGTCTCAAGACTACTGCTTGGACTTGTAGTTGTTTCGGAAACTGTTGAAGCTAGTAAAGATGTAGGCAACTCTCCCAATACTGTGGATTCAGACACAGATTCAGTTGCTTTTGTTGAACTTTCTACAGTTAGAGCTTCTCCTGTAGGTAAAACTGTTGAAGGTACGCTGGAAGTAACTGATGTCAATACTTGAGTAAATGTAGAAGGAAGCTCTGCTGTTGTGCTTACTGTGGATTGTGAAGATGTTTCTGATTCTACATTTCCTGTTAAAGCCCCACTAGTGGCAGTTGTTGAAGATGTAACAGACATTGTTTCAAGACTACTGCTTGGACTTGTAGTTGTTTCGGAAACTATTGAAGTCACTAAAGATGTAAGCACCTCTCGCAATACTGTGGATTCCGACACAGATTCAGTTGCTTTTGTTGAACTTTCTACAGTTAGAGCTTCACCTGTAGGTAAAACTGTTGAAGGTACGCTGGAAGTAACTGATGTCAATACTTGAGTAAATGTAGAAGGAATCTCTGCTGTTGTGCTTACTGTGGATTGTGAAGATGTTTCTGATTCTACATTTCCTGTTAAAGCCCAACTAGTGGCAGTTGTTGAAGATGTAACAGACATTGTTTCAAGACTACTGCTTGGACTTGTAGTTGTTTCGGAAACTATTGAAGTCACTAAAGATGTAAGCACTTCTCGCAATACTGTGGATTCAGACACAGATTCAGTTGCTTTTGTTGAACTTTCTACAGTTAGTGCTTCACCTGTAGGTAAAACTGTTGAAGGTATGCTGGAAGTAACTGATGTCAATACTTGAGTAAATGTAGAAGGAATCTCTGCTGTTGTGCTTACTGTGGATTGTGAAGATGTTTCTGATTCTACATTTCCTGTTAAAGCCCCACTAGTGGCAGTTGTTGAAGATGTAACAGACATTGTCTCGAGACTACTGCTTGGACTTGAAGTTCTTTCGGAAACTGTTGAAGTCAGTAAAGATGTAGGCAGCTCTCCCAATACTGTGAACTCAGACACAGATTCAGTTACTTTTGTTGAACTCTCTACAGTTAGAGCTTCTCCTGTAGGTAAAACTGTTGAAGGTACGCTGGAAGTAACTGATGTCAATACTTGAGTAAATGTAGAAGGAAGCTCTGCTGTTGTGCTTACTGTGGATTGTGAAGATGTTTCTGATTCTACATTTCCTGTTAAAGCCCCACTAGTGGCAGTTGTTGAAGATGTAACAGACATTGTCTCAAGACTACTGCTTGGACTTGTAGTTGTTTCGGAAACTGTTGAAGCCAGTAAAGATGTAGGCACGTCTCCCAATACTGTGGACACAGACACAGATTCAGTTACTTTTGTTGAACTTTCTACAGTTAGAGCTTCTCCTGTAGGTAAAATTGTTGAAGGTAGGCTGGAAGTAACTGATGTCAATACTTGAGTAAATGTATAAGGAATCTCTGCTGTTGTGCTTACTGTGGATTGTGAAGATGTTTCTGATTCTACATTTCCTGTTAAAGCCCCACTAGTGGCAGTTGTTGAAGATGTAACAGACATTGTTTCAAGACTACTGCTTGGACTTGTAGTTGTTTCGGAAACTATTGAAGTCACTAAAGATGTAAGCACCTCTCGCAATACTGTGGATTCCGACACAGATTCAGTTGCTTTTGTTGAACTTTCTACAGTTAGAGCTTCACCTGTAGGTAAAACTGTTGAAGGTACGCTGGAAGTAACTGATGTCAATACTTGAGTAAATGTAGAAGGAATCTCTGCTGTTGTGCTTACTGTGGATTGTGAAGATG
This sequence comes from Hoplias malabaricus, assembly GCF_029633855.1. Classification (NCBI taxonomy): domain Eukaryota; kingdom Metazoa; phylum Chordata; class Actinopteri; order Characiformes; family Erythrinidae; genus Hoplias; species Hoplias malabaricus. Next base: position 44,365,390 of record NC_089807.1, read on the forward strand.
TTTCTGATTCTACATTTCCTGTTAAAGCCCAACTAGTGGCAGTTGTTGAAGATGTAACAGACATTGTTTCAAGACTACTGCTTGGACTTGTAGTTGTTTCGGAAACTATTGAAGTCACTAAAGATGTAAGCACTTCTCGCAATACTGTGGATTCAGACACAGATTCAGTTGCTTTTGTTGAACTTTCTACAGTTAGTGCTTCACCTGTAGGTAAAACTGTTGAAGGTATGCTGGAAGTAACTGATGTCAATACTTGAGTAAATGTAGAAGGAATCTCTGCTGTTGTGCTTACTGTGGATTGTGAAGATGTTTCTGATTCTACATTTCCTGTTAAAGCCCCACTAGTGGCAGTTGTTGAAGATGTAACAGACATTGTCTCGAGACTACTGCTTGGACTTGAAGTTCTTTCGGAAACTGTTGAAGTCAGTAAAGATGTAGGCACCTCTCCCAATACTGTGAACTCAGACACAGATTCAGTTACTTTTGTTGAACTCTCTACAGTTAGAGCTTCTCCTGTAGGTAAAACTGTTGAAGGTACGCTGGAAGTAACTGATGTCAATACTTGAGTAAATGTAGAAGGAAGCTCTGCTGTTGTGCTTACTGTGGATTGTGAAGATGTTTCTGATTCTACATTTCCTGTTAAAGCCCCACTAGTGGCAGTTGTTGAAGATGTAACAGACATTGTCTCAAGACTACTGCTTGGACTTGTAGTTGTTTCGGAAACTGTTGAAGCTAGTAAAGATGTAGGCAACTCTCCCAATACTGTGGATTCAGACACAGATTCAGTTGCTTTTGTTGAACTTTCTACAGTTAGAGCTTCTCCTGTAGGTAAAACTGTTGAAGGTACGCTGGAAGTAACTGATGTCAATACTTGAGTAAATGTAGAAGGAATCTCTGCTGTTGTGCTTACTGTGGATTGTGAAGATGTTTCTGATTCTACATTTCCTGTTAAAGCCCCACTAGTGGCAGTTGTTGAAGATGTAACAGACATTGTTTCAAGACTACTGCTTGGACTTGTAGTTGTTTCGGAAACTATTGAAGTCACTAAAGATGTAAGCACCTCTCGCAATACTGTGGATTCCGACACAGATTCAGTTGCTTTTGTTGAACTTTCTACAGTTAGAGCTTCACCTGTAGGTAAAACTGTTGAAGGTACGCTGGAAGTAACTGATGTCAATACTTGAGTAAATGTAGAAGGAATCTCTGCTGTTGTGCTTACTGTGGATTGTGAAGATGTTTCTGATTCTACATTTCCTGTTAAAGCCCCACTAGTGGCAGTTGTTGAAGATGTAACAGACATTGTCTCAAGACTACTGCTTGGACTTGTAGTTGTTTCGGAAACTGTTGAAGCTAGTAAAGATGTAGGCAACTCTCCCAATACTGTGGACTCAGACACAGATTCAGTTACTTTTGTTGAACTTTCTACAGTTAGAGCTTCCCCTATAGGTAAAACTGTTAAAGGAAGCTCTGCTGTTGTGCTTACTGTGGATTGTGAAGATGTTTCTGATTCTACATTTCCTGTTAAAGCCCCACTAGTGGCAGTTGTTGAAGATGTAACAGACATTGTCTCAAGACTACTGCTTGGACTTGTAGTTGTTTCGGAAACTGCTGAAGCTAGTAAAGATGTAGGCAACTCTCCCAATACTGTGGATTCAGACACAGATTCAGTTGCTTTTGTTGAACTTTCTACAGTTAGAGCTTCTCCTGTAGGTAAAACTGTTGAAGGTACGCTGGAAGTAACTGATGTCAATACTTGAGTAAATGTAGAAGGAAGCTCTGCTGTTGTGCTCACTGTGGATTGTGAAGATGTTTCTGATTCTACATTTCCTGTTAAAGCCCCACTAGTGGCAGTTGTTGAAGATGTAACAGACATTGTCTCAAGACTACTGCTTGGACTTGTAGTTGTTTCAGAAACTGTTGAAGCTAGTAAAGATGTAGGCAACTCTCCCAATACTGTGGATTCAGACACAGATTCAGTTGCTTTGGTTGAACTTTCTACAGTTAGAGCTTCTCCTGTAGGTAAAACTGTTGAAGGTACGCTGGAAGTAACTGATGTCAATACTTGAGTAAATGTAGAAGGAAGCTCTGCTGTTGTGCTTCCTGTGGATTGTGAAGATGTTTCTGATTCTACATTTCCTGTTAAAGCCCCACTAGTGGCAGTTGTTGAAGATGTAACAGACATTGTCTCAAGACTACTGCTTGGACTTGTAGTTGTTTCAGAAACTGTTGAAGCTAGTAAAGATGTAGGCAACTCTCCCAATACTGTGGATTCAGACACAGATTCAGTTGCTTTGGTTGAACTTTCTACAGTTAGAGCTTCTCCTGTAGGTAAAACTGTTGAAGGTACGCTGGAAGTAACTGATGTCAATACTTGAGTAAATGTAGAAGGAAGCTCTGCTGTTGTGCTTCCTGTGGATTGTGAAGATGTTTCTGATTCTACATTTCCTGTTAAAGCCCCACTAGTGGCAGTTGTTGAAGATGTAACAGACATTGTCTCAAGACTACTGCTTGGACTTGTAGTTGTTTCGGAAACTGTTGAAGCTAGTAAAGATGTAGGCAACTCTCCCAATACTGTGGACTCAGACACAGATTCAGTTACTTTTGTTGAACTTTCTACAGTTAGAGCTTCCCCTATAGGTAAAACTGTTAAAGGTACGCTGGAAGTAACTGATGTCAATACTTGAGTAAATGTAGAAGGAAGCTCTGCTGTTGTGCTTACTGTGGATTGTGAAGATGTTTCTGATTCTACATTTCCTGTTAAAGCCCCACTAGTGCCAGTTGTTGAAGATGTAACAGACATTGTCTCAAGAACACTGCTTGGACTTGTAGTTGTTTCGGAAACTGTTGAAGCCAGTAAAGATGTAGGCACGTCTCCCAATACTGTGGACTCAGACACAGATTCAGTTACTTTTGTTGAACTTTCTACAGTTAGAGCTTCTCCTGTAGGTAAAATTGTTGAAGGTAGGCTGGAAGTATCTGATGTCAATACTTGAGTAAATGTAGAAGGAATCTCTGCTGTTGTGCTTACTGTGGATTGTGAAGATGTTTCTGATTCTACATTTCCTGTTAAAGCCCCACTAGTGGCAGTTGTTGAAGATGTAACAGACATTGTTTCAAGACTACTGCTTGGACTTGTAGTTGTTTCGGAAACTATTGAAGTCACTAAAGATGTAAGCACCTCTCCCAATACTGTGGACTCAGACACAGATTCAGTTACTTTTGTTGAACTTTCTACAGTTAGAGCTTCTCCTGTAGGTAAAACTGTTGAAGGTACGCTGGAAGTAACTGATGTCAATACTTGAGTAAATGTAGAAGGAAGCTCTGCTGTTGTGCTTACTGTGGATTGTGAAGATGTTTCTGATTCTACATTTCCTGTTAAAGCCCCACTAGTGCCAGCTGTTGAAGATGTAACAGACATTGTCTCAAGACTACTTCTTGGACTTGTACTTGTTTCGGGAACTGTTGAAGTCAGTAAAGATGTAGGCACCTCTCCCAGTACTGTGGACTCAGACGCAGATTCAGTTACTTTTGTTGAACTTTCTATAGTTAGAGCTTCTCCTGTAGGTAAAACTGTTAAAGGTAGGCTGGAAGTATCTGATGTCAATACTTGAGTAAATGTAGAAGGAAGCTCTGCTGTTGTGCTTCCTGTGGATTGTGGACATGTCTTTGATTCTAAATTTGCTGTAAAGGACCCACTAGTGGTAGTTGTTGAAGATGAAACAAACATTGTATCAAGACTACTGCTTGAACTTGTAGCTGTTTCTGAAACTGTTGAATCCAGTGAAGATGTAGGCACCTCTCCCAATGATAAAGGCATATCTGTGGAACTCATGCCTTGAGTAACTGTGGCCAGTAGCAGGTTAGGTGTTGGAGACATTTCTGTTGTGGAAGATGAGAACATCTCATTGGTTGAACTTGGAAATTGTTCAGAAGATGTAGAGATAAATGAAGTTGACAATGTCATCACTGCTGTAGATTCTTTTACTGTTGTCAATCCTTTAGATGTGGATAGTTGCTGGTTTGTTGATTCTAGTTTCATAGGAGAATTTGTAGAAATTGTTCCTTGTGTATCTGACACTGGTGTTTGTGTGGAATACACTTCTGTAGTGGTGCTAGGTGTATACTGGGCTAAAGTTGGTGAGCCTACTTTTGTTGTTGTTGATATGGCAGATGATGTGAGAACTGACAATGTCTCCACACTAACAGTTGAACTAGAAGCTGTTGAAGAATTGCTGTCCAGTGTAGGAGTTAATGAACCAACTGCTGTAGTAATTTCTGTCATTGTTGTATTTGGGTCCACAGTTGTGATAGATTCTGAAGCTTCTGTGTAATGTCCTACCACACTTAGGTTCCAGAGGATAAACACTGTATTGTGAAATAGAAGCTAATTAATTAAATACAATATATCTTTGATATGTAATTTTTGTCCATTTTGATATTTTGAAAATGTAATATTCAATGCATGGTTCATGGCTTATATGAAAAAGAACAGTGTTTTAAATACTAGTTTCTTACCTATGGAGTAAAATATGCATTTTGCTGCACGTCTTGCTTTGCCATGCACAAACAGAGATATTTTTCTGCAATTACAAATTAAGCCCAAACTAAAATGTTAATACAAATTTCACATGAATATATCAACATTTTTACACATACATTTCTAATCATGACTGAATTAGAATATAATTTGAACGTAACATCTTTAAATTCTTTCATCCCACAAATCAAATTCAGCATTTCTATCACATTTAAAAATAGTGCCTTAGAGCTTTTTTCAGTCTGGATATTAATAAATCCATAAAGGTTTTGTTAAAATCCAGACAGAGAAAAAAACTAAGGATTAAGGACATAAGGATAAATAAATAAATAAATAAATATTGTGGCACCAGCCACTATGTTGATTAAGTGGGCTACATACAACGTCACTACCCATAAACACCTGGGTTGTAAATAGTCATGTTTTATTGTAATAATTGTTTAAGTGTTTCAATTTATGTAGTGGTTTATGTGGGTCTTGTGCATCATCTTTTTGGCTTTCATTCTGTGCGGTTATATGTGGTTAATTTGATTAATTATGTGACTTACCATTTTTGTGTTGTGGTAATGTTTTGGTGTTGTCAGCCACTCTGGCTGTGTAAGGAATGTGTTTTATTCAGGTGCAATATGAGTTACGTTATTCACTGAAAGAGAAATAAACGACAGTTCTGCATTATGCTGAATCCTTGTAAGTCTCCTTCCTCATCCAGCATGCAACAATTGGTGTCAGAAGTGGCTCTCCAAAACGAGATGGAAAGAATCACGGAGGAGATCGAACGGATGCGGAGGGAGATGGAATATGCCCATCGGAAGAGCGGCAAAAGGTCCCAGCGGAGCTGTGACGGGCCGGACGGTTCCAGCTTGCTTCTCTCCGACCAGCGGATGATGCTGGGGGATACGAGCTCGACCACAAGCCCACCAGGGGCTGAGAATGGTTTATAGGACAGAATCTACGCCAGGAGCGGACGCCGCTACGAGCCCGCTGGGAACTGTAAGCACACAGAGTAATGCAAGCTACACGACAAACGGCAGAGTTTACGTGACGGCCGCCACATCCACGCAAACAACGGTTCAACTTCAGCTCCCCAGCTATGACGGTAATGCGGATTGGGTGGCTTTCGAGGCACAGCTGGAGATTGTGGCGAGCTTCGCAGGGTGGTCAGACGCGGAGACAGTGGCACACTTGTGCCTGGCGCTGCAAGACAAGGCAATGAGGGTTCTGGTGGAGCTGAATGTCAAAGTGAGCTGACGACGCTGAAATAGGCTTCACAAACCCGCTTTGGCCAACAACCCCCAGAGCTGGCGGCTAAACATCTATTGACGAGCCAGCAACGCAAACAGGGTGAGCGGATTGGCGTCTTGGCATCAGAGGTGGCTTTGCTGATGCACCAGGCCTACCCCTCCTTCCAGTGGGCAGCACAACAACAGCTGGCACTCCACCAATTTTTGAACGCGCTGGAGCCAGGCGCATTAGAGAAGCACATTCGACTGGCAGGTCCATGCATGCTGGACACTGCAGTGGATGAGGCAGAAAGAGCCGAACTGATCCTATCGGGTCAGACCTTCCCCTGGGGGTGCCATATTGCGGACCAGCCGGCCGGTGGCAGCTCAGGGCCCGGCTGGTAAATCGATTGTGTGCTGGCACTGCGGAGAGCGAGATCACAAGTCTATGTGCTGTGAATTTGCAGGAAACGTGACCGGAGCCTCCCGGTGAGGGTTGCGGTGGCTCCCGGTGGTCAAATTCTACCCTCTAAGTTTTCTTCAAGATTCGCCGGGTACAGTGGACACTACATCAGATGTTGCTTCGGTGAGACTTCGGTAAGGGCACTTATAGATACGGGCTCATCTGTGTCTCTGGTTAAACCTGGGTTGGATTTTGAGGCATGTTGGGGCCATCATCGACTTTGAGCGTGGGACTTTGTTGCTAAATGGGCGTTCTGTCAAGCTTTGCGATTAAACTTTAATGCGCGAGCAAGCGGTTGTGGATTCATGAGTAGTGGACGTGAGTGTTACGCCTGGGGGGGCAATTGCTGTGGCAAGCATCAGTCCATTACATGAATTGTGGCAACGTAGCAGCCAGGGGCTGTCTGAACCGCAAAAACGCCAGCTTTGAGAACCTGTTAGATCTATTTAAGGGTGTGTTTGCTGCTTCGGAAAGGGACTGCACCAGAACGGCGCTTTCTACCCATTCAATTGACATGAGAGATGCTCTACCTGTCCGGGTCAGAACGCACCGTCTCCCATTTTCAAAGCGTGTAGTAGCGGAGCAACAAATTTGTGAAATGGCAGCCGCTGGCGTCATCGAGCCATTGAGTAGTCCGTGGACCGCTCCCGTAGTTCTCGCAAAGAAAAAAGACGGAAATTGGAGGTTTTGTGTTGACTACCGGTGTTTAAATGCTGTTACCAGGGTGGACTCGTACCCTCTCCCGCACGTTGAAGACACATTGGCAAGGCAAGGCAAGGCAAGGCAAGGCAAGTTTATTTATAGAGCACCTTTCATACAGAAGCAATTCAAAGTGCTTTACAGAAAAAGAAATTACATTAAAAGCCAGAGTAAAATCATAAATTCCAATTAGACAATTACATAAAAAGAGTAAAATGATTAAAATGATTAAAACAATTTAAAATGACAATAAATGAAAAGAAATAAAAGAAATAAAATGCCGTTACAGAAAAGTGCAGAATATTTTAAACTGAGCTGTAAGCCTGCTCAAACAGGAGTGTTTTAAGTCTTGATTTAAATGTGTCTAACGTTGGGGCACTTCTAATATTCTCAGACAGCTGGTTCCATTTAAAAGTGGCATAGTAGCTAAATGCTGCCTCTCCATGTTTAGTTTTGACCTGAGGCAGGACTAACTGACTAGTTCCTAAAGCTCTGAGATCTCTGCTCGGCTCATATCTCTGTAGCAGATCTGATAAATACGCTGGTCCTACCCCATTTAGACATTTATAAACCAGTAATAACACCTTAAAGTCTATTCTATAACAGACTGGTATCCAGTGTAAGGATTTGAGGATGGGGGTGATATGATCTCTTCTTTTGCTCCGAGTGAGAACTCTGGCAGCTGCATTTTGAATCAGCTGAAGCTGTTTAATGGTCTTTTTTGGAAGTCCAGCTAAGAGACCATTACAGTAATCAATCCTGCTAGAAATAAAAGCATGGATAAGTTTCTCATTGGAACAATTATCTGGGATCAGTCCGTTGGATATGCGCAGTGGTTATTGGCAGGTACGGTTAGTAGACTCAGATAAGGAGAAAAATGCGTTTAGAATTGTAACTGAGTTGTGGCAATTCACTGTTCTTCCTTTCGGGTTTTGTAATGCGCTGGCCACATTCGAGCATCTGATGGAGCGTGTTTTAACCGGGGGTCTGAAAAACAAGTGTGTGGTGTATTTAGACGATGTTTTGGTCCATGCGCCCGATTTCGAGACCGCCCTGTCCAATTTGGAGTTAGTTTTGGACCTAATCGGGAAAGTGAACCTAAAATTGAACCCGGACAAATGTAATTTTCTGCAGCAGTGCGTGGCTTTTCTCGGGCACATTGTGAGCGGAGCGGGCAGAGAAACCGACCAGAGAAAGACAGAGGCAGTTAGTGAATGGCCAACTCCATGTAATGTAAAACAGGTACGCAGTTTTCTTGATTTCGCATTCTACTACCGCCGTTTTGTTAAGGGGTTTGCGGACATTGTGGCCCCGTTGCACCGCCTAACAAGTGGAGGCGTTAAGTTTCAATGGTCCAATGATGCCGAACAGGCATTTTGTGCACTAAAGCAACAGTTAAGCAGCACTCCAATTTTGGCATACCCTAGACTAGACGAGTGTTTCATTGTGGACACGGACGCGAGTGACCATGGGTTAGGGGCCGTGTTGTCACAAATTCAGGACGGGAATGAACGTGTAATCTCATACTTCAGCTGGCGCTTAGACAAGGCAGAGCGTAACTACTGTGTCACCTGACAGGAATTGTTGGCTGTGGTCACAGGCTTGGACCATTTCCGGCCATACATGCATGGGGTCCCATTTTTGCTGCGCACCGATCATGCGTCATTACAATGGTTGATGCGGTTCCGTGAACCCAAGGGCCAACTTGCGTGATGGATTGCTAAGCTCCAGGAGTTTAATTTTGTAATTGAACACCACACGGGTCGCAGCCATGGAAATGCTGATGCTCTGTCGCACTGACCGTGTGTAACTTCGGACTGCAAGTACTGTTGGCGTGTTGAGGAAAAATCTGTCGAGATCGCACAGTGTGCGGTGGTCACACCTGCTGTTTCCGAACCTACTGGATTGGCATGCGTGCCCATTGAAACATTCAGTGAAGCGCAAATGGCAGACCAGGAGATTGCGTGGGCGTTGCACAGGCTAGTGTCATCTAATCAGCCGGATTGGACCGCCGTGCTGCCGTTTGGCCCTGTAGCTAAGGTACTGCGGTCCAATTGGGACAGTCAAAAACTGGTTTTGTGACGCGTCTGGCAAGACCCGTCTAATGGGCGTAGAATTACACAAACTGTGGTTCCGCGAGCTCTGCGAGATACGGTTTTACGGGTTGTTCATGGTTCACCCGGATCAGGACATTTTGAAATAACAAAGACTATAAAGTGTTTGCGGCAACGTTTCTACTGGCCCGGCTGCCGCTCAGAGGCGGAACTTTACATGCACTGTTGTGATGTTTGTGCGGCAAAGAAAGGACCATCGAGACAAGCGCGGGCACCACTTCAATCGTTGCAGTCCGGCAGTCCAATGGAGCGGGTGGCTGTGGAGATACTGGGTCCCTTTCCATTGACCGACTTGGGTAACCGCTACGTGCTTAAGTGCAATTACAACAGGTGACGTGCTTGTGAGAGTGTTTTTCTGCCGATTCGGGGTACCAGAGGAACTGCACAGCGACCAAGGTTGCAACTTTGAATCTGAGGTCTTGAGTGAGGTTTGCCGCTTGTTGGGCATCCATAAGACCAGGACGACCCCTCTTCACCCGCAAAGTGACGGACTTGTCGAACATTTTAATCGGACTTTGGCAACACAACTGGTTACGCAAGGACAGCAGCATAATTGGGGCAAACATTTGCCGATTGACCGCGACCCTGAATTGGATAAGCAGTTACAGATAATGAATGAATGAATGAATGAATTTGCCAATTGTTTTGTTGGCATGCCGCTCTGCAGTTCAGGAAAGTACTGGATTTACACCGGCCATGCTCATGTTTGGCCGCGAGTTACGGACACCAGTGGACTTGGTTTCCGGCGCACCTCTGAACAAGCGTAGGGACATCGAGCCTGGACCTGTTTTTGTTTCTGAACTATTGTCACAAATGCTGTCAAAAAAGTTTATGTACTGGCCAGATCGAACCAGACCAGGACGGGGACAAAACAGAAGCAAACGTATGACATGCGCTGCTATGGTGAGCCTCTATCTGTGGGTTTGAACGTCTGGTTGTACAACCCACAGTGAAAGAAAGGACTGTGTCCGAAACTGCAGTCAGCCTGGGTGGGACCCTGCTCTGTGCTTTCATGTTTGGGGGAGGTGGTATACAGGGTTCGCTGGTGCAGTCTGCGACCCATTGTCCATCGCGACCGCTTGGCTCCTTACAGGCCAAGACTCTCGGGCTCTGCACAGTGTATGGATACTTTGGTGCCTGTGTTGGCTAGACCGCAACGGGTGCGGAGGCCTCCAAGTCACATGCAGGACTTTGTTTTGGACCCATGTGGGTAATTTGGTGGCCGGGACGGCTGACCTTTTGTGGGGGAGGGGGGAGGGGGGGGGGTTCTATGTGGCACCACATTAGGTGGGCTGCATGCAACGTCACTACCCATAAACACCTGGGTTGTAAATAGTCATATTTATTGTAATAATTGTTTAAGTGTTTCAATTTATGTAGTGGTTTATGTGGGTCTTGTGCATCATCTTTTTGGCTATCATTCTGTGCTGTTGTATGCTGTTAATTTGATTAATTATGTGACTTACCATTAAAACAGGTACGCAGTTTTCTTGATTTCGCATTCTACTACCGCCGTTTTGTTAAGGGGTTTGCGGACATTGTGGCCCCGTTGCACCGCCTAACAAGTGGAGGCGTTAAGTTTCAATGGTCCAATGATGCCGAACAGGCATTTTGTGCACTAAAGCAACAGTTAAGCAGCACTCCAATTTTGGCATACCCTAGACTAGACGAGTGTTTCATTGTGGACACGGACGCGAGTGACCATGGGTTAGGGGCCGTGTTGTCACAAATTCAGGACGGGAATGAACGTGTAATCTCATACTTCAGCTGGCGCTTAGACAAGGCAGAGCGTAACTACTGTGTCACCTGACAGGAATTGTTGGCTGTGGTCACAGGCTTGGACCATTTCCGGCCATACATGCATGGGGTCCCATTTTTGCTGCGCACCGATCATGCGTCATTACAATGGTTGATGCGGTTCCGTGAACCCGAGGGCCAACTTGCGTGATGGATTGCTAGGCTCCAGGAGTTTAATTTTGTAATTGAACACCACACGGGTCGCAGCCATGGAAATGCTGACGCTCTGTCGCACTGACCGTGTGTAAGTTCGGACTGCAAGTACTGTTGGCGTGTTGAGGAAAAATCTGTCGAGATCGCACAGTGTGCGGTGGTCACACCTGCTGTTTCCGAACCTACTGGATTGGCATGCGTGCCCATTGAAACATTCAGTGAAGCGCAAATGGCAGACCAGGAGATTGCGTGGGCGTTGCACAGGCTAGTGTCATCTAATCAGCCGGATTGGACCGCCCTGCTGCCGTTTGGCCCTGTAGCTAAGGTACTGCGGTCCAATTGGGACAGTCAAAAACTGGTTTTGTGATGCGTCTGGGAAGACCCATCTAATGGGCGTAGAATTACACAAACTGTGGTTCCGCGAGCTCTGCGAGATACGGTTTTACGGGTTGTTCATGGTTCACCCGGATCAGGACATTTTGAAATAACAAAGACTATAAAGCGTTTGCGGCAACGTTTCTACTGGCCCGGCTGCCGCTCAGAGGCGGAACTTTACATGCACTGTTGTGATGTTTGTGCGGCAAAGAAAGGACCATCGAGACAAGCGCGGGCACCACTTCAATCGTTGCAGTCCGGCAGTCCAATGGAGCGGGTGGCTGTGGAGATACTGGGTCCCTTTCCATTGACCGACTTGGGTAACCGCTACGTGCTTAAGTGCAATTACAACAGGTGACGTGCTTGTGAGAGTGTTTTTCTGCCGATTCGGGGTACCAGAGGAACTGCACAGCGACCAAGGTTGCAACTTTGAATCTGAGGTCTTGAGTGAGGTTTGCCGCTTGTTGGGCATCCATAAGACCAGGACGACCCCTCTTCACCCGCAAAGTGACGGACTTGTCGAACATTTTAATCGGACTTTGGCAACACAACTGGTTACGCAAGGACAGCAGCATAATTGGGGCAAACATTTGCCGATTGACCGCGACCCTGAATTGGATAAGCAGTTACAGATAATGAATGAATGAATGAATGAATTTGCCAATTGTTTTGTTGGCATGCCGCTCTGCAGTTCAGGAAAGTACTGGATTTACACCGGCCATGCTCATGTTTGGCCGCGAGTTACGGACACCAGTGGACTTGGTTTCCGGCGCACCTCTGAACAAGCGTAGGGACATCGAGCCCGGACCTGTTTTTGTTTCTGAACTATTGTCACAAATGCTGTCAAAAAAGTTTATGTACTGGCCAGATCGAACCAGACCAGGACGGGGACAAAACAGAAGCAAACGTATGACATGCGCTGCTATGGTGAGCCTCTATCTGTGGGTTTGAACGTCTGGTTGTACAACCCACAGTGAAAGAAAGGACTGTGTCCGAAACTGCAGTCAGCCTGGGTGGGACCCTGCTCTGTGCTTTCATGTTTGGGGGAGGTGGTATACAGGGTTCGCTGGTGCAGTCTGCGACCCATTGTCCATCGCGACCGCTTGGCTCCTTACAGGCCAAGACTCTCGGGCTCTGCACAGTGTATGGATACTTTGGTGCCTGTGTTGGCTAGACCGCAACGGGTGCGGAGGCCTCCAAGTCACATGCAGGACTTTGTTTTGGACCCATGTGGGTAATTTGGTGGCCGGGACGGCTGACCTTTTGTGGGGGAGGGGGGAGGGGGGGGGGTTCTATGTGGCACCACATTAGGTGGGCTGCATACAACGTCACTACCCATAAACACCTGGGTTGTAAATAGTCATATTTATTGTAATAATTGTTTAAGTGTTTCAATTTATGTAGTGGTTTATGTGGGTCTTGTGCATCATCTTTTTGGCTATCATTCTGTGCTGTTGTATGCTGTTAATTTGATTAATTATGTGACTTACCATTTTCGTGTTGTTGTAATTTTTTGGTGTTGTCAGCCACTCTGGCTGTGTAAGGAAAGTGTTTTATTCAGGTGCAATACGTGTTACGTTATTCACTGAAAGAGGAATAAACGACAGTTCTGCGTTATGCTGAATCCTTCTAAGCCTCCTTCCTCGTCCAGCACGCCACAATATATATATATGCATTCATTCATTTATTCATTATCTGTAACCGCTTATCCAATTCAGGGTCACGGTGGGTTCAGAGCCTATCTGGAATCATTGGGCAGGAATACACCCTGGAAGGGGCGCCAATCCTTTATAGGGCAATACATACACACACACATTCACTCACACACTCACACCTACGGACACTTTGGAGTCGCCAATCCACCTGCAACGTGTGTTTTTGGACTGTGGGAGGAAACCGGAGCACCCAGAGGAAACCCACGCGGACACGGGGAGAACACACCACACTCCTCACAGACAGTCACCCGGAGCAGGAATCGAACCCACAACCTCCAGGCCCCTGGAGCAGTGTGACTGCGACACTACCTGCTGCGCCACATATATATATATATATATATACGTCTTAGTATTATAAGTGTTATAATTATTAAGTATTACATAGACATTTATGTACCAACTAGAACACATACATAAATATAAAACCAAAACAATTATAAACCTAAGAAACCATCTGGGATACCTTAGGTAATGCTTAATAACCCCTTTCCAACCCGCATGGTTTGATACCCACAAGTGGCAGGTAAACTAAGGGCAGTGGGAGTGAAGGAACAGCACTGTCCTCCTCCTCAATCCACGACTGAGGGGCCCTTGAGCAAAGCATCGAACCCACAACTGCTCCCCAGGGATGACTGCCCCTCTCCTCCGCACTGGGAGTGTGTTCACAGCCCCTAGTGCAGTAGTGTGTGTGTGTGTGTGTGTGGGTGGGTGGGTGTGTGTGTGTTCACTGCCACAGATGGGTAAAATGCAGAAGACACTCGCCATACATTGTAAAATAATTGCATATTTTCATTTCATGTGGATTTTTATAGCAATCTCATAGATTTTATATTCACATCACTTACAAATATGAATACATACAAGTTAGCGACCTCATGAGATATCACGCCAATGGCCAAACAACACTTTAAAATCCACATGGAGTGTTACTCTTTCCTATTTAATCTCCTTTTCCCTAAGTTCCATCTTCTCCATCCATACCATATCTCTAAATCTCTCTCCTTTGTGTGATGTGATGTGTTTATTGTCAGTGCTGCTTTGTGAATGGGTCACACAACTGACTCCGGAGCTCTGGCTCTCTAAAGAACAGAGTGGTCTACACATCAGTGTCCTGAGAGACACTGGACACTCTGAGACGGTCTGAGTGATGGTCACTCAGGAGTGAAGGAGTTTAAAGAGCTCAGCGCTTTGAACCAGTGATGTTTTTTGGAAAAGAAAAATAATTTTGCTACAGTAAAATAAGTTTTACCATAGAACAGGGGATAAATGTATTTCTTTACTCACTGCTGTACTTAGACAGAATTAGTATAAGTATAATCATTTGAGATAACTTCATCTCCCTGTGAAGGACTGGCGCCCCCTCCAGGGTGTATTCCCGCCTTGCGCCCAATGATTCCAGGTAGGCTCTGGACCCTGAACTGGATAAGGGGTTACAGATAATGAATGGATGGATTTCTTTACTGGAGAAATATATAGTGAATATCGACAATACAGAGTGAACAAACATTCTACAGGGTGGGCCATTTATATGGATACACCTTAATAAAATGGGAATTGTTGGTGATATTAACTTCCTGTTTGTCTCACATTAGTATATGGGAGGGGGGAAACTTTTCAAGATGGGTGGTGACCATGGTGGCCATTTAGAAGTTGGCCATTTTGGATCCAACTTTTGTTTTTTCAATGGGAAGAGGGTCATGTGACACATCAAACTTATTGGTAATTTCACAAGAAAAACAATGGTATTTTAATTAATTGGTTTAAGTAATTGGTTTTAACATAACTTTATTCTTTCATGAGTTATTTACAAGTTTCTCTTTGTTTACAGCCATTGGCATGTCACAGAGGTTAACATGTGAGTAGCAGATAGAAATTGTGTTGATGCCTAGTGAACGCAGTAATCAGGTCATTGCAGCAGATTCCAATGCAAGACACCCTACGAGACCACCCATCTCGCATGCTACAGTTAGCAAACTGCTTGCCAGGTTTCGTGAAACTGGTTCAGTCTTGGATTTGCCAAAATGTGGATGCATGAAAACTGTCACTAATGAAGAAACATTGGTGGCTGTCCTAGCTTCATCCCTTTAGCGGATATTAGTTACTCACAAATGGCACCCTTACAGACTCCAGCTGCTGCAGCATCTCGTCGAGGATGACCCAGATTGGCGCACTGAATTTGCAGAATGGGCAAAACAAAAATTGGAACGAGACCCTCAGTTTGCACAGAAGATTTTGTTCAGTGATGAGGCAAACATTTATGTGAATGGTGCAGTTAACAAACAAAACCACTGCTATTGGTTTGACACTAACCCACATTAGATAGATCCCTCCAAGACTGTTGGAACAAAAAAATTGATGGTATGGTGTGCTATATGGGGTACAAAGATGGTGGGGCCATTCTTCATCAATGGAAACCTCAAGGCCACTGGATGTGCGAAATTGTTACATGATGATGTGTTTTCCTCTTTAGGCACTGACGCTGGCATGTTCCCTGAGTTTTTCCAGCAAGATGGTGTACCACCTCAATATGGGTGTCAGGTCCGAGCATTCCTAGATGAACAGTTTCCTGGAAAGTGGATTGGTTGTCGTGGGCCAGTTGAATGGCCCCCAAGGTCTCCCGATCTGACCCCCTTAGACTTTTATCTTTGGTCATCTGAAGGCAATTGTCTATGCTGTGAAGAAATGTGCAGCACCTGAAACTACGGATACCGAAACCCTGTGCTAGCATTTCTCCTGCAGTGTTGCTATCAGTGTGTGACGAGTGGGAGAAGAGGGTTGCATTAACAATCCAACACAATGGGCAGCACTTTGAACACATTATATAAGTGGTCAAAGCTTTGTAAATAACTCATAAAAGGATACCGTTACGTTAAAACCAAGCACACCATTGTTTTTCTTGTGAAATTCCCAGTAAGTTTGATGTGTCACATGACCCTCTTCCCATTGAAAAATCCAAAATGGCCAACTTCAAAATGGCCACCATGGTCACCACCCATCTTGAAAAGTTTCCCCCCTCCCATATACTAATGCACCACAAACAGGAAGTTAATATCACCAACCATTCCCATTTTATTAAGGTGTATCCATATAAATGGCCCACCCTATATAGTGAATGAGTACACTATCTAGCAAACAATAAATTTTTTGAACATACTGCATAGTGATCACACACACACTATACAGTGAATATAGACAATAAAGTGTAGGGTTTTACATTTGTTTTTACATTTCATGTCAAATCTTTGTCTTACTGGAGTTCTGTGAAGCTGCTTTGTGACAGCATCAGTTGTGAAAAGCGCTATATAAATAAATTTGATTTGATTTGATTGATTTGATTATAGTGTGTATGTTATCTCTGTGTGTATGATCACTAATAATCCTATGTAAACACACACACTGTGAACACATTCTATATAGTAAAGATGCTATAGGACATCTTACAGTGAAAATACACTCCTATAGTGAAACGCAATCAAAAACATCATACATTAAATGTACACATTTTAAATTGAGGATAAGTAAAGTGAAGGGTAAACTGACATGCATCTGACATTTTAAATTGTCACTGCAATACAACAGAAATGTTTTTGTGTGTTTAATTTGACAATAAACAATAATCCCGATAAACCCATCATTATGTATCTATGAACAAATAGATTTCTGTTAACAGAGAGATAGGGAGATAAAAGCTGGATGTAGCTAAGTCTGTAAATATCTCTCTTTTGTGCAGGAGATTTGACAAATTTGAGGTTTGAATAGCTGTGATTTTGCATTGATTTTGGTTTATTAAAATTATTTTTAGTTTTTGGAGTTGATTAAACTGCTTTTTTATAAGACATTAAGAAGTAGTTTGTGTTGAAATGATGAGCCAATATATAAAATATCACAGAGATATTTGACAGAAATCTATATCTTTTAAGAGTGCCACTTCTGTACAGATCAATGCATATGATCCTGGAAGAGGCTGAGAATATATAGAATATCAGTAGAAAATATGTATTTTATTCTATTATTTTAGTTTTAGTTCCAGCTCTTTTAGTTCTCCAGATCTGTAGTTTAGTTTTAGTTCATGTAATTTTACTTGGGCACCTGCTGTCTTTTAAACATGCTACAGAAATATAGTTGACTCAACATTTTACTGGTTTTAAGTCTTTAGTCTCTTTAATTAAACCAAAGTAAAATATTAGTCAAGACAAACAAAGTCAATATTTTACATCAGTGCAAAGCTTTGGAATATTTCAGATCAAATCCTGCACTGTTCAATTTGCACTGTGTGAGAAATGTGCCACTAAGTTTTATTTAAAGCTGAAGGACAGTGTTTACCCTCTCTGTTGTGTGGGCGACATCCCGCGGAGTTCTCAGCTTATTCCAGGAGTTTCTCCGTTGTTTCTCAGTGGTTTCTCGGGCTGTGTAATCCGCTCTCAGGTGTTTCTCTGTGTAGTGAAGAATAGCGGTTTCTCCGCGCGCGGATCTCAAGGCGTTCCTTACATTCCCTGATATTGTGACGTCACAGCGTCAATAAAATAACACAAAAAGCGGGAACGGGAGAACGCTGTTCTGTGTGTTTCTGTGCGCGTTTGTTAGGTTTTATTGAAGAAATAAAACCACGATGGAGAGTGAAATTAATGACTTAATTAATGCACCCTTCCATAGTGCACCCGCCCCCCCCCCTCCCCACCCTCCCCACACACACACACACATTTAAGGTGTTTAATGTGTGTGACATTAACGGAGGACCTTTTTACGGTGGAATTCCTGAGGTTTGGACGTGCCCCAGAGCCTTGAATCACGCACGAAATTCCCGTTATTTTTTTCCACAATAAAAACCTGAGCGAACAATGTGGGAGATGAAGCCCCACAAACAAACAAACCCCTGGTCTATAACATTAAACACACCCTCAGAAAATATCACCACACACACGCTCTACATAACACAACACACAAGTTCACACAAATTTAAGTTGAGGAATTTATTGAGACAGTAAATTGTAAATACATTTTCACCTTTTTTTCATTTTTCTACACAACATGACCTTCACCTGCTTCCCACATCGCAGGAGACTATTAAAGAAGAACAGATTCACTGAGGATTAAACCAAAGTTACCCACTTCATTCTCACTTTTAAAGCAGAAATCACAGAACACAGAACCTTAGATCTCTCTCTCTCTCTCTCACACACACACACACACTCTCTCTCTCTCACACACACACACACACACTCACACAAACTACTAAAATGAATATATAAAAATATAAATCCCAGAAAACTGAAACAGAATTGGAGACAGTGAGTTGTGTTCTCCAGCAAAACTGGTTTTACTGATCACACCCAGTAACTGAAACCTACACAATACTAAACACAACATTAACAATCATGTAATTACACAGTCCCAGGGTCGGGCACGTCCAACACACAGCTATTCCTTTGTTATTGTATTATTAATAAATATCTCATTATTATTAACAGTATTATTTTTATAGATCTCGTACACTGCACTGAATACAGAGGAATATGCATTAATACGTATTTATATTAGTTAATAAGAATCAGCAGAGTATTTATTAATAAGAATCAGCAAAATCCGAAAACACCCTTCACACACAAAAGAAAAATTCACAGCTGAATTCTTTAAAATCAAAGTAAAATGAAGATTGTTCTACTGTTGCACCATCGTGGATCTGAAAGGACATGGAGCAGCTGAAAGTTTCTGAGGAGACTTAAGCTGAAATCAGAATGGATTCTCCAGGGGGTTCTATTAATATTGTTCTAGTGTATGAATGACTGGGTGAGTGTGAGTGACTGGGCTGAGTGGGAGTGACTGGGTAAGTGTGTGAAACTGTACACAGGTGTGTGTGTGTGTATGAATGACTGGCTGAGTGGGAGTGACTGGGTAAGTGTGTGAAACTGTACACAGGTGTGTGTGTGTGTATGAATGACTGGGTGAGTGTTTGAGTGTTTAAATGACTGAGTGAGTGTGTGTGTGATTGGTTGAGTATATGAAACTGTCCACAGGTGTGAGTGACTGAATGAGTGTGTGAGTGACTGGGTGAGTGTGTGAAACTGTCCACAGGTGTGAGTGTGTGAATGACTGGGTGAGTGTGTGAAACTGTCTAAAGGTGTGTGTGAGTGACTGAGTGAGTGTGTGAAACTGTCCACAGGTGTGAGTGTGTGAGTGTTTGAATGACTGAGTGTGTGAGTGACTGGGTGAGTGTATGAACTGTCCACAGGTGTGAGTGTGTGAGTGACTGGTTGAGTGAATGACTGAGTGTGTGGTGAGTGACTGGTTGAGTGTATGAAACTGTCCACAGGTGTAAGTGTGTGAGTGACTGAGTGAGTGTCAAAGTGACTGGGTGAGTGTGTGAAACTGTCTACAGGCGTGAGTGTTTGAATGACTAAGTGTATGAGTGACTGGGTGAGTGTATGAAACTGTACACTGGTGTGAGTGACTGAGTGAGTGTGTGAGTGACTGGGTGAGTGTGAGTGTGTGAAACTGTCCACAGCTGTAAGTGTGTGAGTGAATGGGTGAGTGTGAGTGTGTGAAACTGTCCACAGGTGTGTGTGAGTGACTGGATGAGTGTATGAAACTGTCCACAGGTGTGAGTGTGTGTGAGTGACTGAGTGAGTGTGTGAGTGACTGGGTGAGTGTGAGTGTGTGAAACTGTCCACAGGTGTAAGTGTGTGAGTGACTGGGTGAGTGTGCAAAACTGTCCACAGGCGTGAGTGTGTGAGTGTTTGAATGACTGAGTGTATGAGTGACTGGTTGAGTGTAGGAAACTGTACACAGGTGTGAGTGTGTGAGTGACTGAGTGAGTGTGAGTGTGTGAAACTGTCCCCAGGTGTGTGTGAGTGACTGGGTGAGTGTATGAAACTGTCCACACGTGTGAGTGTGTGAGTGACTGAGTGAGTGTGTGTGTGTGTTTGAATGACTGAGTGTGTGAGTGACTGTGTGAGTGTATGAAACTGTCCACAGGTGTGAGTGTGTGAGTGTTTGAATGACTGAGTGTGTGAGTGACTGGGTGAGTGTATGAAACTGTCCACAGGTGTGAGTGTGTGAGTGACTGGGTGAGTGTGAGTGTGTGAAACTGTCCACAGCTGTAAGTGTGTGAGTGACTGGGTGAGTGTGTGAGTGTATGAAACTGTCCACAGGTGTGAGTGTGTGAGTGACTGAGTGAGTTTGTGAGTGACTGAGTGAGTGTGTGAAACTGTCCACAGCCATGAGTTTCTGAGTGTTTGAATGACTGTGTGAGTGACTGGTTGAGTGTATGAAACTGTCCACAGGTGTAAGTGTGTGAGTGACTGGGTGAGTGTGAGTGTGTGAAACTGTCCACAGCTGTAAGTGTGTGAGTGACTGGATGAGTGTGTGAGTGTTTGAAAGACTGCGTGTGTGAGTGACTGGGTCAGTGTGAGTGTGTGAAACTGTCCACAGGTGTGAGTATGTGAGTGACTGGGTGAGTGTGTGAGTGTTTGAATGACTGAGTGTGAGTGACTGGATGAGTGTATGAAACTGTCCACAGGTGTGAGTGTGTGAGTGACTGAGTGAGTGTGTGAGTGTTTGAAAGACTGAGTGTGTGGTGAGTGACTGGGTGAGTGTTCGAAACTGTCCACATGTGTGAGCGTGTGAGTGACTGGGTGAGTGTGAGTGTGTGAAACTGTCTACAGGTATGAGTGTCTCAGTGACTGGGTGAGTGTGAGTGTGTGAAACTGCCCACAGGTGTAAGTGTGTGAATGACTGGATGAGTGTATGAAACTGTCCACATGTGTGAGCGTGTGAGTGACTGGGTGAGTGTGAGTGTGTGAAACTGTCCACATGTGTGAGTGACTGGGTGAGTGTATGAAACTGTCCACAGGTGTGTGCATGACTGAATGAGTGTGTGAGTGACTGGGTGAGTGTGAGTGTGTAAAACTGTCCACAGGTGTGTGTGTGTGTGTGAATGATTGAGTGTGTGAAATGATTTATTATAGTAACTTAATGTCTTTATTATCTTCAACTCTTGAGACATGCTTGCCGCATCAACCTGTGATTACTAAAACTCATCCCTTCTTCACACTACGCCAACATACAGCACAGGCCCAAAACACAGCAGACACCTGTATTATACTATTATTTCAACTTTGAGAAGCATGAAATTAACTGAGAACGTTTGTAAACACTGACAGTGAACATTCTCCAGGAAGAGTGGCTTCAGCTCCTGAAATCTGCACCTGGTTTATAATCTCCACAGAAAAGCATTCACCAATAAACTGAGTTGCACCTGAGCCCTGTGCCCAAAGCCAACCATGGTATAAACCCCCAGCACACAACAGTTCCTCTGGTGTGTGGAACAGTGGAACTGTGTTCTTTGGAGTGATGGGATTCCTCTGGTGTGTGGAACAGTGGAACTGTGTTCTCTGGAGTGATGGGGTTCCTCTGGTGTGTGGAACAGTGGAACTGTGTTCTCTGGAGTGATGGGGTTCCTCTGTTGTGTGGAACAGTGGAACTGTGGTCTCTGGAGTGATGGAGTTCCTCTGGTGTGTGGAACAGTGGAACTGTGGTCTCTGGAGTGATGGGGTTCCTCTGTTGTGTGGAACAGTGGAACTGTGTTCTTTGGAGTGATGGGGTTCCTCTGGTGTGTGGAACAGTGGAACTGTGTTCTCTGGAGTGATGGGGTTCCTCTGGTGTGTGGAAAAGTGGAACTGTGGACTCTGGAGTGATGGAGTTCCTCTGGTGTGTGGAACTGTGGAACTGTGTTCTCTGGAGTGATGGGGTTCCTCTGGTGTGTGGAACAGTGGAACTGTGTTCTTTGGAGTGATGAGGTTCCTCTGGCGTGTGGAACAGTGGAACTGTGTTCTCTGGAGTGATGGGGTTCCTCTGGTGTGTGGAACAGTGGAACTGTGTTCTCTGGAGTGATGGGGTTCCTCTGGAGTGTGGAACTGTTGAACTGTGTTCTCTGGAGTGATGGAGTTCCTCTGAGGTGAGTTGGAGTGGTGAGTTTGATCCAGAACTAATCCCCAACACCAGCCCCTTACTCTCACTGATGATTATGAGGATGAACGCCATCGGATCCTCACAGCAATGTTCCAGTGTGTAGTGAGAGTAGAGACTGTAGAGACTGAGTAGAGACTATTGTTTACATGTTTCGGTCCTATGTTGTTTACATAATAAAACATTTATTTAATGAAAAATATCCTGTGTATGTTTCCACAGAATTCATGTCAAATGTATTTTTTATGCAATAAAATTATTCACTAAAGGTTTGAAAATGGAATTTAATACTTGCACCACTTCTCCTTAAATAGCCCTTTCTTTTCTTCAGGAGAGAGAGAGAGAGAGAGGCGGGGGGCAATGGGGAGGAACTATAATGAGATCTGATTACAGCACAATCACAGGATCAGACTCTGAGCAAATAAACTTTTACTCTCTTTTTTCTCTTCTACGTTCACCTCCTCAGAACAAAAGCAACCACGATTAAATTACAGTTCAGAAAACAACTACACAATATATATAACTCATTTCCTACTTCAGAATAAATCCTTGAGGTTGAGTCTCGAAATGTTTAAGCTCTTAACCTAAAGATCGATCCTCTATTTTTAACTAATTCTTTAAAACTCTCCATTAGGGAAAACCATTCATGCTCAGACTGCCTTACATTTACATCACATGGGTCTGAAAGGACATGGAGCTGCTGAAAAAGCCCACACTAAGAAAAAAAAGAGCAAAGAAAAGAAGACAATTCAGAGGATTATACAGAAGTGCTGCTAGTGTTTCACTGAACGATGGACTTAAAAATGGCATTTACACTGATTTTGTTTATTTTTGCACTTGTTATCAAATTTCTGCTCCTGGTTAATGAACGTGATCTTATTGATTTATTTTCCAGTGACTATCACACAATCACTGTTCATTTACTGAAAATTCAAACTAATGCATAAAATCAATGAAGTGGAGAGGTTTAAATCATTTTTAATTAATTTTTTTATCTAGGTTGAGGACTGTGTTGTTTTGTTGGACAATTTTGAGCATTAGCTTTTACCAACACATCAATTAGCCTTTAATAATACTTACCTTAACCTTTAACAACAGTTACATTAACCTTTCACTAATCCTGCGTGAGCCTTTAATAACGCCGGTATAAACATCTGTGCAGTAAGTGGCTCCTGAGGAACATTATGACGGATGACACTGAGATTAGCAGAAGATTTAACTCACATTTAACCTTATGTTTTCACCTTTTGAAACTTAGCTGTAAACATGGTATTGTCAGGAGTACGGAGGAGCTCTTTGAGGAGCTACTAATCTGAGAAATATCTCAGGTGTCAGACTCCATTTCTGTGGCTGAACTCACTGAGGTAGTTGTAAAAAGTGCCACAGCAGCCAGGCCCCTGGAGTAAAGTCACACTCAATCATCCTCGATACTGTGATGCTGTCTTTGCTGACACACTTCTACAATATCACATGGGCATCGGGAACAGTGCCTTTGGACTGGCACAGTGGGTTAGTGGTTTATGTTGAGGTTCTGGAAAGGAGAACACATCCAAAAATCACATCTACAATTTAGGAGGAACAATTCTGTCCTGGCCACAGAACTGCACCAACATTGCCATCTCTCAAAGATTGTTGAGGGGGCATAGGATTTAGCTACTCCATTCTGCATGTGTTGTGTGATTGTGGTCCCAGAGATATTCAGTGGGGTGCCAGGATCACTGTGGCAAACTGTTCAGTCCTTCTACTCTCAGAGCTTGAGTAGTGTTCCCATCCTTGACAGTTAATCAGGTTTGTTCAATATGGGTGTTGGACTCTGTCAGGGTTGTGCCTTGTCTCCACTCCTGTTTCTGATATTCACAGAACCTACCCCAGGTATCTTAGTGTCTTGTTCTCGAGCGATGGGAAAAGGCATTGTGAGATCCACTGTAGGTGAGGTGCAGCATCTACAGTTATGTGGTCACTGTACTGGACCATCAGGGTAAAGAGGGACATGAGCCATAATCAAAGACTAAAATTTACAGCTCTATTTAATTCCCACTCTCACCTGTTGTCATGAGCTTTGGATAAAGCCAAAAGAATAAGATTGTGACCACAAGCTGCTGAAAAGTGTTCTGTCTTCCGGATTGCTGGGCTTACTCTCTGTGATCCAGGAGAAGCTTGGAATGGAATTTCATGATCCTTCGCTTTAAGAGGAGCAAGTTGGCGTGGTCCCGGCGTCTGATGAGGATGACCCCTGAACGTCTCTCACTGGATATACACCAAGCACAGCCGACTGGGAGGAGACGCCGGGGTCCCCCGGGGCTTCTTTACTCACCCTGTTGCCACTGCGACCCTTTTTAATGACCTAATTAATTAGATAAGAATAATTATACATGCATTAAGTTTATAAGGTCATGAAATTATATAAAACACTTTAAGTATAATGCGTTATGTTAAAAGACATGTTTGTTAAGTTCTTGGCCCTTTGATGAACATGTAAAGCATGTTTTCTATGCCACATGAATGTTACAAATGTGTGAATCTTTAAAACTCAGCACTGATACAAATCGTTGTGGGAATTCGAAGATAAATGTTTTTGCTTTCCACACACTACAAGCAGGTCGCTGCAGTAGTTCTGTTGTCTGGATTAAGTTTGGACACACCTGAGTGTCTGTGTGTGAGATATTAAGGAAACCGTGAAGCAGAAGCATGTGGACACTCCTTATACTCATTGAATTCAGCAACTGTGGGCTGCGCCCATTGTATTCCTGTTGAACTGCACTGAATTATAACATGAACTGTACATGAACCCAGTGCTAAGCGTCACCTAGAGGAGTATTACTCCCCCATCACTGGACTGTGGAACAGTGGAACTGTGTTCTCTGGAGTGATAGAGTTCCTCTGGTGTTGCTCTGGTAATGTTCCACTAAATCAGTGTAAATTCTCTCAGGAAAATAGAAACTGTTCCTGCAGTGAAGTAGTTAATTTCCAACAAAGGGTTGTATGCTGCTCAAACACATACCGCTGTACAATACAGATTCTCACACGTCTAAATGCCTACACAGGTATCAAATGTAATTTGTTCAACCTGTAGAGTCACTTCAAAGGCCTTCTGGAGCTGTTTCCATTATTTTGTCCCTCTGTGTTCAGGTTAATCAGGTTGAACTTCTCTATTGACTTATCGTCCATTTAATTCTACATCTCCACCCTATAATTATAAATAATTACTCATATATGTTCCTAATCACAGCCCTGGATTAGCCTTCAGCCCATTGTCCACAATGATACATATGAAAACAATTAACATATTAAATTCGTAATTCTTATTATTAAATACTTTTTCTAACATGTTTTCTTTTGTCTCTCAGTGTTTTAAACAGCAATCAATTGTTTCCCCAAGAAAATATCAATGGCGTCTGTTCCGATGTTGGAAAGTGAGTCATGTTGTGGTTTGAGGTTTGCTAAGCCTTGCTTCACCACTAACACACTGTTATTAACCTGCGGCTGCTCTGCGACGGCGTTTAAATACAAACCTCACAAACTCAGCTCCAAAAGTGTTAGAACGCTGGGTTAAATAAAAGCAGGAAAATTAAAACAGAAAGCAATGAAGCGTACATCCATCCATCCATCCATTATCTGTAACCGCTTATCCAATTTAGGGTCGCGTGGGGTCCAGAGCCTACCTGGAATCATCGGGCGCAAGGCGGTATATGAAGCGTACATCTGATCTGTATTTACCTCTCTGCGGCTCTGAGGACTTCACTATTTTCTGAACCTCAGCAATTTCATTATGTTTGTAAATTTACACCCGAAATATGTTCCTAAATTTTGGGACAGGGACCAGAAATGGCTCCCTAATCCCTCATTAATATTGTGCTATGTTTAGTTAGTTCACTAAGTAGTGGCAGAAACACAAGTGAATTTGGGCATTTCCTGTCTGTTACTAAGTAGAAACGCTTGCTATCCACATTCAGCTAGGGTTAGGGTTAGGGTCAGGGTCAGGGTCAGGGTTTACTATAATTACGAGTGTATTGCGGGACACTTCAGTGTCCTAAAATAACACTTGAATTAAAGTTTAGGATTCTGACACTCACAGAAAAGTTCAATCAATAGTGCCCTAAAACGTAACTAGGGAGCCATTTCAGACCCAGCCCATAATAACCACTGGCGACGACATAGCAACAACTTAGCAAACTCCAGAAATACCATACCAACACCCTAGCAACAACTAAGATTTCATAGCAACTACCTAGACTCTCCCTAGCAACTACGGCAATACCTGGGATTCCAAAGCCAAACGGAAGTACAATAAAGACACGAAATGACGTAAACACCGCTGTCAGTTTGCTATAAATACACACAATTTAGTGCTAAGCCAACAACAACAAGGTGGTACAGTGGTGTGTGACATCACAAACATGACATCATAAACATGACATAGCAAACTGTGTGTGTATGAGGGGTGTGGGTGAGTGTTATGTGTGTGTGTATGAGGGGTGTGGGTGAGTGTTATGTGTGTGTGTATGGTCCAAATAATATCTTATGGTGTGGGGACTAAAATGTATTTACACTTTACATTGTCTTCATTATGGTGTCAGGGGTCAGGGTTGGAGTCACTGATGGGGGTTAGATGTAGATATGGATAAAGTCTCCCAAAAAAAAATGTGAGTCCATAGGATGGAGACAAATGTGTGTGTGTGTCTGTGTGTGTGTGTGTGTGTGTGTGTGTGTGTTCACCAGCAGCTAAACCTAGCAATGTAATCATTACATTTTAAGGTGAAGATATGTTTAATATTCCGTTTAGGATTAAGTTATTCGTACTTATGGAAGTTAATGGTAAATCTCCACAAAACTAATGGAAATGTATGTAGTCCCCATTGTGTGTGTGTGTGTGTGTGTGTGTGTGTGTGTGTGTGTAATTGTAGGCTCCTGATTCTGCTGTTGTTTTCAGTAGGACTGTTATTATTGAATTGAACGTGTCCCAGAATCTTTACATCACCAAAAAACACCAAATCCTTCGTGGTTTGGGTGAGAGTTTAAAACCCTTTAAAACCCTTTTAACTCTTCAGAGCGACAGAGAAGCGGACGAACAGTGCGTCTCAGAGGAACACGCTCACTGTACCGGACTTATTCTGTTTTGTTTGAATTTTCTAAATCAAAAGAATAAATACAATTTCTAGTTTGTTTTTAAAGATTAATTTAAACATCATGATTTGTATGTGGTGGATTCTGTTTAAAACTCTCGCAGTTCTGGTGAGTCTCTATTTAAGAAATGTTAGATTTTAAATGTAGCTCTGATGAACAAGATTTTTCTTTATTTTCTAATGTAAAAATTAATATTTGTGGTTATGAGATTACTGTAAAAATGTTGTAAAGATCCTCAATAAAGTTCCATGAATTAAAAAAATAACTAGAAAAAAGGCTGAAAATACACTTGCAATAAAAAATATTACATATCTATGAATAAATTTAATAAAATTATAAAATGTATGTTTTCCTCTGTGACGTTTAATGAAACATCACTGGTGAATGTTCCACAGGCTTTTACCTTGTGTTTATTTTGTGTTTATTTCAGTAAAGGATCAGTGATTGAGTGTTAAATCACACAGATCTTTGTTCTCTGTAAACATTTTAAAAATAATATCAGAAACATTTTGCCTGTTATTTTTATCCTGCTTTAATTTGTCATTTGCTGAATATTTTAAATTGTCATTTTGTTTTTAATTTGTTAAATATATATTAAAATAAATGTTTTGATTGTTCTAAAAAAATAAAAAATATAAAGAATGAAAAATGTTAAAAAGCAGATTTATTTTGTAATTTTAATTTTATTGATGTGTTTCAGGCAGAAGCTGGAACCTCATCAGGAAGCGCTGAGGTACCACAATCTTTTTATTTTACCACACACTTATAATAATATAGGACAGAAATATTATTTACATACAATTGGGTCAGACTTATTTTTATAAATAATTATTGTTTAAAAATAAAATAAAATGTAAAATGGATCTTTACAGTTATCAGTAACGAGGTTAAAATACATTGTGTTGTACCTTCTGTCTGTGTGTGTGTGCGCATGTGCTTGTGTGTCTGTGTTTACGTGTGCGTGTGTCTGCATCTGTGTGTGTATGTGCGCATGTTTGTGTATCTGTGCTTGTGTGGGTGTGTATGTTGTTGTTGGCTGTGTGTGTGTGTGTGTGTGTGCGCACATGTTTGTTTATCTGTACTTGTGTGCGTGTGTATGTTGTTGTTGGCTGTGTGTGTGTGTGTGGGCGCATGTGTGTGTGTGTGTGTATGTTGTTGTTGGCTGTGTGTGTGGGCGCATGTGTGTATGTGTGTATGTGCACATGTTTGTGTATCTGTGCTTGTGTGGGTGTGTATGTTGTTGTTGGCTGTGTGTGTATGCATGGGCGCACGTTTGTGTATCTGTGCTTGTGTGCATGTGTATGTTGTTGGCTGTGTGTGTTGGCACGTGTGTTGTTGTCTGCGTGTGTGTGTGTGTGTGTGTAACAGGCTACTGCTGGTGCTGCAAACATGGCTATGGCAAATGGAGGCGGAGCTAAAAATGCAGCCAATCCTGGGGCAATGGGCGGGGTTATGCTCCCTCAGGTGTTGCTCTGTTTTCATTAATAACCTTC
Organism: Hoplias malabaricus; assembly: GCF_029633855.1. Taxonomy (NCBI): domain Eukaryota; kingdom Metazoa; phylum Chordata; class Actinopteri; order Characiformes; family Erythrinidae; genus Hoplias; species Hoplias malabaricus. The sequence goes on from NC_089807.1 coordinate 44,394,044, forward strand.
ACACAGATAAAGCAATGCAGGTAAAAACTCACTCATTTTTAACATCTTTTTTTTTTGTTTGTTTGTTTGTTTGTTTCAGTTGGTGCTGGTTCAGGCTCCTGCTCCGATTGGTCAGAACGCTCTCAACTTAGCACAGCCACTTCCTGGACTCTCTGTGGCTCTACCTGTCCTCCCTCAGCAGGGGGGAGCCCCGCCCCCTCAGGGACAAGCCACACCCCCCGTCAGTACATCTACTTTTTAATATCAGGGTTAGTGGGGTATTAGTGTTAGCAACAGTAATATGCTATATATATGTAATATTACCTAATATCACCACACCATTTTAAGTGTTAGAAATGTGAACCCACAAAACCAGTGTTTACACTGCATCAGAAACCACATCATAAACATTAGAGAGAATATTATAATATCAATTATTATTAATAGTAGTGGTAGTAATATTATTATAATTATTATTGTTGTTATTATAGTTATTATATCATTCAGTGTTAAATTAAACTGCTATAATGACCTGCTAGCTATATTAGCCTTGTAGCTCCAATCTAAAACTGATTAAAGAAACTGAGACATTAAAGCTTTTGGTGTAAATAGAATTGTAATTTACTGTTTCTAGATTATTCCACTGTTTGCTGTGGTACCGCAAGCTAATGGCGGCGCAAACGGAGCTAACGGAGGAGCTAACGGCCCACAGATTCAGGTGAACTAGAAAAAGGAGTGGAGGACTGAATGACTCAGTCTTAACTCGTCCGTGATTCACTGTGTAAACCTGTTCAGATTAAAAGATTAAACCTGTTCCTCAACACCTCCTCGGAAACCTCAGTGTGTTTCTGAGTTAACCACATTCAGCCTTTACTCCAGAGAACACCATTCCGCGGCTAAAACCATTATAGCCCTCTAACCGACCGTTAGCATTGAGCAACACTCATATTGAGTTTATTCATTATTAGCGTTTAGTGTAAGAGTGTTTTTGTCTCTCAGCTCATTCCTTTAGCTGGGCTGAACCTCCAGCAGGGCGGCGCTACAGCAGGGAAAGCTCGAGTGAAGGTGCAGTAAACTTCACTCTATCAGCACTAATTATATTATTACTGTTACAATTATTACATTTATCACTTTTCTTTGCAATGAATGGCTACAAAGTTGTACATGCTGTGTTTTACCTGTGGTATATAACTAATAACCTTGATTAATAATAATAATAATAATTTCAATAATGGTGGGTGGGGCTAAAATGCTAATATTTTGAATATAGAAAAATGTATTTTAATATTCACCTGATTTCTCTGTAGCACTCTGTTGGAAACTGGCTGTTCCGTCCATCGGGTGACATTACCACGGTAAAAATACACACACCTCTATATTGCAGTGTGCACAAGTGTTCGGACACTCCTGGTCAAAATGATGTTTGTTTTCACTGATATCTGCACGTTTCAAACAGTCGTTGTTCATTCACTGAATTAAAGCCTCTGTGGAGGTTAGTGGCGTGCAGTGAGGGGTACGAAGGGGCGAAGGGGATCTGGGGTCAGTCCTGGCCTCTGGTCCCTGTCCCCGTGTCCGCCGGGAGTTGTGGTGATCAGTGCACAGCTGGGTCCGGTCCGAAACCCGCACCAAGTCGGCTAATCCGATGTGCAGCCGGAAATGGAACAACAACTTCTAACATATTGTTGTCCAAAGAAAAGCCCGTATCTGTGTGTGTCTGTGTGTGTGTGTATGTGTGTGTGTGTGTGTGTGTGTATGTGTCTGTGTGTGTATGTGTCTGTGTGTGTGTGTGTGTGTGTGTGTATGTGTCTGTGTGTGTGTGTGTGTGTGTCTGAGTGTGTGTGTGTATGTGTCTGTGTGTGTATGTGTCTGTGTGTGTGTGTGTGTGTGTGTGTGGGGTTAGTTACTGCATCATTGAACACAGCAGCTGTCCTCCACACTGTGTGTAAATCTCATGGTGAATGACCAATAGAAATACTCCAAATTACTCTGAATTAAATCCATTACATCGATTAGTTACTGTTTGGGAGAAGGATGTTTTTCTTTGGACAGTGACGGTATGTTAAAGGTTATATTTCCGTATGTTAAAATCAGACTGGTACTGAACCTAAAAACCTGGAATTCTCTGAGAATGTTTTTAACACAATTTCACTCAGAAAACGAAACGAACACTTCACCAGAGCGTCCACAAACATCCCATTCTCACATTCTCTCTGTTCCTGATCTTTCCCCAGTGTCAGAGAGAGCGAGACACTCTTTATAAACCACACTTTCATCTGAAGGTCTTTAGGAACTTTAGAAAATCACTGTAAATCTTTATGATTTCACTCAGTGCTTTGATCGTTCCTTTATTCAGCAATGGTTTGGTCACGGTTTGCACAAGTGTTTTATGTCGTATGTGATCGATCATTCATTTATTTATTTATTTATTGAATGAATTGAAATGAATTGAATTGATAAATCATTATGATTTTGTTGTAGACAACTCCAGGGCCTTCGACTCCAGTGTCTGCTGCTGTTAAACTCTACAACCTTTGGTAATAATTATTTAATACAAATATGAAAAATAATATATAATAATTGTATTTTATAATATATTTAATGTGATTCAAGGCGGAGGTCGAGTGGGAACCTAATTTTACATTTTTCTAATGCTTTGCAGATTGTCTCCGAGCTCCTGAGCGTCCAGCGCCGTTTAACTTCAGCCCAAAGTCTTTTAAACTCTGTAAACTCTTCATCCACAAACCCCCAGAATCACAGGTCAGAACAAGAAACACACTCTGGACACAGGCAGAGTCCATCACTCAGTCACCCACACACTCTCATCCAGTCACCCACACACGCCCACCCAGTCACCCCCGAACGCCCACCGTCACCCACACACGCTCACTCAGTCACCCCCACACTCTCATCCAGTCACCATCACACGCCCACCCAGTCACCCCCGAACGCCCACCGTCACCCACACACGCTCACTCAGTCACCCCCACACTCTCATCCTGTCACCATCACACACCCACCCAGTCACCCCCGAACGCCCACCGTCACCCACTCAATCACCCCACATGTCCACCCAGTCACCATCACACTCATACAGTCACCCTCACACGCCCACCCAATCACCCCACACGTCCACCCAGTCACCATCACACTCATCCAGTCACCCCCACACACTCACCCAATCACCCCACACGTCCACCCAGTCACCATCAAACTCATCCAGTCACCCTCACATGCCCACCCAGTCACCCCCGAACACCCACCGTCACCCACACACACTCACCCAGTCACCCCACACATCCAGTCACCCTCACACGCCCACTCAGTCACCCCACACAGTCACCCCCACACGCTCACCCAGTCACCCCCATACCCCCACACACTCATGCTCACCTGTGGACGGTTTGCCCCACCCAGCCCAAAGCCCACTGTCAGTACTATCCAATCGGAAGGGAGACGAGGGAAACTCAGTTCGGCTGATCCTCAGCTTTGGGCTGAACTTATCTGGCTAACGGACTAATCCTGCTTTGTGGAGTATTCCCAGTTCTCTTAAGTCAGACTATGGATTTTAACTAATCTTTAAACCCATATTATACTCCATTTACTCTGCTACATGCTAATGCTAACTCTGCAATACAAATGCTCAGTGTCCAAAATAAACAAGTGTCAGAAACTGGTGTTTGATCCTGAATCAATGAGAACACACACACACGCACACGCACACACACACACACACTAAACAACCACAGCCTAAATACAAGCACTAAACAATAACAATGTAAACACTGTAATCTATCACACTAAACAGAGTCAGGAATTACACCCTGTAAACACTAATCGAACACTAAACACACAGTAAATACACACTCAATCACACAAAACTCCTAACGTCACACACTGTAAACACAGGTCGTTTATCTGAACTGTGTCCAAAGGTTTGTGGACGCTCCTGGTTTAAAAAAAAAGTGAATATTTTCTTTAAGTCGAGCCTCCTGTGGATTTTCTACAGAAAACCCCCGACCAGAGAAATGTGACACGTGTGAGGCTCATACACAACGTCAATGCACCACCAGGGAGCACTGAGCTGTGGAACTGTGTTCTCTGGAGTGATGGGGTTCCTCTGGTGTCTGGAACAGTGGAACTGTGTTCTCTGGAGTGATGGGGTTCCTCTGGTGTGTGGAACAGTGGAACTGTGCTCTCTGGAGCGATGGGGTTCCTCTGGTGTGTGGAACAGTGGAACTGTGTTCTCTGGAGCGATGGGGTTCCTCTGGTGTGTGGAACTGTGTTCTCTGGAGCGATGGGGTTCCTCTGGTGTGTGGAACAGTGGAACTGTGTTCTCTGGAGTGATGGGGTTCCTCTGGTGTGTGGAACAGTGGAACTGTGTTCTCTGGAGTGATGGGGTTCCTCTGGTGTGTGGAACAGTGGAACTGTGTTCTCTGGAGTGATAGGGTTCCTCTGGTGTGTGGAACAGTGGAACTGTGTTCTCTGGAGGGATGGGGTTCCTCTGGTGTGTGGAACAGTGGAACTGTGTTCTCTGGGGAGAGTTGGAGTGGTGAGTTTGATCCAGAACTAATCTCCAACCCCAGCCCCTGACTGATGATTATGAGGCTGAACTCCATCAGATTCTCACAGGTGTGTTCCACTACACCATGTAAATGTTTACAAAAGAGTAACACACTCATGACACTGTTTTTGTGCGAAACTAAGGGTGTGGAGGGCAGACAGGTGCAGCACTGGGTGGGGTGTGTGTTTGCCGTTTGCCTTTAACCCAGAGAACAGTGTTCCAGGGCAGGTTCAGACTCAGGAAACTGAACTTTCTGGATTTGTATAAAAGCCCGTTGTTTGTGAAAGTGACTGTGGCCTTTGATGTCCTCGACCTCCACAGCACAGTTCACTCACTCTAACGCCGCCTTTAAAGGTGCAGTCTGAATACTTCACACATAACCCCCACTCCATTTAATTACGACACGATTTATGATTTTAAACTTTGATTCTAAAAAGCGTGACACTAAAAAGTAGATGAATCACTTCCTGTTCTCAGCAGCAGGTGACTAGCCTCCATCGCTTCCTCAGAGTCTCGCGGTGAGCTCGAGGCGCTCATGTTCTCAAGAGAACACTGTTGAAGCTTCAGAGACACAAAATATTTACTTTATTCTTCTTTTATGAGGAAAGAAGACACGGCGGTTCTCCTCGGTGTTTAGAGCCACACTGAGAACAGGAGCTCAGAGATAGGAACAAATATTTCAGAGCACAACCTCGTCATTGATGATGGTGCTTCACAGCGTCAGAGTTATTTCCATAAAGCTGAGAGACTCCATTTGTCATTCGCCGCTGAATCACAGAGGAATCGTGTTCTCTCAGAGGAAACGACTAGGCGCCTCTCTCTCGTTCTTGAGGTCGCCCACAAGGGGGCAGTACTCCATTAAACAAGCTGTGTAGAGGATTACTGACACATCCAGGCCACTAGATGTCAGTGTTTCCTAACATGAAGAATGAGTGGAAGAAACAATTGACCGCACCTTGAAGTATTTAGCTTTATGGGGTGTGTGTGTGTGTGTGTGTTTTATTAGATGACTCAATTATTCAATGACAGGGCTCAAGTTAAATTTGAAACCCTGGGGCCTTTTCAACAGAACAGTGTCAAAGCAGCGTGGACTTCGTTTTACAACACTGGCCTGAAATCAAGCAGGATCCAAAAGCTACATAGTGCAGTTTCTGCAGTGCTGAGCCCCAGGTAGCAACAACAGAGGCTCTATTTGTCGTTTTACAGCTCACAGGAGCATGATTGTGAAACTGCAAATTCAGGGTGAAAATACAACGTTGTGTTGCTTTAAAGAGAGTGAGGAAACTCAGTGATTTGAGGAACATCACTCATTTCCTTTTGGACACATTTAACCCGAGGGTTAAGGCCCCACCCAGACGACGTTCTCCGGAGGTTGTTCTCTGTTCTCTTCTTCCGTCCACGCGAACACTGCAGTGTGTGGCGCTGTAAACTCAGGTCATTAAAAAAATCCATTATTTTCCACAACAAAAAAGTGTTGTTTAAAAACACGAGCCTCACACGAATCAGAAGAAGAAGAGAACCCTGCTACAACTGAAACTTAAAGAAAAAAAGAAAGAAAAGATGACAGATTTATTTTTATTTCTTCGTTTCCCCCCCCCCCTTTTTTTTTTTTTGCAGTAAATTACAGAGAAAACTTTGTGAAATTCCAGTCGCCTCTTTCCCAAAGTCCCCAGACAGAGATTATTTACAATAAACAGAAAAACAAAGATCTGCTTCTAACGAGAGAAACAGAGCGGCCTGACAAGATACACTTCAAAATAAAAGCCCTGTTCCTTAAAGAACCTTCAACTCCTTTACAGCTAAGGTTCTTCAGTCCATGGTTTAATGTAGAACCGTACGTTCTAATAAGAGCCCGTTAGAACATAGGGACTTTATCCATGTCACAAGAGCGCACCTGAGGAAACAGCACTCGTCAATAAAGAGCTTTTGTTTGTTTATGTATTGACTCAGGCTTGTGGTGAATACTGGAGCTGACTTTTTAAAAAAAAAACAAAAAAAACATGGGACTCTAATTTTAAACAGAAGGAAATACCCCCCACATTATTTTTATCCTTTATTTCTGAAGGTGATGCTAAACAACCAGCCCCTGACTAACAGCCCAGCTGTAATTAAACGTAGGCCTCAGTTAAACCCAATTCACTCCAGCAGCTCAAACCCACCCTCCGCTGAAAAAAAGAGAGAGAAGATCACAATAAATCTGCACTTTATCTTCGGGGAAACATTTTTGGGGAAAAACGAAAAAAGCCAAAACAGAGAAATGATAAAAACACAGTGATTAATGTGATTCTGTCAGTGAACGTCTCAGCATTAATCTAAAGGGGTGTGGGGGGCAAGACCACAAAATAAAAGGAAACCGAGTGATGAATAAAGCAGTGAAAGTGAAACAGAAACGAAACCCGATCCGAGCGAGCGACGGAGTTAAAGCTGAACTCTGTTTTCACACTTTCAGAGTTTCACTCGCACAGAACCAAAGGAAAATAATAATAATGCCTGGCCACCTGGCAAACCACTGAAACCCCGCCCACAATCTGAGACATGGCTCCAAACCCCACCCACAAACAGAAATCTTACCCTTAGCCCCGCCCTGCTCCAAAACAAAAACCCACAAATTGCCCCCAACAGCAGCTGCAGCTCCCCCCTGTGGTGTAAAGAGCTGGTGATGAAGGCGGGTCTCTGGGCGAGGGTACGACCGTCTGCTCAGCTTTTAATCACTCCTCCATCTCCTTCACTCACAAAACGCTTTCGCCCCCTGCAGGACAAAACTCACATTACCACAAATAACACGTGTGGCCAAATTTCTATTAGGATCTGACACTTTATCAGAAACACCACCCCCTCCTCTACTGCCACACACTGGACACTGCGTGCACCGCTGACACACATTCATTTCTGTCGCTCAGACTCCCCCCAGAGCATCAGCACTCAGAGGTTGTGATGTCAGAGCCGAGGTCACAGGTGAGCGTACCTGGATGGACAGGCATCTCGGAGCTGTTTGGTGATGACTGACTCCTGGAAGCATAACTCCACAAACGTCTCCATAATCGAGTGAGCGAGAGGTACGTCCAGATTAATCTCTGGCAGCTCTTTGTACACACGCTCAAAACCCTAGAGAGAGAGAGAGTCAGTCAAAACCCTGTACAGAGAGACAGGCAGATGGACAGGATCAGAGAGACATCTTGTTTTGACCAAATTAAACCCATCAGATCTGAGAGAAAAGAGGGAAAGAAATGTTACTGTAACTTTATATATATGTGTGTGTGTGAGAGAGAGAGAGAGAGAGAGAGAGAGAGAGAATCAAAACCCTGCAGAGAGAGAGACATGTACACTGACTGTGCCCTCTAGTGTCAGGAGACTGTCATTACACCTGAAACACACAAACCTCCAAAACAAACCTCACAACACACTCCAGTGTGTGCTACAGCGTGAGGGAGGTTCTGTCCCTGGAAACTGGTTCTAAAGGTGTTCTAGATCAATGTGCCAGAGGAGCTGAAAAACACAAACCCGGTTCATCTGGTCGAGAGTAATGAGGCCGGACTTCCAGAACGACTGCAGCAGCTTCACCATCATCTGAACCGCAGTCTCTCTGTTAGACTCCAACACCATCACTATAGCCTAGAGAGAGAGAGAATAGAGAGAGAGAGAGAGAATAGAGAGAGAGAGAGAGAGAGAGAATAGAGAGAGAGAGAGAGAGAGATTTAAATGCAATAAAAGCAAAAGTATACTGACAAAAACTCACACACTCACACACAAGTACCTCATAGACGAGCTCGTGATGGAAGTGTGGAACCTCGAGATCTCGAAGACAATGCTCTGCCTCCATGAGTTCACCCGAGATCAGGTACTCCTTCAACAACAGGTTCATCTAACAGAGACAAAGAGCTTAGGCCACGACCCTATGTTACTGTACAGCTTAGACCACACCCCTCACCCCCATACCTCTTTGACGAGGTGTCTGACAGGTCTCTGGCCGCCTCCCACTCCCCAGACATTATCCAACCGCACCATCTCTCTCTTCATAGAGAGCAGCACAGACGCCCGGTCCAGAGCAGCTCTGAAACACACATTAAACAGACTCCCCTCCAGATGTTGTAATGTACTCTCCTAGTTGAGATTACAGAACTACATTTCCCATGGTGCCCTGGTGCAGTGAAGGATTGTGGGCCGTACCTGGCGTGGTCACAGTCCACTTTGCCTTTGTAGCGGTGGAGGAAGTTCATGGGTAAAGCATGGTCCGCTATCGCTCTCGCGATAAACTGACCCAGCATCTGGACACAGCACAAACACCAACAGGAGTTAAGGTGGAATGGCTGAGCATATGGTACGGTTGTTAAGGTGGAATGGATGAGCATATGATGCGGTTGTTAAGGTGGAATGGATGAGCATATGATGCGGTTGTTAAGGTGGAATGGATGAGCATATGATGCGGTTGTTAAGGTGGAATGGATGAGCATATGATGCGGTTGTTAAGGTGGAATGGATGAGCATATGATGCGGTTGTTAAGGTGGTATGGGTTAGAATATGATGTGGTTGTTAAGGTGGTATGGGTTAGAATATGATGTGGTTGTTAAGGTGGTATGGGTTAGAATATGATGTGGTTGTTAAGGTGGTATGGATTAGAATATGTTGTGGTTGTTAAGGTGGTATGGACTAGAATATGTTGATGTTGTTAAGGTGGTATGGATTAGAATATGTTGATGTTGTTAAGGTGGTTTGAAGTAGGTTGTGCTTTGAAAGGTAGTGTGGAGATGGATTTTTTCCCCTTAAGGTGGTATGGAGAAGGTTGTGGTATTTTAAAGTGGTATGGATTGGAATGTGATGTTTTAAGAACATGTGAAGATGGACATGTTATGTTTAGGGTGGTGATATATTTTTATACCATCATTAAGGTGTTAAGGTGGTATAAGGTGTTGCTTTATTTCTGTACCTGTGGAGCCTCAGGTGTGTCCAGAATGAGGTCTGGGAGATCTTGGAGCATTTTGTCAAATGCCACAGCGACATCGCTCTCAGACAGAATCTTCCCCACGAGGTCCGACAGCAGGCGAGACGTCAGCTCCCGGTGACTGGCCTTTCCCTCGAAAGATAAAGTTACCGCCAGCGACGAGAATGAGGATTTATGAGCTCCCAGATTCAACTCCTTCAACAGCATCTAGAGAGAGAGAGATATTCGACTCCAAAGTCAGAATGAGTGCATATATTTTGTAATTACATTTACCATCTTACTGGTGTCTGAGTGAATAAATGAGTGACTGAGTTTCTCACCTCCACTTCTCTGGTGTCTCCATGTTCGAAGTACTCCTGAACAATGGGGTTCACAGTTTTTTCCAGTTCCCCCTCCTCCAGCTCTGGGACTACTGTTGCATACACAGTATCTCCCTGACACACACACACACACATTAATCACTTTAAGCAGAATGTGTTCCTGTAGAGACAAGGGTCTGTGTGATATCAGTAATAACGCACTGTCACAGCGACTCGGTGTGTGGAGTTTAATCAGAAACACTGCCTATGGAGGATACACAGCACTTTTAAATATGTTTCCACTCACTCATCCATGCAGCAGTCTCCTCTTCCAGCCGGGAAACACACAGGTAGTCCTTCACTGCCACAGCAGCAGGCCCAGACTCTCAGCATCAAACATCTCAACTCCTTAAAATGACCCAGATTTCCTTCCTCCTTCTACTTTCACACACAGACTACGGTACTGTCCTTATTTACAGTGTAATACGTAACAGCAGTGGTTACTCCTTTAACACCATCATATTTTACACAGAACTGTACTGTCTGGATTACATTAACCCATCTCTGCTCTGTGGTCAGTCGCCTTCGCTCTGGACTCTCACCGTTCGTGCTCCAGTCCCTCCACCTCCCTGACTGCACTCTGCACCATGCTGTTTGCTCTTTTACATCTGCTCAGTGACAAAAGCTGAACCTAATCTAATCCAAACCCCACAGATTTATTAGGATCGGCCAATATTAAAGAAGCAATAAGTGATTCTCTCCTGATTCCTCTTCATTTACACACCCTTATCTCGGCTGTACTTCAGGGTCAGTTCGTATTGGGATCTTGCTTTGACCAAAATAAACCCATCAGATCCGAGAGAAAAGAGGGGAAGAAAAACATTACTGTAACGTTATACTCATTTCCTGTTTAGCTTCCCTTTTTGTGTGTGTGTGTGAGAGAGAGTGTGAGACAGAGAGAGAGAATCAAAACCAGAGAGACAGACGGGATCAGAGACAAACGGACTGTGCCCTCTAGTGTCAGGAGACTGTCATTACACCTGAAACACACTAACCTCCAAAACAAACCTCACAACACACTCCAGTGTGTGCCATAATGATAAACACTGGATTTCCTCTGAATAAAGTGCTCTGACAGAACTCCTCTCTTCACCTGCTGAGCCTCTGGAATATTAAACATCCCCTTAAAGACACCACATATTTATGACAAAACAATCCTCAAAATCACAGTGGCTCAAGAGCCACTGGAGGTTGGGAACCACCGATCCAAAGATTTAATCAACAACAAACTCCAAACCACTTAACGCACCTTTAATGCAGACACAATGGAAAGTCTGGTCTGTCTCTCTCAGTCAGTAGAGGTACTGTGTTTAGAGCCTGTGTTTGAGCCCCCACTGACAGCCCCATGTTGTTTTTCACTGCTGTGTGGATGCGCTCCACAAACAAAGACCACACTGCCGTCGCTGTGAAGGTTTTAGTTCAGTCAGAGCAGGGTACTACACTCAGTACACATTCTGAATAGCTGTAGCATGCAGTGTACAGTGCAGTTAAGTGACTGATTACGGTTTGATACACACACACACACGTCCCATAATGCAACACAAAAATATAGGATCATAATTAATCATGCCAGGGCATGACCTGGTATAGACTGTGCCATGCCATGCAGGCGCGTGTGTATATATCTGAACAGAGCCAGAAATTTTCCTGAGAATTGCACTTATCATCTGCACAGGCACCGCCCCCCGTCTGAAGCGCGCAGCACAGGCACCGCCCCCCGTCTGAAGCGCGCAGCACAGGCACCGCCCCCCGTCTGAAGCGCGCAGCACAGGCACCGCCCCCCGTCTGAAGCGCGCAGCACAGGCACCGCCCCCCGTCTGAAGCGCGCAGCACAGGCACCGCCCCCTGTCTGAAGCGCGCAGAACATTCCCAGCTTTGAGAACACGTCCAGCTGCACGTTTGTGTGAAACAGACCTGATTCTCCTGACAGTTCACACGTGAAAACAGCTGAAGTAAGTCACCAGGGACCTGCGTCAGATTTACACCGCTCGTTTACGACAGGGTAATTTTTACGGCCCCAGCTGCTCTGCTCTGCTTTAGCTGTGCCGTGACCCCAGGGGTAAAACCGGCTCAGAGACTGGGAGGGACTGACCCCCCGGCTCATAACCGAACAATTCACGTCAACAACTAAACACGGTACAAGCCAACACTGCTCTGAACCAGAACACGGTCTCCACCGGATCCTTTTTAATAGACGCTGCCGCAGTGTGAACACGTGGTTCAGGTACTTTTCACTCTGAGCTGTTACTGATGTATGGTGCGTTACACACCTGAGCAGATTCATCATAGTTTGGATCTCTGGCGTCTGGTTCTTCCATCTCATACACCATACCTGCAGCTCCCCACACACCTTTACCTCCTGCTCCACCTGGAATCACAAACACACTTTTAAACCCTTACTCCACCCGTACACACAATCCCGTCTCCGTCTCAAACCCCTGCCCCTGAACAGGAAGCCACGCCCCGGACCTTTTTTGGGCAGTCCGCGGCCCTTGCCGGTGCGGGATTTGCGGTCATGGTTCTGGGGAACTTTGCCTTTGGGGCTGTGAGGCTCCGTCCCCGGTTCTCCAGCAGCGGATTCGGACAGGCTTTCACGGGCCGAGTCCCGGGACGAAGACTTCCTCACGCGCCGCTTGGCCTTGGCCTTGAGCCGAGCCTCGTGCAGAGCCTTCTCCTGAGGAGTCCAGTTACCATTCACCTCCCCTTCAATCAGCTCTTCATCATCATACACACCATCATCCTCCTCCACAGCCTGAGGTAACACACCTGAGAGAGAGAGAGAGAGAGAGAGAGAGAGAGAGAGAGAGAATTGGAAAAAATGGAAAGGGGGGTGGGGGAATCATCAGTTTTTAAAGCTCTGCATTTAATTATTTTTAATTATTGATACCATTGATTACTCAAATAGTTAACAATATATATTGCCGCAGTTAGGTTTAAAGCCTGAAGAACCTGATCATCCACATTTTCTCACTCTCTCTCTCACACACACACACAGTACAGTTCTGGATAATACTCAGAGCGGAGTTGGTTCTCCTAGCTTTAGGGTTCTGAGTGAAGGAATGGAAACAGTAGAAATAAAGGCAAACAGCAGCAGGAGAGAGAGAGTCCACTCCAACACCAGGGGCCAGATTCGGAGCACAGTAAATAATTCTCCAAGGACAAACACTAAGGAGAACACACACTAAACACAGGCTACTAAATTTAACTCTGAGCTGCAGTGTTTACCTGGGGGCACACCTGTGCTGATCACAGACAGGGGAGGGATAAGCTCTGATAAAAACAAACAGGGCCAGCACTCTACACTCTCACACACACTGATGTTTTGCAAAAAAACAAATAATTATACACACACACACTTTAAATATCCTTAACACACTGTAAATTAAAACTGCCGTTTTCTTCTTTTAAACAAATCCTTCAAAACAGAGGGAGCAGAGAAAGGCAGGGAGCGGAGAGAGCGGCTAAAACCCTGGACACATTTATTCTTCTGTAAACGCACTTTTAACTGAATCTTGGTAAAAGTGTTTATTTCTGGGGATTCTCTCTCATTAGGTTCCTGAGGCCATTAAGTGGTTAACTTCAGATTTAGAGCTGAGACAGATCCATGGAGAGGTGTGGAGTGTAAAGGAACGGTTCTGAGGAGTGTGTACTGTACACTGTTTACTGTTAGACTCGTGTTACAGTTATTCCTCAAATGATCATGTGATGCCACAGCACAACACTGCCTTATGTAGACAGGGGAATGTGTGTGTGCGCATGTGTGTGTGTGTTCTGCTAATTCTGTAGTTCTCCATGTGCTCATCAAACTCACTCCAAACAATTTAGAGGAAGACAGACAAAAAAAAAAAAAACACATTAAACATTAAACAGTTTATTCATAAAAATATTAACATTAAACCACAATCTGTCAATGATCCACTTTATAATGGAGTAATACAGTAATAGGAAGATTAATATAAGTGTTATTACCAACAATAACAACATTAATAATAATGTCTCTGTCACTGCTGGTATATTACATTTCATTCATTCATTTATAAAATGTACCCCTCGAGCAGTTTCACACACTGCCCAGTGTCGCGAGTGTGAGGGTCACACACTGTCTGTGTGTGTGTGTGGGGGGGTGGGGGGGGGGTTCTGATCATGCAGCATTAACCCTGCTCCAATACTAATACGGTAAAGGAATGACCTGCTGCTGCGAGCCCAAGCACAGAGCCATAAACAGACAGAGATTATTTATAATTACTCTCATAAATTACATCATATTCCTCCACCCTAGATTAAACCCCAGTGATGAGGGTTAAGTCTTTCTGCAGTTCAGTTTATCACTGGTGTGTGTGTGTGTGTGTGTGTGTGGTTTAACAGTCTGAAGATTTGTGCATTATCAGAGACGGTTTACACACCCTCCCTCTGTGTGTTTAACGGCACAAACACAGGCACCACACAAGAGGGCACAGGTCACACACTAACAATATGTAAAATGTGCACTTAAATCTGACCCAAGGACGAATGTTTAACAGTTTCTACATCAAAAACGCCATTGGACAGAGAAGAGTTTGGTTAAAGCTGTGATTGAGTGATTGTACTCTGTGTCACTACAGGGTTAATACACTTTTACACCATAAATGCAATAGAGTTTATTTAAAATTGGCTTAAAATGACTGTTTTACCCATAATTCCTGAAGATCACAAAAAAACAAACCAAAGTTACAGTTTAATGTGTGAAAAAGCAGTGAGTTTAAAGAACACATGCAGTGACAGGTGAGTTCAGGTCAATCATTAAAAACATTAAATACATTACACCTCATTCACTGAAGTACGCCGTGTGAACAACAGTGAAGATCAATAATAATCCAAATCAAATATTTTATTAATAAACCCCAGTGAATCAGGGATTATTTATAAAGACACTGAATGTGAGGCTTCCCGTTAACGCCGTTAATCATGTCGCTCACCAACAAGAATATTAAACGTTTAAAATACTTATTCACATCAAAACACACAAGGGTTATCGCTTTTTAACGTTTAAATGTTATTCATTAGTGATGAGAGCTAACAGAAGACATGCTACAACTTTAAAGAAACGAGCTAAAATTGCCTAAATAAATAATAATAATAAAAAAACATTAAAATCAAAGCAATGCCCCGTTTATTCGGTGGTGGCTAATCAAGGGTTAAACATTTTAACTGTTCCCACAACTTTACTTCAGGGTTTCAGCCACTGACAGAAAAAAACGCCTAATTTAGAGGACTTTTATAACCGCACAAACATTAACAGAAGGTTTATCTGGTGTCTGCGTCAAAACGAGCCGCTTTCTGCTCGATATTTACCACTAAAACGACTGTAAACAACAACAACAACAACGTTAGCGAGTTAGCATGGCTAGCATAGCACAGCCACATGGAGCTCACAACACGAGGCTGAACGTCTCTCCGCTCCACCTTAAAAACCGCAGCAGCGACACAAGTGTATTTAAGGTGGAACAGACACTCTTTCTTTGAACAAGCAGAACCTTCAGCCTCAAGTTCAGCTCAACTAACTTTTCCTGGACGAAATGAGTGACATCACAACTCAACAATAACCAAACAAAGCTGAACTGTTAAAGAAACTAATATTAAAACAAGTGTATTACCCACACAGACTTAATCTGAATAAGATCCAAACTTAGAAAACACACCATCAATTAGAGCCACAAACTTTGGTTCTTGAGAGCGATATTAAGCCCAGACCATACCCTATTTATAAAGTCTGTTTACACTTGGCATGGGTCAGGCTCTGGCTTGGTTTGAGTTTTTTGTGCACAGCTGAATAATAAAACCCCACACTATCTCTTTTATAAGCTGCTGTCAACACTGCACCATAAATTCTACCAATTATAGACAGAAATAACGCATGTCAGACATAATTAACAATTAACATAGCCGCTTATTAACAAAAAAAAACCTTGCAAAGGTGTATTATAAACAAAAAAAAAATAAATTTATTTTATATGACTGCAGCATATCACCCCCCAAACGTCTAGAACTGCACCCCAACATCCTTCACAGCTAGAGCTGCACCATTGTCTCCCCTCAAAATAGAGCTGCACCATTGTCTCCCCTCAAAATAGAGCTGCACCATTGTCTCCCCTCAAAATAGAGCTGCACCATTGTCTCCCCTCAAAATAGAGCTGCACCATTGTATCTCTACCAGAGCTACAGCTGCACTACAAAGCCCCATATCAGCTAGAGCTGCACCATAAAATTACTTCTCTGCGAGGTGGTGCAGTTCCCGACTCTGTTGTTGTGTCATGTTTCCGTATGCTGTTGTGCATGTGAGTGTCAAAGCTCTGTTGTTAAAGGAAGTGAGTTTTATTTTTAAAATCCTGACCGTCGGGCTGCACCGCAGCGGCGGTCCACTGTTCCACCTCAGCCGCCATCACGCTGCTGTTTCCGGCTGTAGCTCGGAGCTGGGCCCGGGGTCTGCGGAGGTCTGGAGCCTGGGTCAAACTCACCGGGATCCACCTTAAAACACAACAATACACCCCCGTGAAAACACCACCACCACCAGCAACAACTAAACACAGAGTAAACAACACGTCAGGCTAAACTCAACTTCAGCAGTCCACCTTAAATGCTGCAAGTCTATTCTTTTTGAATGTTGCACTCCACCTTAAATTGTGCAGGAGGCTCGTTCTGGAGCAGTGTTCCTCGCGCATCAACATAAAAACAAACACGAGTCCTCAATTTTAAGTTCGAATCGCATTTTGAATAAGAACAGGAGCAAAGGGCTGACTGCTGCACTGTTTACGGGTGAACGGAACAACCCAGTAATCCCAGCCGACATGCTGCACCATTTAAGGTGGATCGAAACATTCCAATAAGCAGCACATTCCAGGCGACCCGCTGAACCATTTAAGGTGGACTGCAGCACTGCAAGTTGGAGGCAAAGATTGCATTAAGAAGCAAACTCCAGCCCACATACAACACTATTTAAGGTGGACTACAGCATTGTTTAAGGTGGAACTGAACAAGACTCTATCAAATAACGTCAGCCTCTGGGTGAATGAGCTGCTCACCTCTTCCTCAGGGGCTTCCTTTTTGACAAAAATGAAAAGATAGCGTTAACAGCAGAAACAAATCAACGCTGTTTATGAAAAGAAATAGATTAATCCCAAGTTAAAGCTGAGTTTGTGCGGAACGCAGCGCAGCAGCTGCAGGTAAACACGCTGTTTTTAACTTCACGGCCCGTGACGTGGCCTCAGCGCGGCAACGGATTGGACAAGTGAGGGGCGGGAATCTTACGGCCACAGCCAATTAGATCTCAGCATTCTTTAGCAAAACACTGTAAACGGATTTAAATCACTGCGCGGAGTCCTGAAGCTAAGCTAACGGACACAAGTAAATTAAACGATATAAAACAATAAAAACAACAATAAAACAAAATATATATCAATATAAAATATATAAAACAACATAAATTAAAACAATAAATTAGTACAATATATATAACAATAACAATAAAAAACAATACAAAACAAATAAAAAATATTAAAGAAATAAAACACAATAACAATACAAACAACAAAAACACGAAACATCAACGCTAGCATGGAACGTTGCCACAACATTGGCTAATATCACCCAAAAGTTAGAATAAAGTTTTAAAGAAAATGTTTCCGTCTAATGTTCAACAAAAATGTTAATGATTTTTGTCATTTTAAATAAAATGTACGTTGAACATTAGACTAAAATGTTTTCTTTAAAACTTTATTAGAACGTTAGTGTAACATTAGCAAAAGTTGTGGGAACGATCCCTGCTAGCTGTGATGACATAGTTAAATACATCATGTTTATTCTGCGCTAAACTTGATTCAATTTCGAAATTCCTTCAGCTTTGTCAGCAGTTAAATGTGTATAGGGTGATTTTATTTTATTTTGTAGTTAGTAAAAAAAGTTTATATTAATATATAAAAACTATAATTAAAAAATATTTATTTTAATAATGGCACTCAGCACAAGTGCCATGTGTCCCTCCAAAAAAACAATTTTGACAATGGCACTTCACAGAAAGCACATAGTCAGTCTGTGTTTACACTGACCCCGTCAGTTATTTTAACAGCCCCACCCCAGGGCCCATAACTGCCCCTTCATCAAAACCATGGTTCGGCAAGCGCCTGCAGCTGTTTACACTGTGGGTCTAAAGACACCGTGCCCAAAAACAAAATTATAAAACAAGATATTTGAAAAACAGAAGAGCACCCAGAGCACATTCAGAGTCAAAATGAAGCTTTATTGGCCATGTATGCTGACACAGGAACAGATACAAAGCCCCGCTGACTGGAGTTTCAGCTTTAAGTTTGGTTCCAGGAGGCCAGAACACAAAACCTGTAGCAGCTTTATAAAGATAATTCACTAACAATTTGTAGATAGTGTTTACAGACCTGTACAGGAGGATCAAACACCTTTTATCAATTCTTATTGAGCTGTTTTCCCAAGCAGGGATTCTGTGCTGAAGCAGCAGTTACTTCACGAACCACATGCTACTTATGCTTAATTTATTTGTGCCTCTGCAGTTCTCTTTACAGCCGCACAGTGGCGCCACCGTCCAACCAAAGACACTTCCACTGCTGCCACTCTTTTAAAAAGAAGAAAACGGAGTTTTTGGGAATAACATAATATTTTGGACAATAACAGGACACTGAACAGGTCCAAATTAAAAAGAGAAGGTTAAAAATAATCAGATGAACACGTTTACTGCAGAAGTGTAAAGCACTCTCTTTAAAAAGGTTCTTCAGGGGTTGTTTAGAACATGGTCAGTGTTAGAACAATGAGTTTTATTGAGAACCCTGTGCATGGTGAAATGAACCAGGTGAATGGGTTAAATTTTAAAGATTCTATACACAGCTGGAGGTGGTCACAGTTTAACACTTTATGGTGTGAAATAAAAATGTTTTGTTTGACGAAAATCATAGGTTAAGGTTAGGGTTGGGTTAAAGTGAGTAAGTCTTAACAAAATGAATGGAAGTCTATGTAATATCCCCTGAAAACATAGAAACAAGACAGTGTTTGTGTGTGTGTGCATGTGGGTGTGTGTGCGTGTGTGATGTCATGCTTTGTGACAATCACTGAGTCTCACTATTCACACATTTTGTCTCTTACACACACCCACACACCACAGAGAGAGAAAGAGAGAGAGAGGGTTAGAGTTAGAGATTTATTAATCTACTTATAGATTAATACTCCCCCTTAAATCTTCAGACTTATTTCTTTCTCCTTTCAATCAATGTATTTCTTTTTCTTTCTTTTGTCTTTCTGTCTCCTTTCAGCTTCATTCTATTTTTTGGCCTCTTTCATTCTTTTTATTATGAATTAATCAAAAGTCAAAAAAGTGTTTCCTGTTTTTCTCTCCCATTCTTTTATATCATACTGTCTTTCTTTCTTTCTTTCTTTCTTTCTTTATCTCTTTCTTTCTTTATTTCTTTATCTCTTTTTTCTTTCTTTCTTTCTTTCTTTATCTCTTTCTTTCTTTCTTTCTTTCTTTCTTTATCTCTTTATCTCTTTCTTTCTTTATCTCTTTCCTTCTCTCCCTCACTCTGTAGCTGTAGTGTCAGAAGCTACATGATTAACACTGAAGAGAACGGTGGAACGGTGTGCTGTAGATGGTTCTCAGGAACAGTTCATTGCAAAGGTTTCACACATTTGTTTCTTTGTGAATCTGAGGATTTATGTTGGAAATTAACAGTTTTCTTTCCTTATTTCAGTAAAGACTGCTTTAACAAGGTGCAATGGAAGCCAGCCAATCAGGAAATAGCTCATTTACATATTTCATTCTTCAGGTTTTGGTACACACACCCACACAAATGTTAAAAGTGATGGACAAATATAAACACTGAGCTTTGTTCTTTACAGTAGTTCCTTTCCTTGTTAGTTTTCGTTAGGATTCAATGATAACAGCGGAGACTCCTCCCCTGTGGTTGTTGGAGGCGGGGTCAGACTGGGTGCAGTCTGAATCCAAGAGTTCTGATTGGCCGGATCTGTTTCGGTGTGGGCAGTGTGCGCTGTCGTGAAGGAGCCAAGCTCCATCACTTTCAGCATTTTCTTCATCTTGGAGAATAATCCTGCAGCGACACACTTCGATACCAGAGTCTCCTGTCAGCGTGCGGAGGCGGAACCTGTCCTCCTTCAGGTCCTCTTCATAGCTCCGCCCCTCAATCTCCAACACACTCACACTGGAGGAAAATGCTGTGTGTTTGGGACGAGGGAGTGTGGTTATGGGAATCTCAGGAATTGCCTCCCCGCCCCCTTCTGTGTATGAGCTGGACTCCGCCCCCTTTAGTGAGGTCACAGGGTCAGAATGTTCAGGGGCGGTTTCCTGTGCTAAAGATGGCGGAGCCAGGCTTTCTCCAAAGTCACTGGGAGTCGAAGCACGGCTTGTTAACCCGTCCATCTGAGTGGAGGGATAGAAGAAGGCCGAAGGCCCTACCCCTGCCTGTGGGCGAGGCAGTGGTAAGGTCACATGGTCTGAATGATCAGGGGGCGGAGCCAGTCCAGAGTCACTTGGAGTAGTAGCGTTGCTCATCATCTCGTCTGTTGGAGCAGAAGAGGAGAAGAATGAGCTGGACTCGGAGGAGAAGGAACTGAAGGTGCCAGAGCTGTGGGATGAGGGAAGAGCACCGCCTTGCAGGACATATGCAGCACTGTATGCAGGGGGTGGAGCCAGGATCTCAGATTCTACCTCCTCATAGGATGGGAGCTTGGCGGGAGAGACGTAACCTGGAACAAATACAAAGACTGCTTTTTAAAAGGGAACATAATATGGAAAAGCAACTTGTTCAGAGGATGTTTACATTAAAGTGTGAATCTGGAACCCACCAACCCACACACTGTGAAACAAGACCCCGGTCAGTTTCTAATTCTGCTCCAAATTTAGAATGGCCCCGCCCCCTCGTCTGAGTCTGTCCAATCACAGTGCTGGACCCGTGTTTATGTGAGAGCGCAAAGACGAGGTTAAACTCAGCAAAACAGACACAACGAGCGCGGAGAAATAAGAGCACTGAGTAAAAACGGAGAAGAAAGAGAACAGAGTGAAAACGGCTAAAAACCAGAGCTTCTGCTCCTCGCTCCTCACTGCTGTGCGCTCGGGGTCGGGGTGAACAGCGAGCGGCTCATTATCATTTAAAGGAACAGGTGCTGAAAGCGGGCGTTCTGAACAGGGGCTGTTTACACAGGGGGAGAACACTGCTGTGGAGCTCGTGGGGTTTGGACCAAAGCGGGTCACAGACGTTTCATTAAGAAACAGAACTATGTTCCACTGTGGGGAAAAGTGGGGGATGGCTCCGTTAATCTTTTTGACATATATCAGGATTCTGTGGGGGATCTGTGTGTGTCTGAGGGACGTTTATGAGGGCATTATGGGGGTAGTGGAGATTTGTGTGTGTGTGTGTGTGTGTGTGTGTGTCGTACTGATGTGTAGCTGATGATGAGGTACTGTGAATGCTCTGTGATACACAGTCAGCTCTATCTCTCGTTGTCTTTGTTGCTGGAGACGGTGCTTCACTCGTCTGTGTCTGAGCACACAGCAACAACTCAGCACCATCAGAACCACCCACAGGAGCCAGAACCCTGCACACACACACACACACACACACACACACACACACACACACACACAGAAACACAGTAAGTGATATTATCTTGAATAGAGCAGGTTTCTTAACGTTTTGATTCTTAGTCCATGATGTTCATATATTTCTCTGTGCTCTTGTAAGTATTTTTATCTAGAACTGAGAACCTTCGCAGGATCGTAGAATGTATACAGAGGTTGTGTTAGAGCTTTAGGACCGGTCCGACTTCCCGTGGCCCAGAACAGACCTTTCACAAATATCAATATCATATTTTCTGGGAAATCAACACTTCAGCCACCACCTCAGAGGCCAAGGCAATAACACATTAGCAAACTTTAAACGCTGTTAAAATCACTCCACATCTTTAAAACTTGTCCATGGTTAATATTTAAATCTAATGCAAGAGGATCTTTTTTTCAGGTAATAAATAAATCACTTCCTATTGGTTCATTCACCCTGGAAAATGAAAACGATTCAAAGAAGCACTGTTGTTTTCAAATGAAAAATCAAT
Organism: Hoplias malabaricus; assembly: GCF_029633855.1. Taxonomy (NCBI): domain Eukaryota; kingdom Metazoa; phylum Chordata; class Actinopteri; order Characiformes; family Erythrinidae; genus Hoplias; species Hoplias malabaricus. The sequence goes on from NC_089807.1 coordinate 44,416,000, forward strand.
GTCGTAATCCAACCGCAGCCTCATGTCGTTACATTAGGTGAATACTACCATGTCCCGTATGAAATATATATGCATCACTTTATATACATAATAAATAAACATGTAGAATATTTGTTTTCTATGTTTTATAAGAGAACTCACACCACAGGTCGTAGTAGATGTAGCAGCCTGTTTCCCTGCAGCAGAGAGTCATTGAACTGACCTCAGAACAGGAACCGGACAAATTCTGATCATTTAAAACAAATAAAAAAGATATTATTATTATCGTTATTATTATTACTGCTGTCCTGAGCAGAATCACACATTAACACTCAATGTACATTCAGTCTAAACGCTTATTCTTTATTTGGACAAATTCAGCTGTTTCTGCGGTTTCCACAATGTAGCAGCTGCTACACACAACAGAAAAACCACAGAAGGTTTAGCAGCCACTGGGAACCCTGTATTAACAATATCCCTGCAGTTATGGACAAATAAGACACAATCTGAATTTGAAGAATGTAACCAGCTTTATTGCCTTCCACTGTGAAGCTGTCTCTGTATTCACCTTAAAGCCACGTACATCTTAGTGTTTGATCTTAACCACTAACAACTATCTTTACATTTAATATAGAAATAATGGTGTGAATATAGTTATGAAGATTAGTTATTTTTGGCTGGTAAAATGTTCAGAGTTCTGAAAACTACACAGCATTACGCTCAGGACAAGCTAAGACACCCTAACAACCACCTGGGATATTACAGTTACCACAGTATCACCCTGGAACCAATAGATCTATGCTCTAGCAGCCACCTGAAACACCATAACACTTACCTGGCCACACCTTAGAAACTGTCTGAAACAATAGCAACCACCTGGGAATTGCTTAATCTGCTCAGTCCCTCCGCACCTTTTCCAGGGAACTCATATTTCCTGTTGTGTAAATAAAGTGGGATTAGTTTGTCTTACCTTGGTCACAGTTTCCATTTCTGCATCTCCTGGAGTTACTGCCCCCTACAGGTATCAAACGGTCAGCAGAAAAACTGCTGCAAACACTAAGGAGAAGTAAAACTTCTAAACAGAGCGTGTGGTTACGTGCAAATGCTGGAACTTTGTGTTCAGAGGCTCTTTAGATGCAACACACACACACACACACACACACAGAGAGAGAGAGAGAGAGAGAGAGATGGTGACCTAAAGCTGTGTGAATGAAAGCTTTGTTAAAACTTTGGAGACATTTAAAGTGACAGTTGGTGAAATGATCAATCAGGGCTCGTTCTGTTCCCTTCTTTAGTTTCAGCCCTGGTCAGTCCAGCAGTGTTTAGAGTAAACCCTCACCTGGTGATTCATACACTGCCCGGGCATGTTTAACCCTTAAACTCTGGCTTGGTTTGAGTCGGCATCAGCATTAATCATGTGGAACCTGAACCTAAACCTGTCAGTGATGAGATAAAAACAATGGGGTCACTCTCGTCACTCCTATGGCACTTTTCCACTGCAGAGGACATACGCAACTCAACTCGACTCTGCTCTTTAGCTTTTCCACTGGACAAATCTGGTCCTGGTCCTTGGAACCGGGTAGGTTTCCAGTCCCAGCTCAGTCCGGGATCTAACCGTGCCGAGTAGGTACTAAATGGTGAGGTGTAAACCCTACAGAGCACTGATTGGCCGGAGAGACATGTCAATCACCGTGAAATGCAGAGCTCATTCAAATCCAGCACAAACTCGCTGCTTGTAAAATCTCTTAAATTACAGCAGCTTTCACATTTATTTTTATCGGACTCACAACCGATAAAAAAACACCACTCACGGCAGCTTTACCTCTAGGTGTTCTGAAGATGTTTAAATGCTCCTTGGGTCGGGGGCCATCAAAGATTTCCAGTGAAAGCCGAACGTGCAACAAGTAAAAACTGATCTGTGAGGACTGGGGGCGGAGCCGTGTCCAAAAAACCAAACCACAAAATACAATCCTGAGCTCCACTGCGCTCCGCCAAAGAACAGTGACTTTATTCAAAATGAAAACAACTGAGTGACGACGTTCTCAGATTCAGAACATTAAACACGGTGTGGAATGAAGGGGGACAATCGTGCTCAGGTACGGTACAAGGAAACCAGGCCAAGTGCGAGCAATGATTGAGCTGTCGTGCTTTAACTTGAGAAAACACTGGCCCTCATTATTCAGTGTACGGTCCAATCCAATCTTCACAACAGTTCTGATCTTCATCAGAGTCATGAACCTCTCCGATGAAACCCCTGTGTGATTCGAGAGGCTGTAAACCTTTTAAAAACATTTGATTTAGAAAGTATACAGCATCAAGCACTGGGCTGTGGGACACTGGAACTGTGTTCTCTGGTGTCATGGAGCCTTAGGGAATAAGTAATAACGTATGAAAATAAATATTAATGCTCTTTTAGTACTTTATTTATTAATAATATTTAAGGGAATAGAAAGGGTTAAAAAACACAAAAGACTGAGAGACAGTAAGACATTCGCCTAAATGCTGGTGAGTCAACTTACATTTTCTCAAGCGGAGTCCAGAAAAATAAAGAGCAGAAAAGGCTGGGTTCTTTTCAGGAATCATTCAAGAATCATTTCCAATCTCACACTGCCCCCTAGTGAGCACAACCGGTCTGAACAGAAAACTGCTCCATGTTTAGAAAAAGGGAATAAACTGATAAAATGATATGAAAGAAACGACCAAAAGAAATTAATGAGAAATCTCTAAGAAATTTTCCTCAAAAAAAAAAACAAACAAAGGCCACAAGGGGGCGTCAAAAACAAAGCCTCATAGCCTCTAATATATTCCCTTAAGCCTTTTCCTCTGTCCCTAACCCATTAGCCCTTAGCCCTATCCCTGAAGCCTTTACACTTCTCCCACCTCCCAATAAGATTTGGCCCTAAACCCTAATCCTGAATCTCTGAACTTTTTCCCTCACCCCCAACTCTTTAGTACTTGGCCCAATCATGAAAAGCCCTGACACTTTCCCCCTAAACATTTAGCCTTACCGTTTAGACAGAGGGCTACCATTAGCCTTAGCATTAGCCTGCCATTATGGGAAAGGGCAGGGCAACTTTATTTATTTTGATTAAACAAATAATTAAAGCAATAAAACTGTCTGAAGTGCCCATAAATCACACTATATAAGGTTTAGAAAGACTGTAGAAGTTAGAGAGTCCTCCTTTGTGTTTAGAGCAAGGCTTCTACGAATATAATTAATGTACTGTCCCCACAATGCAGGGAAACAAACCTGTATGTGTGCTTACTTCAGTCAATAACAGGACACAGAATGTGTGGATAAGACATGTGATTCTGACTCTAATCTCACACACACACACACACACACACACACACCATGAAACTGAACATTAAACACAGTTGTGTAAGGACTCGTATCAACACCCATTTCTATTCATAATTTAATCCTTTTCTACGTCAGTAACAGTCTGTACTCTCCTGAGAAGGCTGTAGGCTGTACACTAGATATAGGACCATTGCTGTGAAAATGTTATAGCATTCAGCCACAAGAGACAATCCAGTGAGATTCAGTGGAGAAACAAACAGAACCAAATGGATATTAATTTCTGTCACAGAATAAATCTGTTCAGAGACTGAACTCTTATGAGACCCGTAAAATAGCCACAGGACGGCGGCGTTTATTAAAAACAGTCAAATCATTATTCAGGGTTTTTACGTTGCTCTAAAAAGTGTTGTTTAAACATTTATTATTTAATATAAACTTAACAGAAGGTGAAATCTCTCAAAAAAAAATCACATATACCTGTGTGAATAGCCCAGAGACACGAAAATGTCACTGCTCATAGGTTGCTCTGAATGGCTCAGGGGACTTAATGCTGATTATCCTAAAATTCATTAGAAGAAAATGAATGAGACAAAAAGGAGACATAGGAGAGGTATTGTAGATAAAGGAAGTCCTGGAGATGAAACGGAGTGAATGACATCAACACCACTTTAAAATCCAGAGTTAATATAGAGTACTATACTTTTATATTCCCTAATTAAAGGTATTGTATAGGATCCCTCAAACCACAGTGACCATTTCTCTGAGAGTGTAGGGGGCGCTAGAGGCTGTGTTCTTCCTCCCGTCGCCTTTGGTGATTACTGTAAATCTACAGTGACTGCCGTGTGTGTGTTCAGAGCAGGAGTGTGGTGGACTAAAGTTCTTGTTTGCTTTGCTCTTTTCCACAAGGACGAGGTCTTTCAGCTTCACCAACTCAGCAGCAGGGCCCTGATAACCACATACACACACACACACAAACACACACACACACACACACACAAAACACACACAAAACACACACAACACACACACACACACACACACACAACACAAAACACACACAACACACACACACAAACCACACACACACAACACACACACACACACACACACACAAACCACACACACACAAAAAACACACACACACACTAACAAACACACCAAACCCATAGAACCACTTCTTCAGGAACCTCATTTTGCTTTGTGCACAGGGGCACAGCTCATCAAAGACAGAAAAGATCTGACAAGACCCAAGTACATTATTCCACCTCCACCCAACTCTATTGCACTAAGCATTCTGGGAAAAGATGGGGTGTTTCTGATAAAGTGGCCAGTGAGTGTCAGTAGAGGGGGGTGTTTCTGATAAAGTGGCCAGTGTAGACTCTGATAAATTGGTGTGTTGATGGTATTAAAGCCTTCTGCTGATAAAGTCACTCTGTGTTTGGTGCTGAGACTGACGCATGGTGGCTTTCATATTTTCCATTGTTTACACAGGCATCAGGAAACATGATGATGTCACTGAGAGCACTTTGTGCTGCAGACTGTCCATAGACACTATAGTTCAACACCACCCAGTGAGTGAGTGAGTGAGTGAGTGACTAACTGAGTGAGTGAGTGAGTGAGTGACTGACTGACTGAGTGAGTGAGTGACTGACTGAGTGAGTGACTGTGTGAGTGACTGAGTGATTGAGTGAGTGAGTTACTGAGTGATTGAGTGAGTGACTGACTGACTGACTGAGTGACTGTGTGAGTGAGTGACTGAGTGAGTGAGTGAGTGAGTGAGTGACTGAGTGAGTGAGTGACTGACTGAGTGACTGTGTGAGTGAGTGACTGAGTGAGTGAGTGAGTGACTAACTGAGTGAGTGAGTGTGTGACTGAGTGACTGAGTAAGTGAGTGAGTGACTGAGTGATTGAGTGAGTGACTACCTGAGTGAGTGAGTGAGTGAGTGACTGAGTGACTGTGTGAGTGAGTGAGTGACTGAGTGAGTGAGTGACTAACTGAGTGAGTGAGTGAGTGAGTCTGAGGCCAGTTCAGTGAGGTGTTCTCTGAAAGCCTGGCTGTGTTCCTGTGGACTCTGTTCCTCTCTGTGGGTGGGTTATCGGTGCTGGGGCCATCGACCTCCAGGTGGAGGTGTAGTTGTAGAAGTGCACCGTTCTTCACTCCCCCCCCAACACACACACACACACATACACTACCCCTTCAGACCCCAACAAACCACCCACAGCCACCGGCCGGCACGGTACAGCAGACAGATATATAGGGTCAAATATATAAAATAACCTCACTAAATTTCATATTTTCTTTCTTGTACTTTCTGTCTTTCTCTCTTGTGCACCTTTCTCCACTTTTCCTTCTCCATTTTCCCTCCTCTTTCTGTCTTCCATTATTTAATTTGGTCTCTTTCTCTTGATCTTTCTCTCTGACTCTCTCTCACTTTCTGTAGCTTTCCTGCCATTCCCAGTTTTTCTGTTTTTATTTCTCTCTCTGTTTCTTTCTTTTTCTACCTGTTCTTTCATGTTCTTTTCTCTACTTTTTCCTTCCTCTTTCACTTTATTTTTGATCTCACATTATCTTTAGTCTCTGTATTTATTTCTCTCTCTCTCCCTCTGTTTCTGTAGCTTTCCTCTCTCTCTCTCTCTCTCTCTCTCTCTCTCTCTCTGTTTCCTATAAGCAGGAAAGGCAAGGCAGGTGAGTGGGTGGAGCTTGTGATCTCTCCTGAGGCAGGTAAACCAGAGAAGGGGAGTCACCTGAGTAGCGAGAGACAGAGAGAGTGTGTCTACACAGCAGCAACAGAGCTGCACCTGTTCCTCTTCCTAGCAAACTCTCTCTCTCTCTCTCTCTCTCTCTCTCTCTCTCTCTCTCGGTCCAGTATGGATCCAAAAGAACCCGGAGGGGCCGATCAGGAGAATGAAAAGGAGGAAAAGAAGGAGAAAGAGAAGGACAGAGGTATAAAAAGGAGGAACAGACTCTTCCGCCGGTATCTGGAGCGGAGGAGGACGGACACCATAGTGGACGAAGACTCTGGACGAGGGGATGTTAGCATCAACACTCTGGTGAGGAGGAGCCAATCAGACAAGACCGAGTACAGCACCAAACTTAAAGGTAAACCCTGTCACCATGGCAACACCTCACTTCTGACCTCTGTGTAATTTAGGAAAGTATAAATAATAATAAACAATTAATTAACCCAAGTCTAAACTCTAAAACACAGCAGGATGTTCGGTTCCATTCAGTTCCTCTCTCAGTTCCCACCGCGGCTCTCCGGCCAATCCTCATATCTCTACTGTTCTCACTTTTACATTTTCTGATATGAAGGTGAACCACGGTCACTCACTTTTATCTCAGGTGTGTCCCAGAGGCCAGGGTTGTGTGGAGGGACGCTGGTTATAAACTAAACAAATAGATCTGCTCCAGTAAACAGCTCTCCTGCACTTTCACCCCTTTATGACACTTTTCCACTGAATTGTACCAACTCTACTGTACTCTACTGTACTCTACTGTATTCTTCTAATACTCTACTGGTCTTTACTGAACTCTACTGGACTCTATTGTACTCCACTGTATTCTTCTCATACTCTACTGGTCTTTACTGGACTCTACTGGACTCTATTGTACTCCACTGTATTCTTCTAATACTCTACTGGTCTTTACTGAACTCTACTGTACTCTACTGTACTCCACTGTATTCTTCTCATACTCTACTGGTCTTTACTGGACTCTATTGTACTCCACTGTATTCTTCTAATACTCTACTGGTCTTTACTGAACTCTACTGTACTCTATTGTACTCTACTGTATTCTTCTTTTACTCTACTGGTCTTTACTGAACTCTACTGTACTCTATTGTACTCCACTGTATTCTTCTTTTACTCTACTGGTCTTTACTGAACTCTACTGTACTCTACTGTACTCCACTGTATTCTTCTCATACTCTACTGGTCTTTACTGGACTCTACTGGACTCCAATGGTCTCTACCTAAATCTACTGGTCTCTACTTGACTCTACTGGACTCTGCTGGTCTCTACTGGTCTTTACTGGACTCGACTGGACTCTACTGGTCTCTACTGGGCTCTACTGTACTCCACTGGTCTCTACTGGACTCTATTGAACTCTACTGGTCTCTACTGGACTCTATTGAACTCTAGTGGTCTCTACTTGACTCTACTGGACTCTACTGGACTCTACTGGTCTCTACTGGTCTTTACTGGACTCGACTGGACTCTACTGGTCTCTACTGGTCTTTACTGGACTCGACTGGACTCTACTGGTCTCTACTTGACTCTACTGGTCTTTACTGGACTCTAATGGTCTCTACTGGTCTTTACTGGACTCTACTGTACTCCACTGGTCTCTACTGGACTCTATTGAACTCTACTGGTCTCTACTGGACTCTATTGAACTCTAGTGGTCTCTACTTGACTCTACTGGACTCTACTGGACTCTACTGGTCTCTACTGGTCTTTACTGGACTCGACTGGACTCTACTGGTCTCTACTTGACTCTACTGGTCTCTACTGGACTCTATTGAACTCTACTGGTCTCTACTGGTCTCTACCGAATTCTTCTGGTCTCTACTGGATTTTACTGGACTCTACTGGTCTCTACTGTACTCTACTGAACTCTACTGGTCTTTACTGGACTCTGCTGAACTCTACTGGTCTGTACTGGAGTCTACTGGTCTCTACTGTACTCTACCGAACTCTTCTGGTCTCTACTGGATTTTACTGCACTCTACTGGACTCTATTGAACTCTACTGGACTCTACTGGACTCTACTGGTCTCTACTGGTCTCTACTGGTCTTTACTGGACTCTACTGGACTCTACTGGTCTTTACAGGACTCTACTGGTCTCTAATGGTCTTTACTGGACTCTACTGGACTCTACTGGTCTTTACTGGACTCTACTGGTCTCTACTGGGCTTTACTGGACTCTACTGGACTCTACTGGTCTTTACTGGACTCTACTGTACTCAACTGGTCTCTACTGGACTCTATTGAACTCTACTGGTCTCTACTTGACTCTACTGGACTCTACTGAACTCAACTGAACTCTACTGGCCTCTACTGGACTCTACTGGTCTCTATGGTCTCTACTGGACTCTACTGGTCTCTAATGGTCTCTACTGGTCTCTACTGGACTCTACTGGCCTCTACTGGACTCTACTGGTCTCTATGGTCTCTACTGGACTCTAATGGTCTCTACTGGTCTCTACTGGACTCTACTGGACTCTACTGGACTTCACTGGACTCTACTGGACTCTACTGGTCTCTACTGGACCTTACCGGACTCTATTGGTCTCTACTGGACTCTGTGTAGTTAAGAGAATTGTAGTTTAAAAGAGTGTAGAGTGTAGTTTAGAAGACTGTAGAGTGAAGTTCAGAGGAGTGTGGTTTAGAGAAATGTACAGTGTAGTTTACAGGATTGTAGAGTGTAGTTTAGAGGAGTGTAATTTAGAGGAGTGTAGATTGTATTTTAGAGGAGGGTAGATTGCAGTTTAGAGGAGTGTAGAGTGTAGTTTAGAGGAGTGTAGTTTAGAGAAATGTGGAGTGTAGTTTAGAGGAGTGTAGTTTAGAGGAGTGTAGAGTGTAGTTTAGAGGAGTGTAGTTGAGAGGAGTGTAGAGTGTAGTTTAGAGGAGTGTAGAGTGTAGGTTAGAGGAGTGTAATTTATAGAAATGTAGAGTGTAGTTGAGAGGAATGTAGAGTGTAGTTTAGAGGAGTGTAGTTTAGAGAAATGGAGTGTAGTTTAGAGGAGTGTAGTTTAGAGGAGTGTAGAGTGTAGTTTAGAGGAGTGTAGTTGAGAGGAGTGTAGAGTGTAGTTTAGAGGAGTGTAGAGTGTAGGTTAGAGGAGTGTAATTTATAGAAATGTAGAGTGTAGTTGAGAGGAATGTAGAGTGTAGTTTAGAGGAGTGTAGTTTAGAGGAGGGTAGATTGCAGTTTAGAGGAGTGTAGAGTGTAGTTTAGAGGAGTGTAGTTTAGAGAAATGTGGAGTGTAGTTTAAAGGAGTGTAGAGTGTAGTTTAGAGAAGTGTAGATTGGAAACTGAAGGCAGGAGAGACTACTGATGCTAAGCACCTGTTGCGTTGACACAGAGCTTTTCCCACAGGAATGATGTCACACATGCAAAACAGAGTGGAACTCAGCTCCGTAAACAGTGGCTGGGGTGGGGGGGGGTGTTTGGGGTAGAGTCGGCGTTATGTGTTAATATGTGTGTGTGTGTGTGTATGTGTGTGTGTGTGTGTGTGTTTTCTTCTGGAGATTTGCATATTTTAATCACATGTGGCTTCAACTATATCATCAAACACACAGCTCAACTGTTGTTTATATCTACACCACACACTGGAACATAGCTGTGAGGATCTGATGGAGATCAGCCTCATCATCTTCAGTGAAGGTCAGGGGCTGGTGTTGGGGATTAGTTCTGGATCAAACTCACCACTCCAACTCACTCCAGAGAACACAGTTCCACTGTTCCACACACCAGAGGAACCCCATCACTCCAGAGAACACAGTTCCACTGTTCCACACACCAGAGGAACCCCATCACTCCAGAGAACACAGTTCCACTGTTCCACACACCAGAGGAACCCCATCACTCCAGAGAACACAGTTCCACTGTTCCACACACCAGAGGAACCCCATCACTCCAGAGAACACAGTTCCACTGTTCCACGCACCAGAGGAACTCCATCACTCCAGAGAACACAGTTCCACTGTTCCACACACCAGAGGAACTCCATCACTCCAGAGAACACAGTTCCACTGCTCCACACACCAGAGGAACTCCATCACTCCAGAGAACACAGTTCCACTGTTCCACACACCAGAGGAACTGTGTGTGTGTGTGTGTGTGTGTGTGTGTGTGTATGTGTGTGTGTGTGATGTAATGGTAGCTGCTTTATCAAATGCAGGAGAACAAGTCTTGCCTCATTCTCCATTTACTGCTGACTGTAATAATGTCCTATTGTCTCTTCCTGTGTGTGTGTGTGTGTGTGTGTGTGTGTGTTTGTGTGTTTGTGTGTGTGTGGTAGAGAGAGAATGTGGTCAGGTGACTATTCCAGGTGAGTGTGTGTGTAATGAGGTTAATCCAGAGCTGCAGGTTTGATGAGGGGTAAAATATTCACCTTCAACATTAACCTTCACTTTCAGTCGGAAGTGGACTGACGCTGCACTGAACCAGAAGGACTTTTAATTTATTCACTCATTTATTACTACATTTCAAATACAAGTTAATGTAATATAATATAATAATAGAGCAGCAAGGAGGCACTGCATGTAGTTTTTTGTCTCACAGCTCCAGGGTCCTGGAGGTAGTGGGTTCGAGTCCTGTCTCAGGTCACTGTCTGTGAGGAGTGTGGTGTGTTCTCCCTGTGGTTGTGTGGGTGTCCTCTGGGTGCCCCACTTCCTTCCTACATTCCAAACACACACACACACGCTGGTAGGTGGAATAGATACACAAAAGTGTCCACAGGTATGAGTGTGTGAGTGAGTGAGTGACTGGGGGAGTGAATGATTGACTGGGTGAGTGTGTGATGTCTGGTGATGGACTGTTGCTCTGTCCCTGGTATGTCCCTGACCTTCTCTCAGTGATTCCAAGTAGGCTCGGGACCCAATTTATGTGTGGATTAGGTTGTTGCTAACATGTCCCAGGTGGTTGCTATGCTGTTGCTAAGTTCTCACTATGGTGATTTTAGGATTATGTGCAGCTGTGTGAAGCAGGACAGTGGACAGTGAGTGTGTGAGGACAGTGTGAATGGGACAGTGGACAGTGGATGGTGAGTGTGTGAGGACAGTGTGAATGGGACAGTGGGCGGTGAGTGTGTGAGGACAGTGTGAATGGGACAGTGGACAGTGGACGGTGAGTGTGTAAGGACAGTGTGAATGGGACAGTGGGCGGTGAGTGTGTGAGGACTGTGTGAATGGGACAGTGGGCGGTGAGTGTGTGAGGACTGTGTGAATGGGACAGTGAAGAGTGGACGGTGAGTGTGTGTGGACAGTGTGAATGGGACAGTGGACGGTGCGTGTGTGAGGACAGTGTGAATGGGACAGTGAACAGTGGACGGTGAGTGTGTGAGGACAGTGTGAATGGGACAGTGGACAGTGGACAGTGGACGGTGAGTGTGTGAGGACAGTGTGAATGGGACAGTGGACGGTGAGTGTGTGAGGACAGTGTGAATGGGACAGTGAACAGTGGACGGTGAGTGTGTGAGGACAGTGTAAATGGGACAGTGGACAGTGGACAGTGAGTGTGTGAGGACAGTGTGAATGGGACAGTGAACAGTGGACGGTGAGTGTGTGAGGACAGTGTAAATGGGACAGTGGACAGTGGACAGTGAGTGTATGAGGACAGTGTGAATTGGACAGTGGACAGTGGACGGTGAGTGTGTGATGACAGTGTAATGCTGTAGCAGGTTGGACAGGATCTGATCTGAATGAGGAAGTGTCCCTCTGTGATGAGATTTCTATTAAACTGGTTGTTCAGGTCCAGAGTGTCTCATACATGAGATAAAATCGAGACCTGACTCTGGAGTGGACAAAGGACATCTCACAGATTCACACCTCACCCTCTTTATCCTCATCTAAGATCAACATCTCCTACTTCCACCTTAATATTTATGTAGTGTCTCCTTAATATCTCTGTAGTTCCATCTTAATATTCACGTATGTATTTTGCGTCTCTTTAATATCTCTGTAGTTCCACATTACGAATCTCTATAGTGTTTCCTAAATATCTCCATAGTTCCACATTAATATTTTCATAGCGTCGCCTTAATATCTTTGTTGTGCCACCTTAAAATATCTGTAGTGTCTCCTTAATATCTCTGGACTTCCACTTTAATATCTCTGTAGTGTTTCCTTTGTATCTGTTTCCTTTATATCTCTCTACCTTAATATCACAGTAGTGTTAATATCTCTATAGTTATACATTAATATTTCTGTAGTTTCTCCTTAATGTCTCAGTAGTTTCTCCTGAATGACACTGAGGTCAGATGGTGAGAAGGAGGAGACTGTATTTATTTTCCCCTGCTTCTCAGATGTTACTCCTGAGAGTCCAGGAATGTCCGCTGTGTCTCTGCCTGAGTGTGAGTGTAGATCTCAGTGGTTTCTCACCCTAGGCTCACTGCTGAGATAATAACATTCCTGTTTATCTGCAGCTAGAGCTCCACTGTTTCTCACCAGTTCTCACACCCCACTAGACACAACATCTTTTTGATCCATCTCTTTTCCATCTCAGGTTGTCTCACCTGAGGAGCTGTAGGAAAGTATCTGGAGAATTCAGTGAGACACAGTTGAGCTGTTGGACTCTCCTCAGGGTTATTGTTACTGTAGTCAGCTGAAAGTGTGACGTGTCTGTCCTGTGGCTGTTTTATTGACCACACTGGAATAGCCGGTTTAT